>NC_056523.1:139155006-139292521 GCF_019175285.1 Sceloporus undulatus | reverse complement strand
CCCCACAACAAACTCCAACTCCCAGAATTCCATAGCCTTGAGCCAGACAAGAGTTAAAAAGGGGGGGGAAGGGAGCTGGAGTGTCCCCTTCCTCCCAGAGTCTCTCTCTCGCCCTGGCGCCAGCCTCCCCGCCCTGACAAGCAGCTGCTGCAAAAGGCCCCTCCCGCCTTGCGTGTGTGTGTGTCAGCACAACTAGAGGAAGAAAGTCCACGGCGGCTTCCGTAGAGCTCCCCTCTTACCGTAATAAGCCCGCTGGGGTTCCGCTCCAAGCGGCCCCCTCTCTTTCTCTTTCGCCTTCCTGCCTCCCCCCCCCTCTCTCTCTCTTCTCGTCCGCCCCGCCTCAGCGGCTTCTGTCTTCGGCCTCAGCAGCGGAACAGCTTCCGCCACGGTCTTCTCGCGAGAACGCCGCAGAGCGGGCGGGGCTGGAAGGAGGAGGAGGAGGAGGAGGAGGAGAGGGATGGACGAGACGTTCCCTGGTGCTGAAGAGCGCATGCGCGGAGGTGGGACTGCCTGAAGGAGCTGATTGGTTGCCATGTTGAAATCTGGAGAGGGCTCCTGGGCCTTTAATGGGTGCCTTGGAAGATCAAGGAGGAAAGTGCACAGGCGGGCTTATTGCTGAACACAAAGACAATAAAGATAAAGACCACCGAGGACCTTCACAAGTTCAACCTAGACAGTGAAGACGCAGAAATAGTGAAAGGGTTTTCAGATATTGATCAGAGGGGACTGCAGCCAAGTAATCAGAATAAGATTAAGAATGAGGAGGGGGGCAGCTGTGAGAGAACTGGAAAAGGTCCTGGAATGAAAAGACATACGACTGAGCAGAAGGATCATACAAGCCATTGTTTTCCCATCGCCATGAAGGCATGTGAGAGCTGGACAGTTAAGGAAGAAGATAGGAAGAGAATCCATTCATTTGAGAAGTGGTGCTGGAGGAGATGCTGAGGATCCCATAGACAGCCAAAAGGACAAACAAATGGGCCTCTTGGACAGATCAAGCCAGAAACCTCCCTGGAAATTAGGATGATGAAACTGAGCCTGTTGTACTTTGGCCACATCATGAGAAGGAAGGATTCAATGGGAAAGACAATATTGCTAGGAAAAGTAGGAGGCGGCAGCAAGAGAGGACTTGGGGGACGTAAGCAAAGCAGTGGAGTCTTGAAGATAACTAAACCATGGGGTCGCCATGAGTCAGGGTCAACTCGAAGGCAGTTAACAACAATAAACTAGGAAGGGCAAAATGCTGCCCCCTCCTCTCTGCCCTACTGAATTAATGGATTGTTAACAATAAAGTGGGCCTCTGGGGTTAGCCAAAAAGACAAATGGGGCCTAGAACAGATCAAGCCAGAAATCTCCCTGGAAGCCAAAATGAAGAAACTGGCTGTAGTACTTTGGACACATCATGAGATGGTATGACTCACTAGAAAAGGCAATAATGCTAGGAAAAGTAGAAAGCAATAGAAAGAAAGGAAAGACAGCATGCCAGATGGATGGACTCAACTAGGGAGGCCACAGACTTCAATTTACAGGACTTAAGCAGGGCAGTAGACAACAGGGTCTTGGAGGTGTCTCGTCCACAGGGTTGCCTTGAGTCACAATTGACTTGAAAGCAGTTAACAACAAATTAGAAAGGGCAAGATGCCACCATCTCTCCCCTCTGTTGAGTTAATGGATTGTTAACTGTCCAGCAGACCATCCACATTCACTGAGGTTAGGGACACAGGAACCCCATGAAAGTGGGAAAACCACATATAAAAACCACTATTTTTAACCTCTCTAGGAGTCTCTGGATCCTGTAGCACAACTCTATGCTCAACATCTGCCAGATGCTGACCACAGAATCATACTGGATGACCTACAAATGCTCAGAGAAGTGTTTTCTCTCGGTCCTCAAGTGCAACTTTGTGGTCAACTTCCAGCAGAGTTGCGCTGAAGGACCTAGAGATTCTTAGAAAGAACATATTAATCAAATCTGAAAATAATTAAATGCATGAATGTCAAAGCCACAAATGTGAAAGGTCAACTGTATTAGCTGTTTGCATTCAGTTTGTAGCAACTGAAGTAATCTAAAATTTGGCCTGTGAATCAGGTCATCTTGCCCTACTCAAAGGGAGTGCTTGCCTAGAAATTTGACAAAGTCTTTGTGCAATCTGAAAGTCAGAGCTGCTTTCATCTCACTGCAAATTATGAGTTTCTCACTTGATTTCTAGAAGACTATAACATCAACAGACCTCAGCAGCCCTGTTTCAATCATTGTCCATGATACAAGAGCTAAACTCCCAGTCTCTTAAGTTTAATCAAATAACTTCTGCTATTCTCCTTTAGGTGTCACTAAGTCAATGGAAATGCCTTGTGAAAGAGGTCAAAGAATGGTAAATTAAAGTTACAATCAATGGATACCTTTATTATGGAGTAATAACAATACATGAGAACTCACTTCCAAGTAAATATGAATAGGATTGAACTGGACCACTATTTAAAAGCCCGTGAGTATGTCAACACTGCCTGGTAATCCTTACTCATAAGTTAATGCTTAGTCATGAATAATTACATTCATTCCCATTAAGATTACTCACCAGTCCTGGAAACATAAAGATTAGCAACAAGGATTCTTAACCTGGGGTCAATGGGTGGGTTTGATGGAACCTATGAACCAGGTGCAAAAATAAGTACAGCGCGCCCTCAGCTTATGTGGGGGATCCGTTCCGGACCCCCCCCCCCATAAGCCAAATTCCACACATGCTCAAGACCCATTGGAATGAATGGGGCTTGTGTATGCAGTGGTGCGGCAGTGTGCGCGCCCTAGAGGCATGCACCCCATTCATTCAAATAGGACGCGCTGGCCCTTGCAAAATATATTTATGTCTATTTCTGATGAGGAGTGCATAGCATTCATGAGAGTCTCTTTCACTTTAAGATTCTCAAAAGGATCTGTGACCCAAAAAGATTAAATACTATAGAGGAATAGCAGAGAAATAAGAACAGTATGGCCTCCTGCCTGCCACAGTATTAGACAAGCCTATGAATCAGCCCTCTTAGTATCAGATCGCAACTCAGGCCTCTGACAGCTATTGTAGTTTTTTGTTGTTGTTTTTGGCTAAAAAGGCTATAGCAGTGCTTCACTTCAAATACAATGTAATCAATTGGAATTACATTTTTGAGTACAATTAATATCTTACATCATTATTTTATCAATCCAAAATGGTTTTTAAAACAAGTATCAAAAAGCAATATGAAAGTAACAAACAACACTTAAGAATTATTTTCTCCATATTGGAATTAGTAAATAGTTTACTTTTCCCAAACTGAAAGTGAGCCTGTGTAGTGTAGCGGTTTGAGCACTGGACACTGACTCTGGAGCCCATGAAGTCGTAAATCAGCAATGTCTTGAAGGCACACAACAACAAAGGAATAAAAAGAAACAAATTATATTTTAAAAGTAATTATCCAAGGTCTTGTCAGAACAAAGGATGACCTCTGAAGCATAATTATAACACTCCTGTCTGGGGCAAAAGAAAAAGAATGTGGACATGGCAATTATAGAGGTACAGTACCAGGATACAGGGAGAAGTAAACAAAAATATTGAAAATTGTAGAATAGTTATAAGCTAGCATATTTGGCTAATACTGTACTAGCTCACAAAAAACTATGCAATAAATTTGTTAGCTTCTAAATGTTTTTCTATTGCAGTGCAGTTGTTCCTCTGTTAATGTCGACTAACTGTGCTTCAAAATTGAGTCTAGGAATAGTACAGTAGTTACTTTTTTAAACGTTAGAATTGTGTATGCTTTCATAACATTCATTTGCTGCTTCAAATTATTTTATTAACAAAATAAAAACTTTTTCAGTGTGGATCAGTCTGAGAGAGAGTCTTACCCACTTCTGGTCTCCCCTCAGCATGTTCAAATGCCAGCCTCTGGCATGGAGTAGAGGAGTGATATCTGACCATGGCCAACAGGTTATTCTTTCAAAAGAGAATAGACGATCATTTGGGACTTCTCAGACTCTAATTTCTGTATCAGTGGTTCTTAAACTGTTCAAGGAGATAATTCCAGGAAGGTTTAGTCATTTGCAAAGGAACTGCATGGCCTTTAAATAAATAATATTTTCCAAAGAGAACTGGGAAATTTTTCAAACTGATTTTCCTTACTTTTAGATATTAACATCATCCAAAAAGGCCATGAGACTGGAACTGTGAAAATACAAAATAAAACAAAACTAAGAAGTGGCTTAGTTCCACTTTTGTTAGAAGGCTGAATAAAATATGTAAGATGACACCAAATTAGGAGGAATAGCTAATACTCCGGAGGACAGGATCAAAATTCAAAATGACCTGAATAGACTAGAAAGCTGGGCCACAGCTAACAAAATGAAATTCAACACAGAGAAATGTAAGGTACTGCAATTAGGGCGGAAAAATAAAATGCACAGATATAGGATGGGGGACACCTGGCTGAATGTGACTACATGTGAAAGGGATCTAGGAGTCCAAGTAGACGATAAGTTGAACATGAGTCAACAGTGCGATGCGGCAGCTAACAAGGCCAATACGATTTTAGGCTGCATCAATAGAAGTATAGTCTCTAGATCAAGGGAAATAATGGTGCCACTATATTCTGCTTTGGTCAGGCCCCACCTGAAATATTGTGTCCAGTTCTGGGCACCACAATTAAAAGGACATTGAGAAACTGGAGCGTGTCCAAAGGAGGGCGACTAAAATGGTGAAGGGTCTAGAAACCAAGCCCTATGAGGAACACCTTAGGGAGCTGGGGATGTTTAGCCTGGAGAAAAGAAGGTTAAGAGGTGATATGATAACCCTGTTTAAATATTTGAAGGGATGTCATATTGAGGAGGGAGCAAGCTTGTTTTCTGCTGCTCCAGAGACTGGGACCTGGAGCAATGGATGCAAGCTCCAGGAAAAGAGATTCCACCTCAACATTAGGAGGAACTTCCTGACAGTAAGGGCTGTTCGACAGTGGAACACACTTTCGGAGTGTGGTGGAGTCTCCCTCCTTGGAGGTCTTCAAAGGGAGGCTGGATGGCCATCTGTCGGGGATGCTTTGATCTGGATTTCCTGCATGGCAGGGGGTTGGACTGGATGGCCCTTGCAGTCTCTTCCAACTCTATGATTCTAAGTCCAGGGCCGTGGTGGTATAACCCAGTAAAACAGGGAATCATGTCTTACTGTGGATGAGCAGCACGATCGTGCATATTGCCCGATGGCTCCTATTTGCAGTGAGAGTAAGTAAACAGATATTATGTTGTCCAAGTGCAATGGCTTTCCCTGCTCCTGTAGTTTTTTCTCCTAAATTACCAGAGAAATAAACCATAGGTACAGTGAGGCAAACAAGCCAGGGATAGGATTGCATTTGGACAGAAAAATAGACCAGCTATATAGTTTATTTAATGGCTCTTGCTGCAAATGGGAATGATTGAGCAGTATGTGTCAACATGTTGCTTATAACCAATAAACTGGGATTCCCATTAATCCCTAGATTAGTGAGTTGTCTCAAGTTTTCCAGACTGCTGAAGTATTGCTACCTTGACGAAAATTACTTTCAAGCACATATCTTTCTCTGGTGTTGGATTTGTCTCCTGTATTTAGTGTACATCTTGATGACATCTGGGTAATGGATAATCCCATTTTAAGGAGATTACATGCAAACATAACAAAGCAGACTAACTTTGTAATGGACACTGGACAAACACCTCTTAAAGTTTGGCACATACTGTATTATCTGCTTCTTCCAATATACTTACAAAAACTATGCATAATAACATTTTGCATTTGCAAACAAAGGCCGGTTACAAACCGGCACTTGGGACGTCCGCAGGATGTCCCATTTTAAAAAAGGGGCGTCTCTTCTAGATGCCTCTGGGTCTAATACGGACTCTGTCTGTACAATATGGCGCCGGCCGTTCCACACGGCCGGCGCCATCTTTACGTATCGGACGCTGTGCATCCGAACGTGTCGCGGCGCCTATGACGTCGCGAATGCGCCCCTGGCGCCTCGCGACGTCACAGAGGCGCCGCAGAAAGAAGCTCCATTTTGGAGCTTCTTTTTTGCTCCATAAGGGAGCCGCGCGGTGTGGCTGCAACGGCTCCCTTACGGAGCAAGCGGCGGCGGCAGACCGCCTCAAAGCGGCGGTCTATAACCCGCCTAAGTTCTTATTATGCACTCAGTCCACCTCAGTCAAGGAACCTTACAGGGTTGTTGGGAAGTCCTCGGCTTCCATTTACGGTCAGCCCTCAGTATCCACAGATTCTTTATCTACGGATTCAACCATCCACAGCTTGAAAATATTCCAGAAAAATCTAAATTCCAAAAAGCAAACCTTGACTTTTGCCATTTTATTAAGGGACACCATTTCACTATGTCATTGTATTTAAAGGGGCTTGAGCATTCACTGATTTTCATATGTACAGGGGTCCTGGAACCAAACCCCAGCAGATACCAAGGGCCAACAGTATAATCTTAATAATAATAATAATCAGTTTTATTTATAAACCGCTATTCTGTGTTGATCATAGCCGTATACTGTACAGGTAAAAATTGCAATATCAAATACAAAATACAGGATAAAAATTGCAATACATAAATAAAACTTCAATAAAAACATTTCAGAATACAGATTAAAACCATATATCAAATCCAGGCCAGCTAAATGTGCTTGGTAATGCTGTACATGTAGGGGGGAGTCATATATCATCAAGGAGCATCGGGGAAGGCTTGCCGAAACAGGAAGATCTTGAGTCTCTTTTTAAAGAGATCCAGGGAGGTGGCAGAGCGGAGTTCCTCAGGAAGGGTGTTCCAGATCCCAGGGGCCGAGATAGAAAAGGCCCTTTGTGAGGGTGATACATCTCTCGTTATCGGGATCCTCAACAGATTCTTCCCAGACAACCTGAGTGTGCGGGGCGGACTATATGGGGAGATCTTCCTGTGTTTTCCATCTTTTCTCTTACCTGCCCCCCTGCCCATGAAATCAGCTAATGGCAAGTGGAATAGCTACACACTGTCTTGTAGGTCAGGCTCCTATGCACAGGCTGGGGTGGCCACAGGTTGGGGCAACCATACTGTCTCTGCAGAGAATGTGGGAGAGCCACCACAACTCACCTCCCCAACATCTTCTTTTTACTGATTCAACCCCTCCTTGCCCCAGAAAAGGAAGAAAGGTGTGAGCGCTAGCAGCCTTCTGTGATGTAAAGATTCTGACTGCCCGACTATGTGAGTCTTCAGAGCATAGGATAGGGGTACACCGTACTGTTACTTCTTTATGGTTTAGAATCATAGAATCATAGAGTCGGAAGAGACCGCAAGGGCCATCCAGTCCAACCCCCTGCCATGCAGGAAATCGAGATCAAAGCATTCCCGACAGATGGCCATCCAGCCTCCGTTTGAAGACCTCCAAGGAGGGAGACTCCACTACACTCCGAGGAAGTGTGTTCCACTGTCGAACAGCCCTTACTGTCAGGAAGTTCCTCCTAATGTTGAGGTGGAATCTCTTTTCCTGGAGCTTGCATCCATTGCTCCGGGTCCCAGTCTCTGGAGCAGCAGAAAACAAGCTTGCTCCCTCCTCAATATGACATCCTTTCAAATATTTAAACCTTTCAAATATTTAAACCTCTTAACCTTCTTTTCTCCAGGCTAAACATCCTCAGTTCCCTAAGGCGTTCCTCATAGGGCTTGGTTTCCAGACCCTTCACCATTTTAGTCACCCTCCTTTGGACTCGCTCCAATTTCTCAATGTCCTTTTTGAATTGTGGTGCCCAGAACTGGACACAATATTCCAAGTGGGGCCTGACCAGAGCAGAATATAGTGGCACTATTACTTCCCTTGATCTAGACACTATACTTCTATTGATGCAGCCTAAAATCGCATTGGCCTTGTTAGCTGCCGCATCGCACTGTTGACTCATGTTCAACTTGTGGTCTACTTGGACTCCTAGATCCCTTTCACATGTAGTCACATTCAGCCAGGTGTCCCCCATCCTATATCTGTGCATTTTATTTTTCTGCTCTAAGTGCAGTATTTTACATTTCTCCATGTTGAATTTCATTTTGTTAGCTGTGGCCCAGCTTTCTAGTCTATTCAGGTCATTTTGAATTTTGATCCTGGCCTCTGGATTATTAGCTATTCCTCATAATTTGGTGTCATCTGCAAATTTGATAAGTATTCCACCAATTTTTTCCTCCAAGTCATTGATAAAGATGTTGAACAGTACTGGGCCCAGGACAGAGCCCTGTGGGACTCCACTGGTCACTTCTCTCCAGGATGAAAAGGTGCCATTGTTAGCACCCTTTGGTTTCGTCCGGTCAACCAGTTAAAAATCCACTTAACAGTTGCCTTGTCTAGCCCACATTTTACAAGCTTGTTTGCAAGAATGTCATGGGGAACTTTGTCAAAGGCCTTACTGAAATCAAGATATACTATATCCACAGCATTCCCTTCATCTACCAAGCTGGTAATTTTATCAAAGAAAGAGATCAGATTTGTCTGGCATGACTTGTTTCTCTGAAACCCATGTTGACTTTTTGTGATTATGGCATTGCCTTCTAGATGTTCACAGACTCTCTGTTTAATGATCTGCTCTAGAATCTTTCCTGGTATTGATGTCAGACTAACTGGACGATAATTGTTTGGATCCTCTTTCTTCCCCTTTTTGAAGATAGGGACGTTTGCCCTCCTCCAGTCTGCTGGGACTTCTCCTGTTCTCCAGGAATTTTCAAAGATTATTGCCAATGGCTCCGATATTACATTTGCCAGTTCTTTTAATACCCTTGGATGTAGCTCATCTGGTCCTGGAGACTTAAATTCATTTAGGTTAAACAGGTATTCCTGTACTATCTCTTTACTTATTTTGTGCTGAAATTCCCCTATTCTGTCCTCTGCTCCATTATCCTCAGGTTGAGCTCCCTTTGCCTTTTCTGAGAAGACTGAGGCAAAGAAAATGTTGAGTAATTCTGCCTTTTCTCTGTCTTCTGTTAGCATTTTGCCATCTTCTCCATGCAGTGGCCCTACCATTTCCTTCTTCTTCCTTTGGCTGCGGACATATCCAAAAAAGCCCTTTTTGTTGTTCTTAACCTCTCTAGCAAGCCTGAGTTCATTCTGTGCTTTAGCTTTTCTGACCTTATCTCTACACATGCTAGCTATTTGGAGGTGCTAGCTATTTGGAGGTGGCGGCATACCTGCTCCAAGCCACCCTTAGACACAAAGCATTAAAGGTAAAGTCACTTGGAGCTGGCTTCTCATCTCATGTCTGTGGATACTGCCATTTTTATGCTTTCCTCGTTTTAGCTGCTGCAGTTTGTTGTTGTGTGCCTCATTTCTGACTTATAGCGACCCTTTGCCAAAACTATCATCGGTTTTCTTGCCAAGATTTGTTCTGACAGGGTTTGCTTTTGCCTTACTTAAGTGCTTAAGATCTCCTAGTGGTTTTCCATGGCCGAGCAGGGATTCAAATTCTGGTCTTCAGAATATATCCAACACTCAAACCACTACCATCACTATAACTACACTAGCAGAAGTATAGGATCTTGGCTTTACTTGTTACAATTGGGAGCTGTCTGTCTGGAAACAGATTGGAAGAGCCATCTTTAGTGCACGTATTTCACAGAATACATTGTAGCCCCTGTGGCAGGGAGTAAACAGAGTCAGTGAGGAGCTTCTATTTAAACTGCATATATTTATCTCCCTTCAAGGATGAAGTAAACATCAAATATTTATGTGAATCAGACCTGTTTAATGAAGCTATCATGATAATCAGCAAGGCAAAAAGCAAACAAAATAACAACACAAAAGATTTTGCATGTAACAGAACCTCTCCCCATGCTTCTTATATTTCCAAATGATGTTTCACAAGCAGTAACATAGCAAAGGTAGATATTTTATTCTATTGCACTCAATATTTTTCAGTCAATCAGATAATCAAGCAGAGGAATTTTTTCTCTTAGATCCCATTTAGCATGCAGGAACAACACACACACACACACACACACACACACACACCAGTGTGTGTGTCTACAGAGTTTAGAGACCTGAACTTGTTACAGTACCATCTGTAACAGAAAATTGTTTTTGAGCCTCTGATTTATTACAATTTTGAATTTAATGTATAATTTTTTTCTTGATGCAAACTTGTACCTCATTCAAGCTTTTGTACAATTGGTCTCATTCTGTTGCTCTTGATGACCGCATTCATTCATTCATTCATCAGCTTTCACTTGAAGAATCTTTCTGTATTTTAATTGCATTGTTGCACTGGTAAATTTTACATCATGTAACTCATACATGTATATAATTTCACCTTAGACACATTTGTGTCTTTGTAATTACAAAGCAAGCTATCCTGTCTATAGCTCAAGTACCAACTTGTCAGGCCCTGTATGGGTGCATAGGTATTGCAGTGTACAGTAAATGCAACATTTCATAGCAAGAACAAACATTTAAAAATTGCTGAATTTTAATTTATTGGAGGAGGGAGCATATACTATAGGAAATGTTTACAGAAAAGAAAAAAGATAGGAAGAAAATCAATATGGGATTCTAAACAATAAACAAAGTCAAGGGCAGCCAGAGTGCTGGCTTCAACACACCTCTAAAATTAAGCATTTTAAGAGGTGAGATTAATCACATGGGCCCGGAAGCTGTACAAGGTGTTGGTTATCACCTTTAAAGCCCTAAATGGCTTGGGTCCAAGCTATCTTAGGGACCGCCTCCTCCCGTACAATCCTTCCCGCGCTCTCCGGTCCTCTGGGAGGAACTTCCAGCCTCTAAAATCTAGGCTTGCGGCGACCTCCCAGAGGGTGTTCTCTGCTGTCGCCCCCAAACTCTGGAACGACCTGCCGAATGAGATCCGTCAGATAACATCATTAGACAGCTTTAAAAAAGCGGTCAAGACGGATCTCTTCCGGCAGGCCTTTCCAGATTAACCATCCTGGCCCAGGTTCCTGATTCCCTCATTCCTCCCGTGGCCCCATCTTAGTGATGGTCGAGGATCAACAGAGGGATATCAGGGTTTTTAGTTTCTAATTGTTGTTTTTATGCATTGACATTGTGTTTTAATATGTTATACTGTTTAATACTGTCTTAAGGGGGGGAGGGATAAAGTGTTTTTAATTGTCATATTTTATATTTTACTGTTGTTAACCGCCCGGATTGGTTTGCCAGAGGGCGGTATACAAATTATTATTATTATTATTATTACCTATTGATAGGAATGGGGACTCCAGCCAGGAAATCAGAAGATTAAGAATGGGGAGGGCGGCTATGAAAGAAATAGAAAAGATCCTAAAATGCTAAGATGTACAACTGAGCATAAAAGGTAGAACTGTACAAGCCATTGTATTCCCTGTTACCATGTATGGATGTGAGAACTGGATAGTTAAGAAAAAATATATAGAAAGAAAATCAATTAATTTGAGATGTGGTGTTGGAAAAGAGTGCTGAGGATTCCGTGGACATCTAAGAAGATAAACAAATGGGTCCTAGAACAGATCAAGCCAGAAATCTCCCTGGAAGCCAAGATGACAAAACTGAGGCTGTCATACTTTGGATGGATCACGAGAAGGCATGAATAGAAAAAGCAATAATGTTAGGAGAGGTAGAGGGCATCAGCAATAGAGGAAGACCATATGCCACATGGTTGGACTCTATTAAGGAAATCATGGGTATGAGTTTGTAGAGGTGATGCAAAGCAGTGGAGGACAGGGAGTCTTGGAGATGTCTCATACACAGGGTCACCATGGGTCGAGATCACCTTGAGAGTGGTTAACAATGACGACAACTTAAGATCTAAACATGCAGCAGAATCAGATGGTAGAGCAGAAGGTACTGTACAAAGGCATTGATTCACCATCTTCTAAACATATGTCCATGTGGTAGATATTTGTGTCAATTTAATGCAAGGTGGTGTATAGGTAAAACTATATTTCCTTCTCTTGTACTACCAAAGCAGAAGCATCTTAATTCAGTGTTTAGGTCCCAAAAGATATCTATGTACCAGAGAAATCAGCAGGGCTTACTTATAAATAGACATGTGTAGTTTTGTATTGCTAGTTAGGATCTTGCATGTGCTTGATTAATATTCTATTCTACATTTACATGCTTGGGAAAAAGGTTGCATTAATTTCAGTGGAATTTTGTTCCTGGGAAATGAGCATGCAGTCAGTTTTGATCCATGTCCAAAGTAACAACTCTCTTTTATTTCAGGAAGTTTTGCTCCCATATAAGCACAGACATATGTAGCAGGGATGTGCAGCCTTCAGAAGGTGGGGAAGCTTTGGCTCCTCTGAAACTGCTAGAGCCTGCACCCAGCCCTCACTCCCTCAGAATGTGACAGTCAGGGAAAGCCATATTTTCCACTCTTAAAAAAAAAGATACACAGGATATGCATATCTTATTATTAAGCCAAATAACATTTCCACAAGTGTAATTCAGCTTAGAATCAAGACATGTACTCTCCATAAACCTTGATTTAAAGCAGGGGTGGGCAACTGCTAGGGACTTCAGAGGTTTCATTGCCTCTGTGGGACTGTAGAGGTACTCTGACTGTTTTTTTCTGATTCACTTTCTCTCCCCTCATCCATCTCTAGGATCTCAAAGGACTGTGCCTCCACGTTCATTTTTAAAACTGATTTGGGGGGGGGGGGGGGGTGTGAATGGTCAAAATGCCTCATCTCCATCTTAAGCATACAGTGGTTAAATTCATCATGTCCTCTCAGGATGTTCTGCACCTAGGAAAGGCCCTTTTTAAACCAGTAGGTCAACCAAGGGGCTTTACATACATACATACAAACAAACAAGCAAGCTTCATTTATATACTGCTTCATACCGCCTAAGCAGTGTCTAAGCGGTTTACAACTGTAAGCTAATTTGCCACAACAATGTGGGTACTCATTTTAGCGACCTCAGAAGGATGCAAGCCTGAGTTGAGCTTGAGCCCTTTTGTTGGTCTTGAACTCGCAACCTTATGGTTTTGAGTGAGTGGCTGTAGTACAGGCATTTAACCACTGCGCTACCATACAGGCGAAAAGGCCCGTTTCCTCCCTAGTCTGGTGTCATCCTATTTAGATGACTCAGACAAACAGCCCTGGGCCAGGATCAGGCAGACCAGACACCGACCTAGCACAGTTCATTGTAAAGACCCTAATTGTGGCCTATGACAATGGAAGGGGGCACCTGGCCATGTGGGTGAAGCCAAGTGCCCCTTTTCCACTCTTCTGGGCCATGGCAGATGCTATCACAGTGATCAGTGGAGGTGGCAGGTGGGGGGGGGGCGCAGTAGTGGGGGGGTCCAAAGCACGGCAGTGGACAAGCATCTAATTAGCCATCCATCACCATGTAGGCTGAGGTAAGTACTGTTGGCAAGAATTGGCTGGATCTGCAGGTAGGATACCATGATGTTGGAGCATGATATGCCTCCTGTGCGCTCATTGCCCAAAATTTGGAAAGGAAAAGCATTTTTAGTGGGTGTCGAGGGCCATTGGGGGAAAACTATTTGGGGGGCTGCGTGCACCCTGCAGAACATACATCCTCCATCCTTGCTTTAAAGCAAACAGTTGCCTTTTTTCCTGCCCTATGCTGCCAAATGTGAGTGATAGCAGGGGCATAAAGATAGGTTGCAGCCATGTAGCCCATAGGTCACACATTATTCAGCCTTGTCTTTGAACCTGTTGTTAAACAGTCATTTATTTGCTAAGCTCATGTTACATGATTAGAAGTGCAAAAATCTGGACTTGTAATGCCAGTTCACAACATTACACGTATCTTCGTTTGAGGAAGCACCTATTCTTTTGTACTTAAATAAATAAATAAATAAATGTGCCATGTTTGCTTTATAAATCACAATGTACAAACATACTTTATTGTGACATTTGCACATATTTGTAAGTTAAAATTCTTATCTGGAAGAAATTCCAACAATTACCACTATCATGTCTTCCTCCTGCTGCCAGCATAGTAAATGATTGGTAGAATACAGAAGAGAGAACAGCCAAGATATGATCCTCAATATATTGTAATTCCAGATCTTAAAAGGGAACAAATAATAAACCAGCAGTGTTATTCCAACTAGTTCCAAGGAACTACCATCAGCTAGGCTACTACACTTGAGCAGGAACATTTTCCCACAGTTGTAACTGAACTCAGAGGAACTGAGGGGAATATTAATAAAGCACATTCCCTGCATTACCGCACATGTTCCTATGGTCACAAAGAGAAGAGAGGACAGTTGCTCTCAAAAGGGAGAGGGGAACTATGCAGCAGCATAGAGTGCACTGGAGCTAGATGGCACAATTGCAAATAAGCACTTTGAACTTGAAAGAAAACTAAACAAATAGTGCAAAATATTACAGGGTATATCTGTGTTGTGGTTTGCATGTGTTGATAAGCTACTGCTATTCTGGTGTAACAGCCTCCCAGTCTTATACACATTCAGCCAAAGACAGGAGGGATGCAGTTCAGAAAAACACAAAAACAGCAGCCATGGAAACACTGCGAATGCCCACCAATCACAACCTGTTGCAGTGACAACACCCATATGCCACCCATCTGTGGAGGGAGTCAATGAACTTACCTCACCCTGAGACACCTCTGTAATGACACCACAGCACCTGACTCAAGTATCTCCTGTAGTGCAGGCAGCAAACAACTATGGCTCTGAGTCTCCCAGGGTCCCCACAGGCAAGAGTTTAGATCCCCCTTTTGTCACAGACTTCTCATCATTGCTGTTTTTGAGTATGATGCATGCATGGAAGAAAGCCAAGGCCCCACAATGCAGCACCCACAGAGGCCCCTTGGCAGAAATCCTACAGGAGTAAACACAGCGCTCTCTGGGATAAGGACTGAAGACCAACTCAGGTGGCTGGGGGAGACTCTTTTGCTAAATAGGAAAAACAAGATAGCTAAAGGCACATACTGCAAGCAACACTTTTTAGTGATTCATTAGGCCAAAGAACAGGAAACATATTTGCCATACAGCAAGATAAAACAAAACCAACTCAAGAGGGATACCTTTAAAACCTTTAAGTGTTTGTGCCTATTGGATAGCCATTAAGGGTATCACTCTTTTGTGGATTTTGTTTTATCTCATAAGGACAAAGGGCAAAGATGAGCAAACTTCCATCATGCAAAGTTTTCCAGCCAGCTGCTTCTGCTATTATCACTGACCAGAGACAGGAGAATTTTTAAAGGAAGAAGTGAACTGTGCTTTGCAGCTGGGACAGCTATTGCAATGGGATTTACTCCTAAGCCTAGGATTCAGCTGTGTTTTGTATGCTTGGTGGGAAAATGTCTATCCTACTTGAGAGTATGTATTTTCCCTGGATGAAGATTAACCTTCCATTTTGAAGCCAAGCTCTCCCTCCAGTCCATCTGCCTTGGTCCAGGCCTCGGAGGTAGAGAGGAACTGCTGGACCTCTTACTCTTTCCCTCCACCACTCCCTTCTCCTTCTGTGTCATGTCTTTTTAGATTGTAAGCCCGAGGGCAGGGAACTGTCTAACTAAAAAGATTGCATGTACAGCACTGTGTAAATTTACAGCACTTCATAAATAAAGGTTAATAATAATAATAAATAGTTAAGACTAACACCTGCCTCCTGCCCATTTTTGCTTTGCTTCCATCTACTCTGTTTTTAGTTCCACCCGCACCTTTTGTTTCACCCACTGTTGGATTGCAATCCTCAAGACACAGCCCAAGTTGGAATCCTGCCTAAAGCCCCCAGTACCTCTTAAAATGGTTTCCCACATGAAATGAATTGAATTGGCAAACTGGAGATGTGAATATGGGCTTCATGAAGGAGAAAATGGCTTTTCTTGCCTTTTGAAATCCTGAAGGGGTGGGGAAGTAAAGTAGTGTTTACAGTCCTACACTAGAAATATCAGAGGGAATCCCAGTCCCTGAAAAACAGAGACAGTCAGGTAGAACACTACTGACCATCTGTCTCTTTTGCAGCCATATACCTAACTAGGCAAGGAATGGAGGGATCAATGGACCTGATAACATTAAGCTTCCTGCCATTTCCCCACACCCTAAAATTCCATCAAACCAGACTCTTGTCTACTAATTCCATGCAAGAAAAGGTACAATCATATGTTGGAAAGTGAAAACTTTTATTGAACACATACAGGATGGAGTTAATCAAGAGAGTGAAGGTCTTGAGGTTCTCTTGATTTTGTAGGGCTGCAACTTCCAGCATTCTTCACCATTTGGCTGTGTTGGTCAGAGCTGCAAGGAGATGAAAGTCCGGCAGCATTTGGAGGGCAACAGAATTTCCCACCCTGGAGTAGATCTTGGAAGGAAACATTATGTGCTTGAGGTTGCCAACCTGTCTCCTGAGTCTTGGACAGTTGCTGAATGAAGACAGGCTACCAGGTGCAGGATCTCTCATGGCTACAGCTCTATGATCAGGGCACAGTCACCTGTTGTATATAACTATCTGGCCTGGTACTTGCAAAGATGCAGCAGTTTATTGGAGAGTCCTGGTAACTCCTGCTACTTCTACGGGTCTCCTTTATGGAAAACAGGGAGCTGCTATAAAGGAAGTCAGAAAAATGGGTCCTTCTAGTTCTTTATTGTCGATGCTGACAGCCAGTAGTTCTCCAGTGTTCAGACATGTGTCTTTCTGAGCCCTACCTTGAGATGCCAAGAGTTAAACCTCTGTAGGCAAAGCATGTGTCATACAACTGAGCCTTGGTTCTTACCCTAAGGCAGGTTTGCAACTCCTGTCATAAATTAGTATTGGCTAGGCTGGCACTGTTGGAAACAGGAATCCAGCAACATTTTGAGACCATCAGTTTTCCAGCTCTGCTGTAAGCTATAGCCTTTTCCACTGGTGATGTGGAATGATATATGGAAAAAGGACCTATATCCATGAATCAGTCCCCTGTGGGGAGGTCAAAGGGAAACACAATAGGCAGCTACTGCAATATATGGGCTCTATATCAGAGATGGGGACAGTATGGACCTCCCAATATTATTGAATGGCAATTCCCAGCAGCCCTAGTCAGTCTAGCTGATAGTGAGGAATGCTGGGACTTGCAGACCAACAAAATCTGGAGGGCTACACTTTGTCCATTCTGCCCTAGACCTAGATTCATAGTTGGTGATTGTGAAGAAGTGAAAGAGAAGCAGAGTTGTGGCACCTTGGTGCTTGTCCTTCTGAGAACAATGAAGCAAGGTATGCTTCAAGAAAGTATCTCAGTTCACTAAGATTTAGAATGGAATTGAAAAATATTTCTTTTGGAAAGGCTAAATAGCTTTGTATTTGCACTCACTTGAATGCCGTGTGTAAACTGGAGTATACAGGAGAAAGGCTTAGAGATACACTCCCTCCTATGCACAGTATTTGGGAGTAAGATGAGGCTTTTTATTGTGCAATTGGCTTGCCTCAAATATGGAATTTTTCGAAGGGTCCAGATGTCATTTTCTTTCATTTGTAACCCTCTCATTTCCCCATACACCACTTCTTCACTTTTTTCTTTCCTCACCCATGCCAATTGGGAAAGATAACAGCTGAGCAATGCCTTTTGACCTGGTAGTGATATTAGGAGCTTTTTGGAAGCTTCATCCGGAACAAATATGCATATAGTGGCCCTTGAAACATCACAAGTGACAAGACCTAAGGATACTTTGGAAATGCTATGAATCTAAAGCATGTTATATCCCTGCCTACTGCATACCTCCAACATTTCATAAATGAAAACTGAAGCATGTGGTCAGGCAACATCAAAGTATGGTAAAAATGGCAAAAGTTATCAGTGAGGAAGAACAGATAAGCTAGGAGAGGCTGCAGCAGCTTCCTTTTGCCTGAGCCTACTGGAAAGAACAAAATCCCATCTCCTCCTCTCTTCTCCTCTCTGTTGATTTAATTGTGCAGAAACTAGTTTGTACTCAGTTTGGAGCAACTGGTTTAAACTGAGGACAGAAGGGGAAGTGGGAAGAGAAAAGACAAACAGTGACATTTGAACAGCAGCTGAAAAAGTGGGATGCCAGGGGATTAATCTGGTCAGTTGGCAGGTATCCAGTCCTTGAAGATGCAACAACAATTTAGAATTCAAAGACATAGCTTGTTAGTCTGGAAATTCAGTATGTAAAGAGATCTTGTGGCACCTTTGAGACCAATGGAAAGAAAGAAGTTGACAGCATGAGTTTTCATAGACTTTAATCTACTTCCTCAGGTGCATAGAGTGAAATGCTTAGGAACAGACCTTTATAAGCAGGCTGTATGTGCGAATAGCAGTAGAAATGCAAACCTTGTGAGTATCATGATGAGATGACAAGTTCAGTTTTAAGGCAGGAAGATGGAGGTTGTCTAAAGCCAAGGTGAGTAGATAACCACATGAAAAGCATGAAGAAGTAGGCTCAAGACTACAAAACGTTATGCTACCAACTTCTTTCTTTCAGTTAGGTGAGTTACAAAACTGTTACAATTAATTATTGTCCTCTTGCTTTCCAATGAGCAAATTAAAACTTGGACAAGATTCATAATATTACAATCAATACTGATGAGAAAAATTACATGTTTCATAATTCTAGTTTCATATGCTTACCATTTTTAAAATTTAATTATGACAGACTAGTAATGGGGTATTTTCCTGCAGAAGAATAAAAAAATGTAAACAATAGAAAAACAGATGCCAGAACCCAATTTGTTGTTAACTGCCTTTGAGTTGATCTAATCCATGGCAACCCTGTGGATGACACATCTCCAAGACTCCCTGAATTCCACTGCTCTGCTTAGTTCCTGCAAATTCGTACCAGTGACCTCCTTAATAGAGGTGCTTTCTGCACCGCCATTTGGGACGTCCTCCGGACGTTAGACGCCCCTGAACCTAGTACGGTCTCCGTCCGTACAAGATGGCGCCGGCCCTTCTACATGGCCGGTGCCATCTTTGCGTATCGGACGCTGAGCGTCCGTACGCGTCGCGCTGCTTGTGACGTAGCGAGCGCGCCCCTGGCGCCTCGCTACGTCGCAAACGCGACGGAAAAAGAAGCTCCATTTTGGAGCTTCTTTTTCGGTCCGCGCGGGAGTCGGGCCGTGTGAAGGCTCCGACTCCCCCGCGGACCTACTGGCGGCGGCGGCAGACCGCCGCCCGCCAGAGTCTATCCATCTAGTATGGGTCTTCCTCTCTTTCTTCTTCCTTCCACCTTTACTAGCATTATTGTCTTTTCTAATGAATCGTGCCTTCTCACGATGAGGCCAAAGTATGACGGCCTGAATTTGATCATCTTGACTTCCAGGGAGATTTCGTGCTTGATCTGTTCAAAAACTCATTTTTTGTCATTTTGGCTGTCCATGGTCTAAAGCATACTGCAGAAATAATCCAATATGAGATCCTTTTAACTGCCCTGGCTCTGTACTAGGGAATCCTGGGAACTGTTATTGTGGCCCCAGAGCTCTTGGAGAGAGAAGGCCAAATGTTTTACAAAACTACAATTCCCAAAATCCCTTAGCATTGAGCCAGGACAGTTAAAGTGGTCTCAAACTGGCTTATTTCTGCAGTGAATTTTGAACTCATGGTATCCTTAACACTCTTCTCTAGCACCGTATCTCAAATGAGTTGATTTTCTTCTTATTGGTTTTCTTCACTGTGCAGCTTTTGCATCTGTACATGGTGATGGGGAATTCAGTGGTTTGGACGATTCTAATCTTTGTGCTCAGTTGTATATCTTTACATTTTGGGACTGAGTCCATCCATCTGGCATGTGGTCTGTCTTTCTACTGCCTTCCACATTTCCTAGCATTATTGTCTTTTCCAATGAGTCATGCCTTCTCATGATATGACCAAAGTATGACAACCTCACTATTATCCTCTTGGCTTCTAGGGAGATTTCAGGCTTCATCTATTCAAGGACCCATTTGTTTGTTATTTTGTGCATCCACGGGATCCTCAGCACTCTTCTCCAGCACCACATCTCAAATAAATTAATTTTCTTATCTCCTTTCTTCACTGTCCAGTTCTCACATCCACACATGGTAATAGAATTCAAAGATATAGCTGTGTTAGAGCCTGTACAGACCAGCCCAAAAGGCCAGCTTGTGGGCAGAGTCATGGCACAGCATCTGCACGCTCGATGCCGTGACCCTGTCGCCAGAGTGCCATTTTGGCGCATGCCCGTTTACACGGTGCATGCCATGATGGTTCTGATTCAGGTCCAAAACACACTGCAGAAATAATCCAGTTTGACAGTGCAGCCCAAACAGCCAAAAAAGAAGCTGCTTTTCACAGCTGCTTCTTGCTCCCTCCAGGGAGCATATTGGTGCTGCTGCGTGTGGTTGTCGTGGCACCTATCAAGGGCAAAAAAGGGACAGTGGCATGCCTCCCAACTGTACAGCCCCCTAGTTTGTAGAATCAGTATGTAGAGATATCTTATAGCACCTTTGCGACTCACTGAAAGAAATTGGCAGCAGGAACTTCAGTCTACTTCCTCAGATGCATTTGGCTCAGTGCCTGGTTCTCACTCCACCAAATGCATTTGAGGAAGTAGATTGAAGTCTACAAAAGCTCCTGCTGCCAACATCTTTATTTCAGTGAGTCTCAAAGGTGCTACAAGATTTCTCTACGTAGTGATCCATACATGGCGATGGGGAATAAAATGGCTTAAATGACTCTAAAGCTCATTTGTATATATCAGCACATCTGGATCTTCTCCAGTTCTTTCATAGCTGCCTTTTCCATTCCTTCTGATCTCTTGGCCGCAGTCCCCATTGGGATCAATGTTTGATCCAAGGTAAGGAAACCCTTTTACTACTTCTCATCATCTAAGGATGGCGACCCTAGGGGTGTTTGTGGAGGTAGAGTAGGGTTGCCCAGATGGCAGAGAAAGCCCTAGGAATGGTTTCATTATTATTATAATCATCATTATTATTCTATTTATTTATATCCCGCCTTCCTCCCAGTACAGGGACTCAAGGTGGCTAACAAATGTAAAACAGTCTAATAAATTTATCACACACTGATTTTGGCATTAAAGAGAGATTAAAGCGCATTTAAAGCATCCTGTGGAAATGGCGAGTAATTGCTTGAATGATTACTACACGCAATTGTGCAAATCAAGTGATATCAGGAATAGTAAAAGTAAAGTAAACCAAAGAAAAAGATGTGCATTAATGCCCCTTTAATGCCAGGTTTTGTGCAACGTCGTGTGAAATCGTTATGCGATTTCCCCAAGATATTCACGGGATAAACTCCCAATCTCCTTATAAATAATAAATAATAAATAAAACTTTTATTTCTACCATCAAAGCAGCTTACAATGTTAAAAGAATACACCACATATATAAAACATCCCCCCCTTTAAAAAAGAATTAAACAGTTTAAGGTTAAAATTACATGAACAATTAAAACAGTAACATCCTTCGTGTGATAAACTTATATGTTAAAACAGTATAAAGCGTTAAAAATGCAAAGTTTAAAAACAATTAAACAATTAAAAACATTACATTATTAAAATTTATTATTATTATTATTCATGTCCTGGAGCTCAAAGGAAGGAGGAGCCCAGTGCATAAGGGACTCTCAAGGTGCCTGCTGCTGGAAGGGGCTCCCTCCCCTAAAAATATCTCCTGCCGCTTCCTGCAGCCAACCATGCGACTCGGACCCCAAAGGAAACCCTGGGCCTGGATGGTCAACAAACAGCTCCTCTTACACAGCCTAAAGAAGCCAAGAGGAGAGATAGAAGGAAGGAAGGGCGGAAGTAGGGCGTCACTCCCTAGCGGCCTCTAGCCTATCACAGCGAGAGCGCTGCCGGTTGAAAGGGAAGGGAGCCAATCAGAGCGAAGCTTCTTTAACCGTACCTGGGGATCTAGGGGCAAAGCGGGTTGTTTGCCAGCAGCAAGGATGGCGGCCCTAGGGGTGTTTGGGGAGGGAGAGTAGGGTTGCCCTGCGGCAAAGGAAGGCCTCCAGGAACCGTATCAAGTCCTGGAGCCGAAAGGAGGGCGGGATCTGGTAAGTAAGCCTTTCTGGAGAGAACTCCTGATGCACCGCTAAGGTCCCAAGCCACACTGCAGAAATAATCCAGTTTAAGACCGCTTTAACTGCCCTGGCTGAGTGCTAGGGAATCCTGGGGATGGTAGTTTTATTGTGGCACCAGAGCTCTCTCTCTCACACAGAGAAGGCTAAATGGCCCAAAGCTTCAGTTCCCACAATAACCCAGCACTGAGCCATGGCAGTCAAAACGGTCTCAAACTGGATTATTTCTACAGTATGTTTTGCACCTGAATCAGAACTATTATGGTCAGGAGCCTTTTGACCAGCAATGTGAGTTGACTGCAAACTTCAGCCAGCTTCCTATATTCTTTCATTATATTTAGGCATCAAGAGATCAAGATTATGAAACACCTTGAACACAAAAGGAAATACCACTAACCCCTCTCCCCAATTTTAGCCCTGTTATCAGGCGGCAAAGGGGTCTGGCAGCACCTTTGAGACTGAGTAATCTGGTTTGACACCACTTGAACTGCCATAACTCCCTGCTATGAGATTCTGGAAATTATAGTTTTGTTGTGGCACCAGAGCTCCCAGACAGGCCAGGCTGAATACTTCACCAAACTACAAATTCCAGGATTCCGCAGGATAGAGTCATGACAGTTATAGTGGTGTCAAACTGCTTTATTTCTAAAGTGAGGCTCCATACTGGGTGATCTTGGGCTAGTCACACTCTCTCCGCCTCAGAGGAAGCCACTCTGGACAAATTCTGCCAAGAAAAACTAGTGATAGTTCTGCTCTGGTGCCCCAATAAAACTATCCAGAATCTCATAGCAGGGAGCCCTGGCAGTTAAAGTAGTGTCAAACTGGATTATCCCTGCCGTACGGATGTAGCCTGGCTGAACAAAAGACGCTGGAGCATGAGCTTTCCTAGACTTAGGTCTACTCCCTCAGGCACAAAAGAGAAGTAAGTAGACCAAGTGTAGACTATAAGTAAGTAGACTATAAGTGTAATGCAGTAATGTGGTGTACTTTCCTACACTTGGTCTACTTCTCTTTTGTGCCTGAGGCTTTTGTGCCTAAGCTGCTAGTCCACTTTAACTGCTCTGGCTGCCTCATGTTGCTTTCTGGGATTTGAAGGTTAGAGAGGGACGTTTAGAATTCTCAGCCAGAGAGCTTTTAGGTGTAACTGAACTACAAACTCCAGAATGCAACAGGAGGCACCCAGAGCAGTAAAAGTGGAATAGCAGCACTATAAGAGTGTAGTGCGGTAATGTGGAATCTGCAAGAAAGAAGTTGACAGCATGAGCTTTCGTAGACTTCAGTCTACTTCCTCATATGCATTTGTTTGTCCACGTGCATCTGAGGAAGTAGACTTAAGTCTATGAAAGCTCATACTGCCAACTTCTTTTTTCAGTTAGTCTCAAAGGTCCTACAGGATTTCTCTACATACTGATTCTACAGACTAACATAGCTATATCTTTGAATTCTATTTCAAGTCTAGAAGGCTCATGCTACCAATTTATCTTTCAGTCAGTCTCCAGGTGCTTCCAGATCCCTTTGCATACTGATATTCCAGACTATTTTAGTGGTGTCTCTGAATTTATCTCTGCTGTTGCAGAGTCTTCCCTCCCTGGTCCCATTTCATGGATCCCTGTGCCATTTCCCCTTTCTTGAGAGGAAAGGAAGAGCAGTTGTTTGGAGGAGGATGCAGGATTGGATACCTAGGACCAGCCAGCTTCTCTGCCTTGCTGCTGTTTCCTAAATGGCCCTCCTCTTAGGGTTTCCAACATGAAAACTGGAAAGGGCACTTGTGCCTTTAAAATGCATCTGAGGAAGTAGGCTCAAGTCCACCAAAGCTCATGTTACCAATTCATTTCTTTCAATTAGTCTCAAAGGTGCTGCAAGACCACGGTGACCAGATGTCCAAGACATATCCTATATACAGTATCAGCCTTCTGTCAAGGAAGGATTTCAAAATATCCTCTATTTTGAGCATGACTAAGAAGCATGAATTTACATTTATATGAGTGTTTTTGCTTTTATTTTGTAATGTTCTACGTGTTCCTGGATGTCCTACATTTGGCAGAGGCCTTGTCCTCCATTATGGATAAGGCATTTGGTCATCCTGTGCAAGTTCCATTTGCGTACTGATATTCCAGACTAACATGGCTAGATTCCATTAGGACATTAGGAGGAACTTCCTGACTGTAAGAGCTGTTTGACACTGGAACACACTCGCTCCCTTGGCATGTGGTGGAATCTCTGTCTTTGGAGGTCTTTAAACAGAGCCTGGATGACCATCTGTCAGGGATGCTTTGATTGTGAGCTCCTGCATGGCAGAGGGTTGGACTGGATGGTGCTTGGGGTCACTTCCAATTCTATGATCATGTGATTCTAGGTCTTTGAATTTAACCTTTAATGGTTGTGTAGAAGACGAGCCAGCCTGGCATAGTGGTTCAAGTGGACTATGACTCTGTAGAGTTTTGCAATCTAAACAAATTGTGCTAAGAAAACTCCAGGATAGGTTTGCCTTAGGGTTGCCATAAGTCAGAAACGACTTGAAGGCACACAACAACAGA
Source organism: Sceloporus undulatus (assembly GCF_019175285.1). Lineage (NCBI taxonomy): Eukaryota > Metazoa > Chordata > Lepidosauria > Squamata > Phrynosomatidae > Sceloporus > Sceloporus undulatus. The sequence continues at coordinate 139,268,011 of NC_056523.1, read as the reverse complement.
AGAGGGAAGTATTTTAGCAGGTGTTGCTACCTGACCAATCAACAGTCAGCCTGATGAAATTCTTCCCTCTTCTACACAGCTTTAAAGCAGTGGTTCTCAACCTGTAGGTTGCAACCCCTTTGGGGGTCGAACAACTCTTTCACAAGGGTTGTCTAAGACCATCGGAAAACACATATGTTTAATTACAGTGAAGTCATATTAAATTATGAAGTAGCAACAAAAATAATTTTATGGTTGGGGAGTAACCACAACATGAAGAATTGTATTAAAGGGATGCAGCATTAGGAAGGTTGAGAACCACTGCGTTAAAGGGATAGATGCTCTTTCCAGTCTCCCCTTTGGCAATCCCAGGTGGGGAAACCTACAGCATTGGGCTTCTCTGCAGCTTAACTGAGGCAATGTCAACACTGCAGAAATATTTCTAATAATTTTGTGTGTGAAACAAACTTTGGGTACCCTGACCCCATCAGAAAACAAAGGTGTTGCTATCTCAGCCAACTACGTGGATGACTTTTGAGTTCCAGATAAGGAAGACTTAATCTATACATCACAATATTGTTGGAGCCAGAGGTTAGGAATCATACCCACTGATTATTCCCATAGCCGCGTGATGGGAGCATGGTGGTATTGTGATGTCTGTCAAAGATGCTGTGCACTCTTTTACAAGATGATAACACTTGGCAAAGCAGAAGGAAGTAGGAAAAGGGGAATACCACATTATGTGTGTCTGTGCCTTCACATCAACTGTTGACTTAGGGCAGCCTCATGAATTTCATGTGCTTTTCTTAGGCAGGGAGAACTCAGAGATGATTTTGCCAGTTCTTCCACATTACAGATGGATTGATTCCATCAAGGAAGCCATGATGGAAGCTCAGAGTTTATTAAAATAACATTACAATTAAAAACACAGAAACGTGATACCTTACAATAGAATTAAATTATTCCAATATTAAAAGCTGACGTGACAGTAATTAACAACAACAAAGACTTATTATGGTACAAACATGCCACTAGGCATTTTGTGCTAGTTTACTTTGGTGGGCAGCAGAGTTTGAATTTTTTTTTAATCCAAGAACCGAATTTTAATCTAGTTTCATATAGATATTAATGCATCTCTTTGCAGTTGAACATATTTAGTCATTTTGACTACCTTCCCCTCCCATTTATCTGAATAGCTGGCATTTTAAAATCTACCTAGTGGGTTGTTTGATTGGAATGATCAGTGAGTGCTTCTATGGGTAATCTACATTGTGGTTGATTATGAGTAGTCAGCAAGCAAAGAGATCTTATAGCACCTCTGAGACTAACCTATGGGTATTTGGTGCAATTAGTAATTAATGCCTAGCTAGTCTTGTACAACTTGTCTTATTTTTTTCTGATCTATTGGGTCCCTTATAGATTAGCAGTAGGCAAACTTCAGCCTGGAACAATCTACTTAGTATTTTTTTTAGAACCCCAAGATTTACCAACGGGCACCAAGGCTATACACTTAAAATTAAAGAATTATTGAGTCCCGGAATTTGTTTTGAGTATGCAAACTGAATGCAATAGCAGCTTCATTTATATACTGCTTCATACTGAACTAAGCCGTCTCTAAGCCAGGCTTGCACAACATACGGCCCAGGAGCCACATGCAGCCTGCCAAAGGATTTTGGGTGGCCTGCAAGGATGTGGAACCATTTTAAGCCTCCTCTGCTGCTCAGCCTTCTCCTGAGGAGGAGGCCAGGCAGCAGTGAAGGAAGATGAACAAATGCTTGTCAAGCAAGGTTCCTCCACCATCCAGCTTTCTCCTGAGGAGGAGTTTGGACAGCGAAGGAGGAGGATGGGCAAATATTTGTCGTACAAGGCTACTCCACTGCTTGGCTTTCTCCTGAGGAGAAGGCAAGGTGTAAGCTGAGGATGGGTGAATACCTGCAATGCTCCTCTGCTGCTTGGCTTTCTCTTAAGGAAAGGGCCAGGAATTAATATTAATAATATTAATAAGTTTAATAATATTAATTAATGAATATTTAATTAAAACCTATCTGCAGCCCAAAGAAGTTAACCTATTTTAATTTTGGTCCCTTCCTACTGGTAAGTTGTGCAGGTCTGCTCTAAGTGGTTTACTAATTGCCCCCAACATGCTGGGTACTCATTTTAGTGACCTTCTTGGAAGGATGCAAACCTGAGTCAAGCTCGAGCCCTGGCTAGTATTGAACTCGCAACCTTATGGATTTGAGTGAGTGGCTGCAGTACAGGCATTTAACCACTGCGTCACCAGGGCTCTTACCAAACATTCATTCAACCAATGCAACTCATGCTCCTTACCAAACATTTATTCCTAGTTTCCCCAAGCTTTCTTCATTTCAGCAGTATAATAGGAGTGGGTCCATTTTGTTGCTGCCATTGGAAGCCAGAAATTCTTGCTGATATATTGCACTCACTGAGATCTGCCAGTAGATCCAGTTTTACCTTCTTCCTACCTCTATTGTAATACATTTGTGGTCCCAGTTGTAGAAAGTCTAATCTTAGTGGAAATGTTTCTTGTGGCATGTCCAGAGCATTTTCTTTTTGCAGTGATAATCACATTCTGGACTGAATAATTCAGATTGCTTTCTTTTAATCTCTCTGGGGAAGTTTTTTCTCCTCATAGGATACCTATTACTTAGGTGACTGTTACTTGGCACTCTCCTGTGACACTTCTTACTGAGAGCAGTGTTGCTTTGAAAAGATGAGGTAAAATGGCATATGTAATGCAGCTGCTGAGATAATACCTTAAGTTGATATTTCCTGGTATCATGAATAAAACAATAAGAGTATTTTTGACTTTATGGGCTAGAGGGAAGCTATAAAGGTTCGTCAGTTCAGGGAATTTTATGGCCTTACATATTGCAAGGAATTTGGAACCACATGTTAGGCTGCTCACCACATGCTCACCATTGATGCAGGGGAATTACCGTATATACTCGACGGCAGATTTTTAGGGCCAAAGTTATGGATTTTGCTATGACCTATGGTTAAGCTGAGGGCAAAACTTAGGAGCATGTAACAAACTATCTAAAGAATGAAGTAAAGGAAAATAACACCAGAGAACTTACAAAATTCCAGAAGGCATAACTATTTGTGCTCAGACTGAAGCATGGATAGATGAGAGAAGGGGGGGGGGTGGTCAGTGCTTACAGGAAAGATTATACTCTTGCCTTTCACCAGGGGATAGTTCCTTTATTTTTTTATAAGAGTCAAAGTACAGTACTGTACTTACAATGACCTGCGGATGAGTTAACTGAGGTTTTTTGGGTCACTTTTTGACTAAAATTTCTAAATGTATACATTAGTATATATACAGTAGTTCTGTGCGGGCATGTGTGATCCTACTGCACATGCTATAAGACCACTGCACTACGGATGAAAGTGAGAGAGAATGATCTCTCCAGTGATAAATAATTGCCAACAAAAAGGTTTGAAACCTACATTTCTCACATCCAAAGCCCAAACTTGCTATGGTATGAGTTTGCTGGCAGATTTTACCCCTTCCATGTAGGAATTCCAAATACCATTCATATGAGTGTCATAGGTACATTCCTAAATTAAATGCGTATGATTTATCTTTTAATATTTTATACGTTCTTCTTCAGGCCCTGTTGTAGAGATGGCCTCTCAGCATCTGATTAAATGTCTTAAGATTAGATTGGGGTAGGGAATGTGTTGCCTATTACCATACCCTGTATACCCTGTGTTATTTTGAGGTATTGTATTTACCCACAACTCAACACGTCCCAAACTCCTGGGGTTGTCCTGATTTTATCATTGCTTAATTAAATCAATGTCACTGCTATCAACCTAAAATATTCCTTTTGAAGTTAAAACCATCAACCAGCTGGGAATCCCATTGATTTTGGGATTTGTGGAAAATCAACTCAAAATGCCTCAAGACAAGTCCACATGGGCACTTCCTCTTTGGTCCAGTTTGGAATCAGGCAGAAACTGTCAAATTCAAGCCAGAGCCCTCAGTACTTCTGGCTGCAACATAAAGCAGAGTACTGAGTCCCATTCAACTCCCAGTATTCCCCCAGATTAGAGCCTAGTTTCTGGAAGTATTAAGCATTGCCCATTGCAATCCTTTAATTTGCTATCTATTACCACCTTTGATATCTTAGTTCATGTGTGTGTGTGGAAGTGGAAGTGTTTTGTGTAAAAGTTGATATCCCTCTTGTTCAAATAATAACATTGAATTGTACTTAGCATTCTGGAGTTGTAATTTTTCAGATCCATTAAACATAGGCTTGTGTCCTGGTTAGAGTTATTCTGGCCCTCTTGCTGCTTCGTATTGACTTAAATTAATTTTCCTATTGAATTCAATTTGTGGGTGCACTCCTGGGACCCTAGGATTTGATATTGCTGGATTTCAACTCCCATCATCTCAGCAGTAGCTGAGTTAGAGAGTCATTCATTTTCCAACTTTGCTGCTGGTGACTTAGTGTTCTCTTTGGAGTCATACAATGGATGTTCGTTAGCTTACTTAGCGATTGTCAGGGATTTTCTCACTGAAGTATGGCTGTGAGTTGGATTCCCCAGGAAGTGAGCATGTCATTTTTCAAAAACAGCAGAGACATCAGTGCTGCAAAAACAGAGTGCTGATTCCCTTTGCAGCCTTTAGCAAAAATCTGTCTTCACTTACTTACTCTGTATGAGGGCAAATGCTGTCCATGTGCTAAGTGCCACCTTGCTTCTTTGGCACAAATGTGTTCTGCAGCAGAGATATTGATTTAGTTTTGGGGTGAAGAAAGCACATACACATATCCTTAGATGGTCAATAGTAGGCAAATATGCAGTAGTTTATTTCTGAGTAGTTGCTGAACTTGCTTAAATTGAAGGACTTGCTAAATATAAGTGGGCAGAATCTTGCCAGTTTGTCAGATTGCTGTGTCTGCTTTTGTTTAATAAGCAAACACTTCTCAAATCCTTTGTTCTTCTAAGCTTGTGTACCGTAGGCTTTGCTAAGGAGATAGGTATATTGGCTCTTTTACAACATATGTATAGTCCCTAGATTAGCTGATACCTTTGTATGAACTGGAATAACATTCTGCTTCCTTTGAGCCCTTACATGAGGTCTACCACCTTTTTGAATTCCTAGCTAAAAAGGCTTCTTCAAGACTCCAGATAATCTATAAAAACATCCTGAGACCTTCATTCTGGCCTTTTACTTTTGATCTGTTTTGCCCCTTAGCCAAGAATCTATGTGAGTAAACTAAGTGGAGCAGCTACTGCTGAACTGCCTAGTTCCTAAATAACAGCTTTTGATTTAAAACTGGTGGTGGTTTGAATGTTGGGCCAGGATTCTGGAAGATCAGAATTTGAATTCCCATTTGACCTTGAATTCAGAATAGCAAACCCCATCTGAACAAACCTTGCCAAGAAAATCGTGATAGGTTTGGTCCACATTAGGAATGTCCTGTTGAAAGCAATGGAAGGGATGTACTAAGAGGTTCTAAGTAGATTTATTCAGAAGCAAGTCCTTAAGGCTTTAATCCAAATCACATTTACTGAGGAAGACGTTACATGTAACACAGAGCCTGAACACACCAGCACAGTATGCCAGCTTGGGGGCGGCATGGGGGTGTGGCGTTCAAATGACGCATGTTTTGACGATGCCCCCAAGTTGGAGTCATGCTGCCCACCTGACCAGATGACGGGCAGTATTGCGTCGCTCCAGCAGTGCAGCATTCATATGCTGCACGCTGCAGGAGCACCGAAAAGCTGGCGCCGCGGTGGAAAAGCAGCCCCTTTTCTGCCCCCACTTTACATTTTGCCACTTCTTTTTAGGCTGGAAAAATGCTGTATCAGGGCCATGGCCCCAATCCGGTGTTCAAAGGGGCAGCATCAAGCCACCCTTTTAGGTCGTTTGTACTGGTCCGCAGTAGAACAGAGTAAAAACCATTTAGCATTGGATTACTGGACTACTGCAATTCTGAGCAGTCAGGCTGATCAAAAAATATTCACAGTGAGGTGGTAGTGATCATCATGATGAAATTCCCTCATCATGGATCAATTAAGTTTCCCATGGAACTTAATTGATCACACTTTATTGGTTGCTGTAGTATGCCAGTAATGGCTGTAACTGTGTGCGTGCGTATGTGTGTGTATGGTGGACATGGACGTAAAAACACGACTAGACAGTAGGCCCTCGGTATCCGCTGACTTGCCATCCGCAGATCCCAGCATCCGCAGACAGCAAGCCTGTTGGGCTATTTTGGACTTCCATTCTCAGAATTCTCAACTGTTGGTTAAGCTGACTAGGGCTTCTGGGAGCTGAAGTCCAAAACACCTGGAGGATCAAAGTTTGGGAACCACTGCCTAGCTGGAGTTCCTGCTTTAAGTGGACTCAGTGGCCTTTGAGGCCCCTTCCCACCCATTCTGTGAGATGTTAATATACTCAGTAAAGTTTAATTTGTATGACATTGAAATAAAGAGGGAGAAAAGTACAAAATAAAATGTTGTAAAATTTATCTTGTTTTTGTAATCCTGTTCTTGTGTCATATTTTTTCCTCTTTTGTATGAATAGCAGAGCAAATACATGATTTTGGGAGAGGGAACTCTTGAAGTTTTTCTAGAACCAACATTGTTCTAGTCATAGCTCTCACATATTAATTGGCAAAATTACTTTATTTCAGAATATCTAAGCAAGTCGTAAATCAGTGGTTTCTACAGAATACTGAAATCTTCCATGAGGAGGAAGACATAGATACATATAATTATGAAGTTTCCTGGTATAGATTGAATGTTGACATACTGGCTCACAGCTTATCCTTGAGACAAACAATTCAGACTATCCTATTCAGACAGTCCAAACACAGATTTAAAAAGTGGCTAGCCACATATGCCAAATAGTTACGTAAACTGACCAGCTGTCATGGATGGACTGAGTCTGATATCATCTCTTCCCTTGTATTTCTCCCTTCTTACTTTGCCCAGGTTCCCTGTTGCCTGCTCATGCCAATTACTTGATAATTGTATTCTATGTGCATTTACTCACCTCTGCAGAACTATTTACCCCTGACTTTCTCAAGATCCACTGTGTTCTCCAGACAGTGTGGCCCATGGGACCCCTAACTGCAGCCCATCCAATTTTGGGGCAGTTTTTACTCAAAAATTGCCCCAAAGGTCCAACAATTTATTTATTTATTTACATATTTTGTTTATATGCCACTTCTCTCCTGGAGTAGTACTGAGTGCCTGCAAATGCAATGATTTGCTTTCCAGTTTAATATATAATTAAAATATCAACAGATTTAAAAGTGTGCCCATTAAAAAAGAAAGTGGAGTTTTAGAATCCCTGTCCGTATTATGCCAAATCTTATCAGCTGTTCAGTGACACAGAAAAGCTTAGTTTGTATTTTGTAAGTCCTGCTAGATAGATTAGATTTAGCTTGGCAGTTCAAGGCTAAGAAGAGACTGAAGAAGAAAAATGGACCAGGGGAGTTGACTTTCCTTATAGCAGTCTGCTCAATCAGTTCTCATACCTATTTGGATGGGAGAAGGGTCACACCTACATACATCAGTTTCTTTTGTTCACTTCTGCGCTGTAAGGAATGTGGATGGGGAGGTAATCTGGGTATAATTCATTGATTGACTTCCCACTAGCTGTGAGGGGATGCTTCCTTTGCTGTGGATCACATGTTGCATTATTTACTACCAATAAAGCTTGTCTTAGAGCTGTGATGTACAGTATGTCAGTTTTTCATGACACCTGAAGTACTGTATTGGGAAGGCCTGAAACGGCAGCCAATTCCATTTTAGGACAAAAGAGGATTGTTATCAGAGTTGCCCTGTGCTTGGAAGCACCACTCAATTACTGGGAAACTTCCACCCATGGCCCTTGTGGTCTCTTCCAACTCTATGATTTGGTGTTTGGTGTCAAGAGGGATATGGTGTGTCTCCAGCATCAAAATAAGCATCAGGCCAGAGCTAAAGCCTAGACTTGGTGTTTTGGTGCTGGGTTGTACAGATGCTCAGAATGCCTGCCTGTGCGCTCACAGATAAAGGATGGGTGCTTGGTCCTATCATCCCTAAGCATCTACCACCATGGCTTGCCAAAATTTGTGGAACGTATTGCCTAGGATTTTATATACAAAATTTAAAAGGTGGACATTGTATTAAAAGTTTATACTGTAGTTTGGCTTCCTATACTGTTTCTTTTATTCCAATAAAACTATGTTCATTGCTTTAACTTGATTAAAATTCAGTTAGTCTAAAACTAGATTTGTTTTAAGGACCAAATCCAGCCTGCAGATCATTGGTTGCCAGTCCCTGATTTAATGAGGTATATTGAGAGCATGGTAAATTCACACAACTGGAAGCTTTCCTAGAATGCTATATTTTTAAAATATCTAGGGCAGAGAACCATACTTAAGGGGAAGGCAAGTTCTTCACTAGCCCTCTATGGACTGGATGATCCCAGTGCACTCAGCTGATGTCATTGGGTCCAAGGCTGCTGCACTGGATGGACCATCTCCAACCATCACTTTGGCCAGGTAGCTGTTTTTTGTTTCCTCCATTCCCCTTGCAGGAAAAGGAGGCAAAGAGCAAAGTACTCCCAGGTCACTGCTTGTAAATACCAACTGAATCCTGAGATTACGGCTCAACCAACACCAGTACACTTTGGCCCAAAGTGGATGGTCTGTGCAGGGCTTGGGAAGGTGTTGGGCTTGAAGCAAAAGCCTCTGTGGGCTGGGCTGTGTTTGTTCACAGGCCAAACATTCCTCCTCCCTCAATCCATGGAGAATGATGACACATAAACAAATCTAATCCTGTGTGTGAGCAAATCAAATCCAGGGTTACCCGAGGGTGCAGCAACTGGGTAAAAGCAAGTGATTGCATTTATTTCTTTAGCTGGTTGCTGCTAAGTTACTTCAGGTTTTTTAAAAGTAAATTTTTTGCCAAAAGCTAGGGGAAATGGTAACTGGAATGGCAGAAACTGCTCGTTCTTTGCCATAGATGTCGAAGGTGGTGCAAATGTTTATGGTTGTCAAAAGGCATGGCTTGGTTTCAAGATCACATTTCAGAGACAGAATGTTTTACTGCAGTGCAGGCTGTGTTCTTGCCCTGCACAGCTGTCTCACCTTCTGAACTTCTCCATCAGTGCTGGGTTGAAAAGCACAGAACTGAGCCAATGCTGCTAAGATACAAGATTGTGCTTAATAATCATAGAATTGGAAGAGACCACAAGGGCCATCCAGTCCAACCCCTGTCTGTCCTGTTTTTGTTTTCCCTACAGGACTTTGCAGCAGCTTTTCAAGCAAGGTGCCTTTCAAGGGTATGAGTTAACTGTTACTTTTTTCAGAGAAGAGCCTTGCTGTTTTATTCAAATTTAAAAAAATGCAGGAGTTTGCCCCCTCCCCATTTCTCCTATAGGTATTCTTGTGTTAAAGGTTGCTTGGCAAGGCTTGTGTAAAGGTGCTTCCTTTTATTCAGCAGCCACCTTCCCTCACCTGGGCTGCTGCCACACTGCAGAAATAATGGAGTTTGACACTGCTTTAACTGTCATGGCAAATGTGAAGAAAAATCCAGATTGAATGAAGGAAAATAAGATGAATTGCTGTGGGATATCTTATTTTGGTTAGCACTGCATGTTAAAAAATAAAATGTTGCATCATTAACTGCTAAATTTTTGCACCTTTAATAAATCATGTGTTAACTTTCCACATTCCTATTTGATTATTTTGTATAATTTATTCCACCTTTGTATAATTTATTCTGCTAAAGCAATGATCCTCAAAGTGAGAGATATGCCACTTTGTGCGGTGGAGTTTACAACTCTTCAGCTGCCTCCACGAGATCACTTCCTTAGCTGCATGTTTCACTGATGCAGATGGGAACAGTTGGGAAACAGTTATGAGGCATGGGTGCAGCACATTGTTTCTTTGGCTCAGAGTGACACCATTTTGGGACAGACTGTTTCACTGGAGCAAGGAGTTAGAGCACATGGCAGTGGGGAGAAGTGGTGGCAAAAAGGAGCTTTCAAATTTGGGACCCTGCTTAAGCTTTGTGAGCTTTGCTGGGACTTGGCTGGCAGATTGGAGCTGTTTTGGTGCTCTTGTTTTCTTTCATTGGACAGGCTGAGTGAAGAGGTAACAGAAGAAGTAATGTTTGTGTATGTGTGTGGCAGGGGAACACTTAAAGCTGCATGGGGAAGACATTTCCATGGTGAAGGAGAGAGGAGTATCTAGGGTCAATTCTTTGAAAGAGTCTTTCACCTTGGAGTAGCTCCTGCAGTTAAAATCTCTACCTTTCCCCATTTGAAGTTTCCAGTCCAGGGCATGTGGCCTCTGTAAACCAACATTGGCTGCACCCATCTCTGCCCAAACAAAGAAGGACTGAGAGTCCTTCCTTGTCAGGGAGACACTTCTCTCTTTGCACCTGGTTGTCTTGGGAGCAGGAATGAGCAGCTGGTTGAGCAGCCACCAAGAGGCGTCTTGCCTGCACTGGCCTGTGCTGGGAGTGGTGGCGGCATGGCTAAGAGTGTCCTTGGTTGCTGTTTAGCCAGTGCTTGGCTGCCACTCCCAGGGTGAACAGGTGCAAAGGGAGCAGCAGTCACGATTGGTTGTTTTGGATTTGCAGTTAGAACAGTAGACTCAATACAGTCCGCCCTCCCTCCTTATATGCGGGGAATCCGTTCCGGACTCCCCCGCGTATGGGGAAATGAGCGTATGCTCAAGCCCCATAGGAAATAATGAGGCACGTGCTTGCGGTGGTATGCGGGGTGCATGACGCATGGCGTGAGTGCGCACCTCATTCTAATTGGGCCTGCCATCCGCGTAAGCTCAAAGCCATGGAAGGCAAGCCCGAGGGCCGACTGTATAAAGAAATACACATGGAGGGGGCAGTAGGGTCGTTGCCTAAGACTAAAGGGAGCAGTAGCCAGAAAAGGTCTGGGGACACTGTGCTGAAGGATTATGTACAGTACCTTGCTCCTGGATTGCTGAGAATCCTGGTTAGCAACTCTCCCTGCACTTGATAACCTTGCTTACCTGTATAAACTAAGTGATCTAGAATTATACCAAATATTGAAATCTATGAAAAAGTGTGCCTTGTTGGCATCTCAGGACTGTGGCTTTTTCTAGCTCTTCACAATGATATTGATGGCATTAGGTTTCCCACTTGAGGATGTTATACATATTGTAGTCTTCAGTGATACATTATTGAGGATATCATATTTCTTTTGCGTCTTTGGTGGGTTTTTTTACTTGAGTGGCTGACAAAAAAAAAAAATAGTGTGTAATATATTTGGAAATAAATGGATCTACTTGTTTGGGTAGGAACTGTGCCAAGGGGACAGTGTATATAGCTAACAGAGGCCTGCCTTTCCTATAGAAATAAAGATGTGTCTTGTTATTCAGAGATCCATTATTCTCATGGACTGACTGGGTTCTACCCCTACGTTGAGTATCTGATATCCTGACTCAGGCTCTGGCATTTGTAAAACTACAGTACTGTAGTCAGGTAGAGAGTGTGATTGGAATTTAACCTGTAGGTCAAACAACAGGAGTAGGAAGACACAACTTTCCAGGTAGACTTAGGGCCAAAACAGACAGCCCTTTGAGTGCCTGATCAGGGCTGCAGCAACTGCATGCCATGGCCCCGATCTGGCTATTTGCCAGCTCAAAAAGAGGCAGCAAAATGCCACTTTTTTTGAGCCAGCAAAAGGGCGCCCTTTCTGCTGCCACCGCAGTTTTGTGGTGTTCCTGCGGCATGCAGCATATAGATACTGCCTGCCATTTGGTCATCTAAATGCCACACCCCCACACCACCCCCAAGGCAGTGCTTACTTACTGTTCTGGCCCTTAGTTAATCTCAGTCATGCTGAGGTATGAGTTGCTGAGGTTCTGTCACTTTTCTGTACACCTTCTAAACAGGACAGTTACAGTATGGGTCAGACTTGCACCTAGGCCTATAGTGCTGCCATTTTGTGAAAGAGGATTTCTTATGCTTTTCAGCATAAGTCATTATTGCATGTTCTGTTAAGAGATTATCTGGCCAAGGACCTGGTTAGAGATTAAAAATAGCAAGACAAATGGTCATCAGTGACAGCTAGCTCCATCACATGCCTTCTGGCTGGCATTTGAGCCTGCCGTCTTTGCAGTACCTGATGAAAGCTAGCTTTTTTGCTTAAAGGCTGAACTTGGCAGTTCTAGATGTGTCAAGAAGATACTGTATATCAAATGCCAAAGCATTAATCATGCTCTGATCTACATAAAATTCTATTCTGCCCATGGAATTAGTCTTTTCAATATTTAGACTGATGAGTCCTAGTCAGTGGTGGATTGGATGAGTTGCCAAAAGGTAAATATATGTGGATTCATCTCCTGCTTTTTCTTATGCTTAGATCTGTTGTGATCTTAAATTCTCTACAGTTATTCTTGTTAGAAAATGGTGGTGTCTTTCAAAGTATGGAAGAAAAAGAATAACTGCTATCCTTTTTGTTTCCACAGATAGTGTAATTAAAGTACACTAACTAAAGTTCATACTTTATCTGGAAGAGGACCTCTCACAAAGTGGTACTTCTGATCTCCTGGGTATGCTCTGTGCACCGAGTAATCATGGACCCCAAGGAGAAGTGTCAGGTAGATTTTCTGATCACTTCTTACTTCTTGCATTTCTTTGAGAATGCATCTATTGTAGTCATGGACAGAGTTGAGGCTTACTACTGCTTTTCAGCTCCTTTCACACTCTCAGCTACAGTAATCAATACCGAACATGTCAATCATTACGGTAATTATTATATCTAGATTGGAGGAAGTAATATGCTAGAAAAGTACGATGCCTGACAATGACAGCATTACTTTGTGACTCAGGAACAGTTCACAGGTCAGCTAATACTGTAGTCTTTCTACACATGGATTTGCATGACGGCATTTATGTAGAATGTAGATAGCCATCTCGTGGCCTTCAGTGTGTTTTGAACTCAACTCTGATCAACCTAAGAGAGTATAGCAAACATTACTATTGCTACCACCACAGCAGCTCTGTGTGTGTGTGTGTGTGTGTGTGTGGTGGCAGCAGAGGCATCATCATTGTTGTTGCTGTTGCACAAGACCAGATAGGGACATATGAATGAGAGTGAGTATAAATCCAAGGACATTTGTGCTGTATGTAGGAATTTGACAGCGCTGCTGCATTGAGCCCAATTAATTACTCCAAAAGATAGTGAGAATTTTGTTGCTAGAAATAGATTCTACAAATAGCAATAGCAGCTACATTTCTATACTGCTTCATACTGAACTAAGCAGTCTCTAAGCAGTTTACAAAGTGTAAACTAATTGCCCCGAACAAACATTTTACCAACCTACGAAAGGATAAAAGGCTGAGTCAACCCTGGAGCCCCTGGCTGGAATAAACTCACAACCTTATGGCTGTGAGTGAATGGCTGCAGTACTGGCATTTAACCACTCTACCACCAGGGCTTCCTGAAGTTAGGTGAAGATATTTGTCTGAGAGTACATTTGGGAATTAAGCTTTATTCATGATGCTGTCTCCATAGTTTCTTGGCCTGTAAAATCTTTCCAGAAAGAATTATTTATTTGGAACGCTGGTAGCAAGGATAGGATTATGGCACTCTCTGCTTGGCTTTTCCATTCTGTTTGCAGTATTATTGTGCAACAGTTATACAACTTATTAAGGCACTTTATCTGTTCTTTGTGGCTTGTTTGCACCATAGAGGAGCACCATTTCTATGTCTGGTTTTGCAGGTGATAGGTAGGAAGAAGTTAGAAGTGTTAGATATACTTTGTCATTGCTCTCTTGAAAGAGATGGCTTATCTGTGATTAACTTATCTGCAATCCATTCTTGGTTAAAGAGGGAATAAAACTGCCAGGTTCTCTTAGTGTCCCATGGCATTTTTTATTTTTTATTTTAAATGAGATATTGACTGAGATCCTGGATTGGGAGACTTAACACACATGTGCAATTACAATAGCCTCCTATCCAACCTCCCAGATGCCCCCTCCCCATGGCCATTTCCTGGTTGGTGGAGAGTAAGGGGAGCAACTGAAAAGCATTCCACTGTTTTCCTATACCTTGATGCACAGCAATTGTATCATGCTCAGGGGCCTCCAAACAGCCCCTTTGAGATCTTGGAGAATGCCTGTCACAGTTCATCCAGCTGCAGTGACATAATTCACATAGAATGTCCAGCTGCAAGAACATAGGATGCTTCTTTGCCTCTCCTCTTGCTTATCGCCAGACAGGAAAGTGCCATGTTTGGTGGGAGGGGGTACAGCAGAGAAAAGGTGTGGTTTTAGGGAAGGATTTTGGTTGTTGTATGGTTGGTACAGAATTCTGACCTCCACAAAGACCCTAGAAGTGAATTCCGATAGTGTAATTTAGACTGTAATTTAGTTAATTTACAACCTGATGTCAACCGTTATTTGGTTGTGTGATGATGGAAGGCATTTGCTGGGGCAACAGGAAAATGAAGGGCTGAGGTGGGCAGGAAGAGAATGAAAGAGGATGTGGCTACAGCAGTCAACGGATTTCTGTCCCCATTCTTCAGAAAAGTCTCCCTCTTTGCACAACATTCTGTGTGTCATCTGCTGTTGAGCTTGGCAGGGTGAGAACAGCAATAAGAGTGCAAAAAGTCAGTGGCACTTACACTCTGTTGCAGATGACGAGGAGCTCTGAGATGCAGGATTACCAAGCAGAGGGATCCCTATACTGCCCTTTATTCCTCATGGCGACTGGACTGGACTGACACACTTAACATTAACAGATTACACATCAGGAGGGGCAAGTGTGTGGCATCCAGATGCTGTTGGACTGCAGCCTCTATCAGCCTAGTCAACACTTAGGGGTGATGCTGGGACCAGCAGTCTGACAACATCTGTAGGGTCACATATTTCCCACAGCTGCTCTATAGCTCTTACTTTAAAGTTATCTTAACATTCTTTCTTTTCAGATTGTAGATGCAAATGATACTCATAAAAGCCACATCTTAAACAGCCTTTCCTAAGCTAGCACACTACAGTTCCCATCATCTCAATGTTAGACATGTTGGTTTGGGAAGATGAAAGTTGTAGTCTAATACATCTGGAAGTACTACACATCAATTTTGGAGAAGATTGATCTAAGATAAAAGCCTGCTTGCCATTGTTAGGTTGGTACAGGTGCTAAGTTGCCACAGAACAATAGAGTTTGCCTTGGGCTATTTTGTTATTTGTACAGGCTCAGAATCTGCACTAGACTCAGTATCTGCTGAGTAGAGTGTGAATATATGCGTTAGCCACAGCTGTGTGGCGTTTTACTTTGAGGTTTTGAGGGATGGAAAAATACAGTAGTACAGTATCTTTGTCTGGGCAGTTGACACATTTTGCCATTGAATTGTGGAGTTCTTCTGCCCTAATAATCTAAGAGGAGTAGAGGCGACATTCCAATACAGATAACCAAGCTGGCTAATAATGGCTGAGTGACCTACTTTGGTATTGATCAGTCTGAGACATATGGAAATTACTACTTATAGGAATGTTTTCATGACCTCAGACAGTGGTATGTTTATTTCTGAACTACTGAAATGTAAAGACACTTTATGTCATTGCTCAGTATGGTGCAAGTCTTTATGAAGACAGAAGTGCATTTCTATTACTTGGGTCAATAGTAACCATATCTATGAAACAGTACTTTCAACCAGAGTGATTGCCTCATACTATACACAGAAATTGTGTTTTCCACAATTGCAGAATAGCAATTGTGAATGGTAAATTTATGTCATTAGTATAGTATAGATGTCTGAAAGTCAAAGGAGCTGTTTGAGTAATCAAGTATTTAATAGTCATTGGTTTATATGATCAGTTACTTTTGCCATAATTTGCACTATGTTGTAGAGTGAGCCATGTTTTCCCTTTCCTGGCTATACTGCTCGCCATTATTTCAATGCATAAGGCCTTGTATATATTTTGGACAGGGCAGCTTTGCAACCATTTTCTGTCACAAACCTCATACTTGCCATCCTGCAGCTATTATGTGTTAACTTCAGGCAGGCTCCTCTCTAGGGGTTGGTAGTTCAAGAGACCTCCTGTTCTGCACCTGCTATGTCATTGCAGAACTTGCTATTTTGAAAGATATGGGATTTGCTGTCTAGTTTCTGCCATCCATACACATCTGTTGCCAATCTTGGCTAAGAATAATTGTTCTCAGATGTGGCTTAGCTTTGCACCCAGTCCTGGCTAAGAACCAGACACAAAAGAATAAGAGAGCAAATATCCTAAGAGGTCAGCCAGAAATCTTTGAAATTCGCTTTAACAGTAGGGTAATTTAAGTTTCCCAAGGCTTCAGGCTTTAGTAAGGAAACAAAAACATTTAAATATCAAAAAGATCAAAGTCAGGCCTGTTAGGATCTAGCTTTAAATCAGCAGAGTAGCAGAAATGTGCCTTTGTCTAACCATGGCCCGTTACATACAGGTGTAAAGTACGCGCTCTGCGCGTACTAGGGTTAGAAAGGGGCGTTACTTCCTGATGCCCCTAACCCTAATACGCGCAGAGCACGTAGAAAATGGCGGCACCCTATACACATGGGCGCCGCCATGACTACGTCATGACTGTGCCGCCTCCAAATGGGATGGCGCGGAAGTGACGTAGTCGGGCCCCACGAGGGCGCCTGGGGCGCCCTTGCCACGGCCCTGGAAGGAGCTCCGTTTCGGAGCTCCTTCCACAGTTTGCATCGCTGGCGCAGCCTCTACACGGCTGCGCCAGCAACGCAAATGAGAAAGGGGCTAAGTGGCTCCTTTCTCCGCATCCCTGCTGCCATCGGGTGTCTTGGGGCACGAAGCCCCAAGGACACTCCTTTCCAGCGCCTTTTGCCGCTTCCCCGTGGCATGGAAAGTGGCGGATCAGGGCCTCAGAGGCTGCTGCTGTGGCAGCTGAGGCCCCGATCCGGCAGGGAAAGGGCCAGTTACAGGCTGCCCCAAACGGGCGGTCTGTAACACGCCTATGCTTCCCTAAGAACTGAGAGTGGCTCAAAAAACAACACAAGTGGCTTGTAGTTCAAGCAAAAGTTTACTAATGGGTTTAATCTATATTTACACAAAAGGATATATCCTAATCTAGCTAGTTAATAGTTTAGGGTGAGATGAAATATTTATCTCACCATCTTTCCAAAGAAAGTTGAGAGAGGAAGAAGATAGAGGACCAACAGTTCAGTTGAAAATCTTTGACAGATTCTTAGTCTCAAAAAGGGGGGGGGGGTGACCTAAATCACATGGTTCATAGAATCATAGAATCGTAGAGTTGGAAGAGACGACAAGGGCCATCCAGTCAAACCCCC
Organism: Sceloporus undulatus; assembly: GCF_019175285.1. NCBI lineage: Eukaryota > Metazoa > Chordata > Lepidosauria > Squamata > Phrynosomatidae > Sceloporus > Sceloporus undulatus. Next base: position 139,250,720 of record NC_056523.1, on the reverse strand, counting down.
TGCCATGCAGGAAATCCAAATCAAAGCATCCCCAACAGATGGCCATCTAGCCTCTGCTTGAAGACCTCCAAGGAAGGAGACTCCACTACACTCAGAGGAAGTGTGTTCCACTGTCAAACAGCCCTTACTGTCAGGAAGTTCTTCATAATGTTGAGGTGGAATCTCTTTTCCTGTAGCTTGCATCCATTGTTCCGGGTCCTGTTCTCTGGAGCAGCAGAAAACAAGCTTGCTCCCTCCTCAATATGACATCCCTTCAAATATTTAAACAGGTCTATCATACTGCTTCTTAACCTTCTTTTCTCCAGGCTCCCTAAGTCATTCCTTATAGGACATAGTTTCCAGACCCTTCACCATTTTAGTTGCCCTCCTTTGGACACTCTCCAGTTTCTGAATGTTCTTTTTGAATTGTGGTGCTCAGAACTGGACACAATATTCCAGTGGGGCTTGACCAAAGCATAATATAGTGACGCTATTGCTTCTCTTGGTCTAGACAATATACATTTATTGATGCAGCCTAAAATTGCATTGTCCTTTTTAGCTGCTGCATCACACTGTTGACTCATGTTCAATTTGTGGTCTACTTGGACTCCCAGATCCCTTTCACATGTAATCTCAGCCAGGTGTCCCCCATCCTATATCTCTGCATTTCATTTTTTCAGCCTAAGTGCAGTACCTTACATTTCTCCATGTTGAATTTCATGTTGTTAGCTTTGACCCAGCTTTCTAGTCTATTCAAGTTATTTTGAATTTTGATCCTGTCTTCTGGAGTATTAGCTATTCCTCCTAATTTGGTGTCATCTGCAAATTTGATGATTATGTCCCCAATTCTGTCATCCTAGTCATTGATAAAGATGTTGAATAGCACTGGGCCCAGGACAGAGCCCTGTGAGACCCCACTGGTCACTTCTCTCCAGGATGAAAAGGAGCCATTGTTGAGCACCCTTTGGGTTCGGCCGGTCAACCAATTACAAATCCATGTAACAGTTGCCTTGTCTAGCCTACATTTTACAAGCTTGTTTGCAAGAATGTCATGGGAAACCCTGTCAAAGGCCTTACTGAAATCAAGATATATTATATCCACAGCATTCCCTTCATCTACCAAGCTGGTAATTTTATCAAAGAAAGAGATCAGATTTGTCTGGCATGACTTGTTTCTCTGAAACCCATGTTGACTTTTTGTGATTATGGAATTGCCATCTAGATGTTCACAGACTCTCTGTTTAATGGTCTGCTCTAGAATGTTTCCTGATATTGTGTCAGACTAACTGGACGATAATTGTTGGATCCTCTTTTTTCCCTTTTTGAAGATGGGCACAACGTTTGCCCTCCTCCAGTCTGCTGGTTAGTTTGAAGGAGAGGGAGAGAGAGAGAGAGAGAGAGAGAGAGAGAGAGAGTTTGCATGCAGGAAATCCCTATCTATCTAAGGAGGGGGAAAGGGAATGCAAAAATCTTCCAACATAGTCTAGTTATCTGTTATTTTAAAATCTTTTGTTTTTTCGCCTTCCCTATAGCATACTTAGTAGTCACTCTGAAGGGGGCAGAAAAGGTGCTCTCTTTTGGATGTGCACCCCAGGTGTAACAAGAATTGTCAAATTGTGATTTCTCAGGCTTTTTTTTAGAAGCTCCAAAACCTGCTTCTTTTATGTTTGCAATTTCAGAGGCAATGTGTGGCCATGGTGGGCCCTGGTGGAAGAACATTGTCCTGGATTCCTGGAACTTGGCTACCACCATGTAACTTTGGGCCCGAACAGACATGCCAAAATAAAGCTGCTTTGGGTCACTTGGGAAGTGTGCTGTTTAAATGACGCATGCATCCTAAGAGGCTGCACGAAAGCCACGCTCCAATCGTAAAAACTGGAGCATAGTTTGGTATAGCTTTGGGCTTCTTAAGATGCATGTGTCATTTAAACAGCATACCTCCAAAGTGGCCCGAAGAAGCTTTATTTTGGCCTGTCTACTCAGGCCTTTTGCTAGCAAGTTCTGTTTTGGTGTTCTTCCTCCTGTCTCTCTTAATTCTGGTTCTGTGATTTTTTTTTTTAAGTGATGCAGTGGGATTTCATTTCCTGTTTAAAATCTTATCTTCATGTTCACGTAGGTGTTTTCTCGGGGCTTTTCAAGCTGTCTTTGCTTTAAGCCCAGACATTTAGGAGATCTGATGAAACTCCCTTAATTCATTGTTCAGGGTAATGATATTTTCTATGTGATCAGTCAGTATTGGGCTGGAAGGAGAGACATGGAAACTCCCATGTGCTGCAACATTGGAGTTCACTATGTCCCATGGATACCTATTGCCTGCATCTGTGACACTCAGCACAATAAAAAGGGCAGCACTTTGCTTCCTCATAGGGAGGGATGGAGCTCATTTTTTTTCTATTCTATACGTGTTTCTGTTTCACAATTTTCAGATTTTGTTTCCATAATGTATCTTGTTACAAGCTCTTCATGTAAAGGTTTTTTTTAAATGCATAAAACAAGCTTAGCATTTGGTGTATGTTCAGTATTTATACAATATACTTTATTTATGTGCTGTATAGTACTTCTACAAACCTTGTACTATAAATAATGTTATGTTTATATATACAAAATTTGGTTGCATGCTGTCTTTCCACAACCCAGCTTGGTGTCCACTTTGCCTTTATTTCTCCCTGCTACTGCCCTTTTTTGGCATCATCCTTAACTTTCTTGACTAACTTTCTTACATTTTCCACTTTCTCCTCCATCTCACTTGAGGATCTGGGGCCTGTTTCCTCTACAGGAGTGGTTCTCAACCTGTGGATCATGACCCCTTTGGGGGTCGAACAACTCTTTCACAGGGGCTGCCTAAGACCATCAGAAAATACATATTTCTGATGGTCTTAGGAACCGAGACACCACACACCAATTTTATGGTTGGGGATCACCACAACATGAGGAACTGTTTTAAAGGATTGCAGCATTAGGAAGGTTGAGAACCACTGCTCTACAGTTTTAATGAAGAATTTCCCATCTAATCCAAGTGCTGGATATAAACTTTGCATGTCCACGTGGACTTAGATTCCAGAAATAGATAGAGGTATTGTTGATAGACTGTGTGTGCACTTAGATTCCACAAATAAATAGATGTTTTATTGGTATACTGTGTGTACATATAGTCTGTATGTATTTCTTGTTGTTATTGTTAACCACACTCAAGTCGACTTGACTCATGGCGACCCTGTGGATGAGTCATCTCCAAGACTCCCTGTCCTCCACTGCTCTGCATTGTTGCTGTAAACCCATACCTGTGACCTCTTTAATAGTCCATCTATCTAGCATACAGCCTTCCTATCTTTCTGTTTCCCTTCACCTTTCTTAACATTGTTTTTTCCAATGAGTCATGCCTCCTCATGATGTGGCCAAAGTATGACCGTGTCAGTTTAATAATCTTGGTTTCCAGAGAGATTTCCAGCTTAATTGGTTTTAGGGCCCATTTCTCATGTTCTCTCTAGGAATCTCTAGTTCCTCCAGTGCGACTCTGTCAGAACATCTGCCAGAAGTCATGCTGGAGGATCTAAATATTCATAAAGAAAACAGTTCTCTAGGCATTTGTAGGTCCTCCAGTACAATTCTGTGGTCGACTTCTGACAGATATTGTCCATAGAGTTGTGCTGGAGGACTTAAAAATTCTTAGAGAGTTGTTATCTCACATTTAAAAAGTAGCGTTTTTGTTATTTTCTGTTTTTCTACTTTCATGGGGGTCCTGTGTCCCTAACTCCAGCTAATATGAAGGGTCCACTGTGTGTGTGTGTTTTATAAAGTTTAGCTCCAGATATCAGAAAATAGCATTTTAGGATTCAAATGTGATTTGCAACCTTGCAAGACATTCTGATATGTCAATTGTTCTGTATGTTGCAGAGCCAGAACATTTGAAAGACAATCAGGGTGGTGTTTTGATTTTTTTTGTGTGTGTGACATAGCTCCACACAGTATATGAAAATATATGAAATGAATCCAGACATGTGCAGGGACACACGGCCACGAACAAATGGAAAGCAACACAGGTCTATGCCACTTTTTGAAATTCATTTTTTTCAATGTGTTACTGTAAGTGTGAACAGAAGTAGAAATGAATGACTTAAATTCTTCAGGCATCTCTTCCCCATCCTTTTATATCTATATTTAAAGAATGGGTTTTACCGCCCCCTGCTCCATCCCATGTGCGATTTCTGGCACATGAGGTTGCCTCTCTGATTTTCTTCTTTTGGACTGAGCATCTCTCAGATGCACACGTAGGCCTCATTCACACTGGTGGCATTGCTCTGGAATGGACTGGTCAAATTCGGGGGGCTCCCTCCCGAATCTCTCCGGAAGCAAGTGCTGACTACCAATCAGGGGCATTTTAATACGAATGCCCTCTTGGAGAATTCGGGTTTAAGGTGAAGGTGCCTGGCTGTCAATCAAAGTTAGTTCCGCGATGGTCATAGGTGACGTTTCCAGCACTGATAGGGGCATCAGAAGTGTGCTTTCCACCCCTCCCTTTTTTTAAAGGATCAGGCACCACTTGTCAAATTTAAAAACCTCTGGAGTGTATGTGTGTTGTGGGCATTTGGGTCAGTGTTATAGATTATGATCTGCCCTTGGCCCCATTTTCAACCCCAAAATGAAAGCTAGTGCCATCTCTGTAGCCTGTATCCTACTCCCTTGGCACCCCAGAATGCCTCATACACAGGTAGTAATAATAATAATAACAACAACAACAACAACAACAACAACAATAAATGCCAGAAAAGGATACATTTTTTGTGGTTTTCCCTAGGCTACCCCTGAATTCCTTAGAGACAGTAGCAAAAGCTGTATCAATTTGTCTAATTGGAAAGAGAAGCATTACATTCGATTTCTAACATTCATTCGCTTTGCAGCAGTCATTCCAAAGGAAAAAATAGGCTACCCCTGAAGACAGTAGCAACAGCTGTATCAATTTGCCAAGTTGCAACATTACATTCGAATTCTAATGGGCCATTCATTCTCATTGCAGCAGTCATTCCAAATATGCGCATTTTTCGCCAAAAATAATTTTAAAAAATCCAAAGGAAAAAGGTCTCTGCTGGATAGCAGAGGCTTCCCTTGCTGTAGTGCCCTGATTTGCCCTGAATTGACCCTTGCTCCTGCTCACGATCTATCTATATATCTATATATATCTATATATCTTTAACTACAAACATGCACATTTTTTGCCAAAAATAATTAAAAAAAATCAAAATCAAAGGGAAATGGTCCCTGATGGATAGCAGAAGCTTGGCCTCTTCTGCCCCCCCCTGACCTGCCCTGAATTGACCCCATCAGTCACCCCCTTTTTGCCTCCTGTCACCCTTTGCCTCCAGATTCCCCTTTTTTCTTCAGCTCTTTCCTCCTCCTCCTCCTCCTTCTCCCCCTCCCCTCCGATGAGGGGAGGGAATGCTCTGACCTCTGCCCTCCCTCAGACCTTAATCCCTCCCAGAATTTGCCCCGATCATGATCGAGGGCAAGTTCATATTTCGTGGAACCCGGGTCTTTTGAGAAAAGACGGATTTTAGCCCGCTTCTGGATACCCTGGGGTAAGGGGCATTTCCTTGTGCAAGCCTCGACATGGATTGTGACAGAATCGGGCCCAATATGAACTTCATGTGGAAGAATCGATTTCAAAACCGATGTAAAAGGTAATGTGAATGGCCCCGTAGGCAACTACCCTTCATCAAGTGGGATGCTTTTGTATGGCTGAACAATTATCCTGCAACTGGTATTTAAATAAATAAACAAACAAACAAATAAACAATTATCCTGCAACTGCTATTTGCTAGGAGAGAGGATAATAACTCATATTGTAATGTAATGTATCCTTTTATTGCGGGAAAGAAGGTTTTTTTTTCATGAAGGGAAAGGGGCCAGTGCATCTAGGAGGCCAGTCTGTTAAGGTGACTGATGAAGAGAGTCTGAAGGACTTTCCTTAGGATTTCAGAAACAAGGATGCCATGCTTTGTGAAGCAGGGATTTTTCTGAGAACATCCTATGACTCCACAGTCTGAACTGCCAGCAGCATTGCTATCAAATCCCCACCTGCTGAAATAAGTATTGAGTGTTTATAGGAGCTGTGTGTGTATGAAAGTTTTCTAGTCCTGGCTCCTGGAGTGCTGTTTCCCCTTTTCCTGGTGGTGTCCTGGTTACAGTGAATAGCTGTGTTTCAGCTGCCTGATTATTTTCTAGGAATTGTGTTTGGGCAAAGGGGGATGGTGTGGTTTGTGTGTGAGAGAGTGTATATGTGGTGAATCTGTGTCGTGCAAGACACTTTGTTCCTTTGTGCAGTTAAGGAGTGTGTTGTCTAGGAAACATAATGCCCTGGAGAAAGATGCTGCCTCTCTCTCTTTCTCTCTTTTATTTTATTTCCTTTCTTTTTCCTCCTCTCCCCTCCTTGCTGTGTTCTTTCTTAAACAGCACAGCAAACACTCTTCTTCTTTTCTTGAACTTTGCTCTTAGATGTTTTATGTGCAAGTGGTTTGATTTCTCAAGTCAACCAAGCTTTTGTTGGCCATGCAACAGAGCTGGCTGGGAATGATGGGAATTGTAGTCTGACTGCATCAGAAGCCCTCCAGTTAGGAAGGGCTGTGTTAACCAGGGATTTCAGAAACTAGTTCAGGGAATTTCCCCCCATTCAAAACATGTACTTGACCTACTCAGTTAGTACATATTTGTTTGCTCTGTGTTCTTGTTTGATCTTTCCAATAAATACATATGAACATTTAAACCAAAAAAGGGCATAACTACCTGAAGGGCACCAGATCCTGTCTAATTTTGGAAGCTAAGTAGGGTCAGTCTTGGTTAGTACTTGAATGGGAGACTCCCAACAAATACTTGAAGTGGCAGGCTATATTTCAAAGGAAAGACCTGGCAAAATCATCTCTGAGTATTCCTTGCCTAAGAAAACCCTATGAAATGAGCCTTAACCAATATGGACTGTCTTTAGCATTATTGCATATGCTGCTCCAGTTTTGCAGGTTTTAATATTATCTTTAAGCATATAAAGATACAGAAGGATTCCAGAAGGGCAGAAATATAGTCTCCTGGATAATGTCGCCCCACCCCCAGGAAGAGATGTGTGTCTGGAAATGACAGCATTCCCCATTACAAAGCTGATGGATCACAAGGTGCTGGAGCAGATGGGCAAGAAAAAGCAGTTCAATCCTGCTTTTTCTAAAGGCGGGTTGAAGTCCCACTGTTCCCATGGCCTGCTCCCACGGCTGGCCAACACCTATGGGCAAACCACATGTGCAGCGTCAAGCCACACTGCTGGGTAATTATTTGTTGCCTCCTCACCATGCATGCGAACCATTGCACAAATACATTGCCTTCTACCTCCAATTACCTCCCATGTCCCACCCAGATGCCATTCCATTGGATTGACCACACAGATGCATGTTGTTGGTACAGGGCATTGGTGTGCAAGTCATACATTGGCAAAGCACAATCTTGGAGGTCCCGTATATATGTCCCCTTCACCCCACACCCACCTGTTGGACTGTCTGGTTTGTGTCCATTGTATAATTATATCCATTGGAGTTGCTGCACTTTCATTTTGTTGTTGTTGTTGTTTTGCCTCAGTCCTGCATGATGCTGGGCTGTTTATATGCAGGCACAAAGATGAGCATTTTCTGAGCTATGCTGGAGTATCGCAGCTTCTTTTTGCTCTGATTTTTAGTCCCAGAGCACTGCTTCATTCTGGTTTCCACCCACTTTCCAAGGTGTGTGTCATATAAATGCCCTGCATTTAAAGTGGCTAGAAGCTGCTTTATTTTGCTGGTCTGTTTCAGTTGAAGGATTCATTAAATTCATCTAGACAAAAGCTTTTTCAAACAAAGATTTACAATATTGAAGGACCTTGGATGGCCTATGCTGAACAGGGATGCATCCCCCCCTTTGTTGGTGTTTTATTATGTTCAGTTGAATACAAATATTTTGCGTCATAAAGATTCGAAGTACAATCTCCATTAAGAAGTATTTTAAAGTGAAACTGAGAACTAAAAGAAACTGATAGCTCAGTGCTCAAAAATTGATGATCAAACTAAGTGGCAATTTGGACTGGAAAGAAGAAATAGAATTGGTGTCTGCAATACTTAAACAATTAAAAGGTCTATATGGAAGCCATCTTTTAGAAAAGGGGAAATAAATACTGCCTCTGACACATGAATTTAGAGAGTGATTTACAGGGCATCATAAACATGGCTACCAGAAAAATGTCCAGAGTGGGCTAGGTGAAACTGACCCTGCTCTCATTAAAATTCAAGATTTAATACCGGAGGTGTCTAATCATATTTACCCTTGAATAAAGGTGTAACTGAAAGTAATTGGAATTTAAAGAAGAAACTGGACACATTACGATTAGAAATTGCAAGACACGTGCATACTTTTAAAGAGCTTGCTGAAAAACAGTTCAGAGAGATCAAGGTGTCAGTTCAGAATTTTGCACCAATTACACACAAACACGAACAGGAGATTCCTGTTCATTTAAAGGGAATGGACATTTTACAGAAGGATCAGAAAAAGGCACAGGATAGAATTATGATGATGATTTAATATAAAAGGAAAAACAGATCACCATATATACTGTCTATAAGTTTAAAAATTTATACCCCCAAATTGACCCCGAAACTCAAGGTCGACTTATTTATGGGTCACTATGGTAATGTGGTAGCAGCTCTTTCAGATTTCCTGATGCGGTGCAGAGAGGAATTTATTTCTCTCTGGAGCCAACCAGAAAGAGTCCTGGGTGACTGATTGATAACGCTATTTGTTTAAGAGTCCCTCTTCCCCCCACGTGTCTGGCTGAAATGAAAGCTGAAACCATGAAGCAAAAAGCATCAGTGAGAATCTCTCTTGTCATACACACACATACACACACAGAAGGAGACTCCAAGTTTTACCCTTGACCTATCCATGGGTCATGGCAAAATCCATAATTTTGGCCCTAAAACCTGATCTCGACTTATACATAGTTGAGTAAATACGGATAGATTCTGAGCAATTCCAGAAGGCCTGACTGACTTAAATAGTCTTGTAAACTTTGGTGGATTATATAAACAATTGTGATGAAGAATTATATAAGAAGATAGAAGCAATAGATAGTCAAAACTCTGCTTATGTACAAAGGAAAAAACTAAGAGATGTATTAAGTCATTTCACTCATAAAAGCATCAGAGATGAAATACGGAGTGTGCGCTTGAAGAAAAAGCCTAAAATAAATGAGAGTGAAATACAGTGCACCCTTTCTTTACGCGAGAGATCCGTTCCGGCCCCACCGCGTAAAAGAAAAAACGCGTAAGCTCGTGCCCCATTGGAAGTAATGGGGCTCGTGCCTGCCATGCAGCATCGCGCACCCCATTACTTCTTCTGGGGCGTGCAAGGCTTTTTTCCGGTGCGACTTCCAGCGTATGATGCGGGCCCAGTGTAATTATGTTTAAAGAAATTCCTAAAAGAATTTGTGTAAAATAGAAATCTGAGCCAAGAATTTGTGTCTGCAAACAAGAATAAAATAAACGAAGTGTCGTCTTTTATAAAAATCAAACATTACAGCCCAAATTGAAGCTGGACAAGGCATATGTGTAATTGTGGAAAGCAACTGGAATGGCAAGATAATGCATTTGATGCATATTTATGGCCCCAATAATGAGAACTCAACATTATATGAACATTGGTTCATTTAAAGGGATCTGAACTAGACCTACAAAATCGGATTTGCATGAATGATTGGAATGGGCTTGTTGATCCTAATAAGGATAAATGTTCCAGTAAAGGTATTAAGGAAGATCAAGGGAGACTACCTCAGACTTTTTAAAAAATATATTATTATTATTATTTTATTCTTACTTATTATATTATTAACCTTTATTTATATAGCGCTGTTAAATTACACGCACTGTACATACAATCTTTTAGTTAGATGGTTCCCTGCCCTCAGGCTACAATCTAAGAAGACACGACACAAAAGGAGAAGGGAGTGGTGGTGGGGAATGGGATCAGGTCCAGCAGTTCTTCTCCACCTCCAAGGCCTGGACCAAGGCAGATGGACTGGAGGAAGGGCTTGGCTTCTTAATGGATGCTTATACAGTGTAATTTGGACTAAAAGACAGTTGAAGATATTTATATCTAAACTCAGTGTCGTGAATCCTTTTCTATAATAGATATGTTCCCTATTTTTTTAAAATTTGCTTAATGGATTAATCCAAATAGTCTAATTAATGTGGGTTCTAAAGGATAAGCCAACTGAAGACTTCTTGAAAGATTAGAAACTGTTTATGGATTTTTTTGGGCAATAAGAAATCTAATAATGTAATAATCTGTGGCTATGGTTATTAGTAATTTTAGTAGGATTGTTTTGTTGGATCTGTAATGGTAGAATACTATTTTTCCTTTTTTTGATTTTTCTTTTATTTACAGTCAGGATGGTGGGGGGCAGAGTCTCAATATGTATTAGTTCTATGTCTTTCCCCCACTCTTTTTTTCTTGATCTTTTCTTTTTCATTCTTTTGTTTCTTTATCTTTGAGTGTATATTGTTTTGATTGTAAATTAGCCTGTTTCTACTAAAAATAAAAATTAACCTCCAAAGAAGAAAAGAAAACCCTTGCGAAATTCATGGCCACAGAATGACTGCCCCCCACATCATGTATCAACCCACCGCTCTGTCCTCACTGTATTTTTTATTGTGTTTTTAACAGATGTTTTAATTGTAACTTGTTTAATCCTGTTTTAAGGGGGGGAATTTGGGACATAAATTTGTAAATGTGGATTTTAACGTGTTGTAAGCTGCTTTGATTGTCCTGTCACAGAAAAGTGGGATATAAATAAAAGTTTTATTTATTTTATTATTTTATTCATGGGGTCACCATAAGTCGACAGATGACTTGAGGGCACATCTTTCGGATCTGCTGCTCAGTAAATTGGCCTATGTCCTTGATTGGGATAGAGAGAGCCATCCATGTGTGCCACCCTCTTTGTTTAAATTGTACACTTCTCTCTCACACACACACTTGGTTGCCACTGAGAAGAGCAATAGTCATTTCAAATAATTGAAATGCAGGATGAGAGCTCACTTGAAACTGAGGCTATTGTACTTTGGCCACATCATGAGAAGGCATCACTCAAAAAGACATTAATGCTTGGAAAGGTGGAGAGCAGTAGAAAGAGAGGAAGACTGCACACTAGATGGCTAGACTCAATTAGGGAGGTCACAAGCTTGAACCTATAGGACTTAAGCAGAACAGTGGAGGATAGGAGGGCTTGGAGATGTTTCATCCACAAGGTCGCCATGAATCAAGGCTAACTCGAGGGCAGTTAACAGCAACATCCCTACATGCTGAGATATGGGGAAAGGGGTATATTTTTGCCTGTGTATGGGAGGGCGGAAAGGAGACTGTGTAGGGGAGAAAGTGGTGCTTAAGTTTAAAGGTGAGGGGGATGCTAGCCCTGGGCATACCCAGCATCACATTCATCCAAAACCACTGCTGGTGTGAAGAGGGTTGTGGTTGCCTGTGGCATTTGGGGAGCTTAAAAGGGGAAAGTTTGGCAGTGAACCTTCTTGTCTAGAGAGCTGCCTCAGGCTGTCCTAGACACTGAAATGCTTGGGACCAGGAATCTGTCTTTGCATTCTGTATTTTGCCTCCTCCTGTGCACTTCATAAACCAGAACCTGACAGTGAAATTGTCAGAGAGCTCCTGCTGAATGTTTCATGAAGGCAACAAGTGATTTCTTTTTCCCATCAAGCAGCCCTTCTCCATCTTAATTCTCTCCAGATTTTTTTTTTTGAAGTTCCAGCTTCCATAATCTTCCACAATTGTCAGTTTTGGATGGGGTTCATGAGAGATACAATTCAAAACAGATTGGGGCAGGATGTCTTAGAGCTTGCAGGAAAAACGTAATATTTGCATAGCATAAAGATGCCTAAACCAGAACTATTTGTGGAAGTCACTTGTTCGTGGTCAAAAATATGAGGACTTGAAACCATAAATAGTTTAGACAGCCTTGTCTTCACCTTTATGACAGACAATTTTTGTGATAGGATTGAGATCTTATTTAACTTGGACCTTTGTATCAACAAAGATTTAACCTGTCTCTCTATCCTCCTGGGCACAGAGGAGATGGCAAAAGTAACCCATGCATAGGGACGTATTTGTGATTGTCTGAATAGGCTGAGAGAGGCTGCAGTGTGGAATGGGCTTGTCTCCAGTAATTGTGGTTCTTTCTTATTTTGCAACCTTTTATCTTTTTGGTTCTTTTCCTTTCGTCTGTGACTGTCTGGTGTCTATTGGCCTAGAGTCCTTGGCTTGCTCCTACCGCTATCACCCCTGTTGCTTCCGCTGCCACCGTTCAAGTCTTGGTCAGTGGCAAAGTCCCAGACACAATAGGGTTGCTATTAATAAACCTGCATTGCACCTTCCCCTGGAGTCTCCTCCTGAGATGTCATGAATATTTGATGCTGTGAGGGGGACTTGCTGCTGTTTTCTTCCTGATTACTGTTGGGAATACCTGCTGGGAGCAAGCAGCCTCTCAGGAAGGAGGAAGAAATAGTAATAAGAAATACCAACACTGCCTAGCAAATTGAAGGGCACCTCTTCTTGAACTGTATTGCTTTGATATACTTGAAACAGCTTTAGAAAAATCCCAGCTTTGTGCTAGCTCTCTGAAGAGATCATTTTAGATTTACATATCTGCAACTCTTCACAGGTATTCCTTGTTCCCAAGATGGTTTTCCTCCTCTTCACTTTGCCTTTCCAGCTTCGACTAGCATAGTCAATGCTTTTTCCTTGCTGAATTTGTACGCTTTCCAGAACCTTGCAGCTCTAAATTGATTAGCCTGTCACCAGTATCATCCCATGCTCGAGCATACATTTCTGCCCTCTGTGCAGGTCATTTCATGGGATATCTGCCCCCATCTGGGGAGTGATCCTAAAGAACTTCTCTGCTTTTCCCTTTTCTCATCCCTCCCTTTTCACCCCATCTCCAGCATGCAGCAGTGTGACTGGCAACAGGCTGCATTAATCAGTGCCTTGGTGCTTCACTCTGCTGTTCCTCTCTCTCTCTTTCTCTGCAGCGTTGCGCTCTGCGCACTCTCTCACTCACTCTATTGCTCTCTGCCTCTGTGTGAGTAGCAGCAGCACTGGAAGTTGCTGTTCAAGGTTCCAAGTGGTGCAGCAGTCTTAGCCCTGATGCTTTTTAAGCAGACAGATTGGTGGATGCCCCAGCAAGCCAAAAGTGGCAAAGTAAGTTTACCTTTTGCGCTCTTCTCTCCCCCCCCAACATTTAATTTCAAAATGGCTATTCACTTCTTTCCTGTACCTTTCCCTAAGATGCTAATATATAACAGTCTTTTAAGGCTGTATGTGGAGGGAAGTGCACGATAGGTGAACCACAGTAAATGATGTCTGATATGTGGTGGGGATCAGAATCTATTTCTTTTTGGTGCCGTTGTTCTAGTACATGGAAGATATCAGCTCCAAGTATAGTAGTCTGATCTGTCATGCTTTAAGCTATAATGAATCCTTCATTTTACTCAGTGGTTTGGATTTCTCTGCTTCTCTGACATGACTGAACACTGCATCACTATCTGTCCCTTTCTACTGGTATACTAGGAGAGGAAGATTAAGGCTATGGCATAAATTAGCAAGATTTGTGTGTGCTACATTTCCTGGGTCTGGAGGATTGCCAGATGTTCAGGGGAAGCAAATGTGGCAATGACCCATCCTTGTAGATTAATAAATCTAGGATTGCATTCAGCATTGGGAGGAATTGTGTCTGTGTCTCTGTGTGTGCATACACATGCACAGATGCAAATATTTATGTGTATGTGCATGTGATTGTGTGTGTCTGTTTAATTCTCAGTTGAACCTTTATTTCCAATTAGGAAAATATATAAAATAATATGTGCTTTAATATCACATTATGTAATTCATCTTAAAGCCAGAATGCAAACAGCAATCCCCATGGGTACATGTGTTAGCTACACAGTGATCCAGCCCTTGGGTGATCTGCAGGTGTGCAAGAAGGGCCTCAGGGACAAAGTAAAAAAGCTGCAAAACACACTACCTCCTGTAAAAGCAGCATCTTCTGTAAGTCTTTTAAAATGAAGAAAAAGGAGTCAATCCGAGGTTGTGGTTTGCATTACTGGCTCCAAAAGGCTTGTCCTGCTGATTTGGCATCCAATTTACCTTTGTACCACCCTAAAACATTATGTTATTCAAAATATAATAAATTTATTTCTTCCAAGAATTGAGCTGATCTAGTAATCATCTGGTCAAGTGTTTGTAAGATGCACTGAATCAAGTTTGCTTTGCTAAGTGCTGAAGTTCTGTACTTCTGAATTGCTCAGTGCTGAGGTTCTATAATTCTGAGTGGTAGGGAAGGCTTTTCAGTCCTCCTATAGTTAGCTGGCTTCTGCGCAAGTAGTGATTGCTTGCCAGAGGGATGTTGGGAATCAGGCTTCCCTTTGTAGTTTCCTTCTCTGGAAATGGATAGAGATCGATGTTCATTTGAGCAGTTCTGTAGGTATGGTCCATACCAACAAGAAGTGTTAAGAGTCCCTCTGTTTCAGTAGTGGTATACAACTATTTGGCGTGCATGTGCCACATGTCAAATTCATATTAGAAGTCATGTGCTGTAGCCCCCTTTGCTATGATGTGGCTCTGCTTATGGTTTACAAAGAAGTGGAGTGCAACATTTGAGAGGCAATCAAGAATGCAAGGCAATTTGTGTTAACTGGGTCCATGGAATGAGCTGCTTCTGTCTAGATGTGCTACAGCTTCACCTTTTCTGCTCGGCCCTTTCATGGCATCTGTGCCACTGGCTGGTTGTGCAGGCTTGAAGTCGCCTAATCTGGGACTGCAAAGGAAAAGTTGCTGAGGTTGTTTAATGACAGTAGGCTGCTCTGCCTGCATATGAAATACATTTAGTCTGTAAAAAAGCTTAGTGTAGTTTGTAGTCCTGTCTCTGAAATTCAGGCAATTCCATGGGCATACATACTTCTTTCACTCATTCCAAATCTCAATGCTAGATCCTAGTAGCCTATACAGCAGTTTTTTGTGTTGATGGTGGAATGAAATACATGTTATTACCCAAGTGCCAATTCAAGCTAACTATGGCCATGTACAGAAAGGCTGGCATGGGGGCAGAGTCAGGGCATAGCATCCTCATGACGCATGCCTGACTTCACCCCCCAGGGTGCCCTGACTCCATGCGCCACTCCACATGGCAGCAGCGCCAAAGGACCACCATATAGTCATGACGCAGTGGCTATGGCACCCTTTCAGGGGTGAGAAAAGAAGCCATTTTTGCAGCTCCTTTTTGCCTCCTCAAAAAGTCGGATCGGGGCTGCGGTGTGAGGTTGCCACGGCCCCGATCTGACTAGGAAAGGGGTGGTCTGTCAAGCCCCCATGTTCCCTTTCTCATGGTTTCATGTTTTAGTGCCACAAGTTACAATGGATCCCAAAACTATGGACTAAGCTAGGCTCCATCTTTTGTTCCTTCTCAGTGGGGATGAATTGTTGTCCTACCACATTTTTGGAGCTAGAGAAGGCTTTGTTGTTTAGTCTTTAGGGATATAAGACTACGTAATAAGAAACTGCATTCTTTGCTAATTCTTTCCTGATCTGCTTATTGTATAAGATGAAGAAGGGCTGAAAAAGCAACAGTAATGAGGCCAGGAGAAAAGGGCAGGTGGTTACAGTGGATGGTGGATATCACCCATGATGTAAAATATGTATACCTTTTGCTTTCTCTTTTGGCCTTGCTTGCCTTTTACTCTTAATCCTCCTATGCAAGCCTGCTCTGCTGGATGGGCAGTGGCTGGTCCTCTTGATGGAATGCCACGGTTGTCTCTACCCATTGGTAATTCTGGCTAGGGGTTATGGGAGGGGCCACACAATCCCACTCTTTCACTATTGCTGAGTCTTCTTCAATCTGCTACTTCCAGATCTACTAGACCTAGAATACATTGCCCATTATCCCCATCCTTAGCAGTTGATGATGCCGGAGATGGTGGAAGCTGTATTACAAGTTATCAGGGTATGGCAGGTTGTGGGAGGCTGATGAACATCTCTGATGATGGGAAACTAACTGTGAGATTGGCAATAGTTGTGAATTTTGATATTGCCATCCCATCAGAGGGACAGGGAGAACTGCTGGGAACATGGAGATTAGATACTGCTGCCTCAGAATGGTGACCTCTTTTCTTTTCTTTTTTGACAGAAAACAAAAATCCCTTACTTTCCTTGCCCTTTTGGGCGGGTGCCTATACTTTTGTAGATGGTTGTTTTAAAAACAAATAGTTTTATTTCTTTGGCATTTGACCCCCTCCTCCCCATTGCAAATGCATATGACTTTACATTTATTTTTTTCTGAGGGAATGGTGTCCCTCAGATTGATGGTGAAGGTAGCACCTGTTTGCTGCAACAAGTGGGAAGAATCCAATTGTTCTGTGCCTTCCCCTCCCTTGATGGCAGTTATGGAACTGGTAGTGTGCACAGAGAGTTAGTTGTCAAAGTAACTCCTTGTCATTTATCTATTGCATCTCAGAGAGGCTTAATTTGTGTTACGGAGCACAACATGACAGTTGTAAAGAAATGGTGCTCCCTTCTTCTGAATGGCAGGAATACAGTGGAGGTTGGTGCCTACTGTGGCTAGTGGAACAGAGGCCTGGGCAACCAATGGTGGATAGGCAGAGCTGGGGTTGAATTATACCTTCGGTTCCCTCTGTCTGCTATCTAGGCAGTCAGTCAGGTAAGTATGTGGTAACTTTATTCAAGTTTAAGGATGTCAGAATGAAAACTAGAGAGGGTTCCTGTATCTTTAATGAACTGTGTAGAAGAAAGCGTTTCAGAAAGTGTTGCTTGTCATACAGCCGAGTAACAAGCAACACCTGCTGAAATTCCCTCTTCAGTATGCATGCGCCTTCAAGTTGCCCATTCATTTTCATAGGGTTTTCTTAGGGAAAGAATACTCAGAGATGGTTTTGGCTGTTCCTTTCTCTGAAATATGGCCTACAGCCACTGGTATTCGTTTGCAGTTTCCCGTACAGGTACAAATCAGAGCTGACTATGAACAAAGAACTATGGTCAGAAGCCAGGGACATTTTCAAAGAAGAATGTAAGAAAACACTTTCAGAGACCAAAAAGAAAGAGAGGACACATTGGATAACAGAGGAAATGCTTCAAGCAGTAAAGGAAAGAAGAGAAGCAAAACAAAAGGGAAATAGGAACAAAATTAGAACCATGAAAGCAACTGTTCAATAACTAGTGTGCAAGGATATAGAGGATTACTGTAATAAATGCAGAGAAATAGAAGACAGTAACAAAAAAGGAAGAACGAGAGATCTCTTCCACAAGATAAGAAATCTCAAAGGGAAATTCAAACCAAAGGTGAGAAAGCTCCATGATAAGAAGTGGAACATACTACAAGACCAAGAAAAAAATAAAAAGATTACAGTTGTAATACACAGAAGAGCTATATAAAAGAGATTAAAAATTAATGACACATGGAACGAAGAACCCTATGAAGATGAACCCCAAATTCTAGAAAACGAGGTGGAAGTTGCAGTAAGAGAAATTGGGAAGAATACATCACCAGGAACAGATAATATTCCGTTGGGGGTTAGACTGTGTTGAAATGTGTATAGTATTCTAAGAAACCATTGTCTCTATTCAGCTCACTACTGATAGAATGGAGACTGTGGATACATTCCAATTCTGCTATTTCTCTTTCCATTCTTTCTTAAGGAAGATCTAGCCGCCATCCTGATATGGGGTGCCCTTAACCAGTTCATCACATCACCTCTCTGCTTCCCACACTACATTCCAACACTTATTGATTCCATGATTCATATAGTTATCTACTCTCTTGGCTTTAGGCAACATCCTTCCTCCTCCCTTTGTCCCCCAATGACCAGCCTTAAAACTGAACTTGCCAGATCATCTACATACCCATAAGGTTTTGAATTTCACTTGACATTCTCACATTCAACCAGTTTATATAGGCTTGTCTCTGGACTTTCCACTCCTAGGGCCTATACAGATAGGGCCTATACAGACCGGCATTTTGTGCCATTGGCCTGTGGGCGGTGCCATCATGGTGTGATGCTGACGCTGCATCTAGATGGTGCAGTGCCGAAGGGGCATCATAAAGCCGTGCTGCCGTGGCTATGGTACCTCTTGGAGAGCACAAAAAGGAGCTGTTTTTTGTCGCTCCTTTTTGTGCTCTCCAGAGGCCAGTGATTTGTTTCACAACCCAACAGTAAAGGGGTGGCTGTATGCTGCCCATCTGTACAGTTCCTTAGTCTCAAAGGTGCTACAAGATCTCTCTACATGCTTTGCCTACTAGGAAGTGACTATACTGCTCTTCAGATATACATGGGATATCTTATGTTGTCACAGTAGTATTGGCACATAGCATCATTGGTTTGCTTAATTTGCCCCATACTCTGATTACATGACTTGATGCTCCATTGCAAGCCATGCATTTCTTCAGCATCGTGTTCCTATAGATCGGGCCCATTTCATCTTGAAATATCAGAGTGGAACAGGAAAATGTTAGTGTGGAATAAGCAATGTTAGAAAATAAACACAGCCTATGTAGCAGGCACCAGTGCTGAGAACACAATTGCAGTGTCTTACTCAGCACTCTCCTTCCTAACTTAATGAATTCATGTTGGAACCACTCCTGAGCTGTCTCAACACTTTGCTTTTCCATTCTAATCCCTGCTGCCTGGCAATTTTGTGTAGTAGAAGGATTGCTGTTACATCCAGGCTTCAGAGAATTAGCTACTAAGCCAGACTACTAAAGGCAGTGTAATAAACTGCAGAAATAAAGAGTTCTGTGTCACCTTAGAGACTGGATGGTTTATTGTGGCATCAAGTTGTTATTATTTGCCTTTGACCTATGGCAAACCTATGTTACCCCAAGATCACCCTTTTTTACCCTGCTCTTTTCTGATATTAAGTTAATATAAAAGGACTGTCTAAGGCAAATAGCTGGGAGGGCGCCCCGTGTGGGAAAACAGCCATACTGTATAAGGAGATCTAGGACCATATTTGGGGATTCAGAAGGCTCCGCATGGGGAAGCACAACAGCACGTAGCCAAGTACAGATCAACCAAGATCAGAATCTGCATAATTCCTTCATCGATGGGAGCAATTGTGGGTGCTATGTTTTTTTGTTTACAAGTACACAGTAACCCAAGAGTACTTCACTCTGCAAGTGCTATTTCTTTGTGTAGGGACATTTGTATCGATCGTCCAACATTTCCCAACTTCCCTTTCCATTCTTTTCTCCTGAAAAATCCACTCTAATCTCAAATTCTGCCCTGGGATAGGTTTTTCATTATAAATATGCCTGCTTGGGCACCATCAATTTGGTCTCGCTTGAGATCAGACACCCTTGTTGCCTGCATCTTGCTTGACTCCTTAGCTTGCTGGCTATGCCACAATCCCAAGGCAGCTTTCTTCATGGTATCCCACCGATCGGAACTCAGCTTCTGGAATCAGCATAGTATTGCCATCTGCACCTTCTCAAATTCATTGTCTGTTACTGCCTTCTGTATTGTTTGTTCTTGGATGTGTGCATGTGAGTGTCTCTGTGTGGATGGTGACTTCCTTCCGATTAATAAATAAAACTAATTTGAACCTTGCACTCTGGAGTTCTGTTTTTGGAACCATTATACACAGGCTAGACCTCCACTTCAGTTGCCCGAGCCCTCTCACTGCTTTCAATTGAGCCAATAAAATTCCACTGTTGAATATTAATTGTGGGTGCCCTTCTGGGACTCTTACATTTGGGTAACAATCTATGAAGGAGAGACCTCATTCATCGCTGGTCCTCAACTGCCCTGCTGAGGTCTTGCAAACTTGGAATAGCCATGGCTTCCTTGATTGAGTCAATTTTCTGTGATGCAGTCCCCCTACTTTCCTACTGCCTTCCACTTTACCAACCATTATTGTGACATGTAATTTGTATGTATAACAGTAATATATAGTCTTAGAGAACTGTGGATGGTCTGGTTTTTGTCTCACAAATGTCAGTAGGAAAAGGAGGGAGAAAACACTAGATGTATGCAAGCACACACTTGCAATGTTAAAGCAGTTAGAAAGAAAAAAATAATGAAAATTACAGTGATAAAAAGGGGAACACCAAAGGGAATCTCAAATTCAGTGTTCAAATGGAGTTCAAGTTTGTATCTTGCTTAAATATTGCATTTGTGGGCCTTGAAAACTAGTGGACACAATTAGTGGACACAATTAAAGAAGCCAACTGCTATCATTTACTGAAGAGTTCATTTTCTGTAATTGGGAGGGCAGGTATAAAAAGGAGAGTCCTGATGCTGCCCATTTACCTTTGGATATTCTGTGCAGATAGAACTCTCTAGCCCCTTAGACTACATGTCAAGATATAAAGATACTTTAGTCTTCAGATTGAAAATTCAACGCACTTGTCACAGTTAGAAAAGAGGAAATTGCTTCAGATCCTCCTACACACCGAGTACCATTTTACATATTCTGAGAGTAAGGGGATCCATACACTGAATGTACATACAGTGTTTCCCATAATGCATAAGTGCCATTCTCTCTTTCTCTGTCTATTTCCCCTTTTCTCTCTTGAGCATGTCAAGCAAATCCCAGTAAGGTTTCTGCATACTGAGAAATGGTGTGGTTCTCCTCTGCTGCATGATTGTTATGTGTAATGTCCACAGCTTGTTTTGTTTCTTTATTTAGTACATTTTTTATCCCACCTTTCCTCCTAAGAGAACAAGGTGGAGTACATTTTGTCCTCTCCTCCCTCACACTTTATCTTTATAACAACCCTGTAAGGTAGATCAGGTGACAATCAAAAGTCAGCCAGTGAATTTAATAGCTCATTCGGGGCTAGACGTTCCAGGTCTTAGTTCAGTATTCCAGTCACTACCTTCATAAAAGCAATGTAAAACACTCCTGCAATGCAGCTTTTAGTGATTTAGTGAACTCTGATTTAATAATTTAGTGAACGCAGCAATACGTTTTAAATTACACAAGTAAAAGTAAAAAAACCTACACAAGCTACTAAGAGAGAATGGTATCAAATTATGGAATATTGTAAAACAAGGTGGCGGTAGGATGCAGGAACATTTATAGTGGTAGTGTAAGGAAGGAAAAAGTACCAGAAACAGATAAAAATCTGAAAATGGATAAATACTCTGTATGTGTGAAAAAAAACAAGACACTATTTTAAGATAGAAAATGCTGTAGGAAGACTGTGTGGTAATGCTTAGGTTTTATTTAAAATTAGAAACAGATAGCGAGTAGATTAGGGGCACGTTAGTGGAGGAACTGAGGAAGTCAATTCATGAGAAACTTCTGAGGGGGTTATATTTTTAAATAAATAAATAAATAACAACCACCATCACCACCATCACCATCAGAATATATTAGATGCTTTATTGAAACTGTTCTGTTTCAGTGGGGGGTTTGTGATGGATTTAATGTTCTATCTTAAACATGTTGAATATGTTAATTATTATTGTTCAGAACCATAGAACTGACAGAGAAAATAAAGTGTAATGCTTTGGCTAATTTACCTACATGTGCCATGTTTTGTGGAATTTTTCAGAAGTGCTCATTTGGGAGTTGAAGTTTCCCTCTCCAACCTGACACTTTCCAAATGAGTACAAATCCCACCTGTGCAGTTGTGTTTTGCTACTGCTGCGTTGTGCTTTTCATTTCCCCTTCTGCAACCCTTGACACACATGCTGCTCACTCACCCTTTAAACTTCATGGATTGTTTAAGACAGAATGGCATAAAACATGAAAAAAGCTAGCAAAATGCTCTTAAAATGCCTTTTAAAGTTACAAGTAACTTGTGTGTGTGCGTGCGTGCATACATGCCCATGCACACCTTCAAGTTGCCTATTGACTTATGCCAACCCCAAGAATTTCTTAAGGTTTTCTCCGGCAAGGAATACTTTGTGGTGGTTTCACCAGTTCCATCCTCTGTAGTCAACTACATTTTTCATAGAAACAAGTGATGTCTTTCTTACATATTGCATTATTGAAATCTAACACTGCTCTGCCCTTATTACAAAAAAATAAAAATGACTTGTTACAGGTACCTGAGTTACTCTGACCTGATACTTCTGCTATCTTGCACATTCATGCACTCTCTGTATCTCTCTCTCTCTCTCACTCCCTCTCACACCCACACTCTCTCTCTCTCTCTCAGAGAAATTTTGTTAACACTGCAATGATACCTGCCCACAGAATCTGCAAGGGTTGTATGAGTGGTATTGCCAGGATTGCTGTTTGTGTCATCCTGTTACGTTGGTGGCAGAGATTGTGGTAGTCAACAGAGAGGGTGAGGAGGACACATATGTTTTGTTCTGAGTTGATATCACCTGGTCCTCATCCAACAGAAACAAAGAACCATGTTCTTCTAATCCCTAAAATCAGTCAAGCAGAAGGAGAATTACGTCAGGTTTTATTCTTAGTTCTACAAGAGATTCAGACTTGTCTGTGCTTCATGAGAGAGTGCTTATTTTAGACATTTGTGTTGCTCCAGCGGGATTTGCATCTTCAAATATTTCAAAGAGATTGAGGGGGGAGAGTTTGGAGGTCATGAGCTCAAACAGATTGACTTGGTGGTCAAAGCCCTTCTTAAGCAGTGTGAACTCATTCTGGTTGTGTGGGACTGGACATCCCCCAGCAACTGCGATTACTCCTTGCAGTGTTCCCCGGGGCAGGATCATTAGCAGTACCTTCCTAGAAGGAGTTTCAGCTGCCAGCAGTCTAGAGCTCATCCTTATTTTATCATTGCATTTCAATATCCACAGCATGCCTCTCTGTGCCCTTTATGAATTCTAAAGATAGGATTTAATCCTTTATTTGCAGAGGAGGCATAGCCAAGATATTTGGTTCTTGCAGCAATGCAAATGGTGTGCCTCCACTAATTAACCTGTTGGAGGGTCCTCCTTTGCAGCCTGCACAGGAATGTACTGGAGGTACAGGAGGGTACTTCTGAGTATTTTGCACAGCTCTTGTTAAAAATTGGGGCTTTGTTGTGGGTTCTGCCACTTGGAAGATTAATAAGAGAGTAAGAGTACTCGTGTCTGGGTTGGGAAAGTAGGATTAGAGAACAGGTACAACTTCTTTTCCTGCCATGTATGAGTCTCCTTTGATTTCAGTGCACTGCTCTAAGGACCAAACTGCAATACAAGAGGCATCAGGAGATTTCCTCTATTGTAGCCATGCTGACGTGTGTTACTATGTGCAATGTGTCAAGTTACCTGTCGTCTTATGGAGACCTAATGAATTTCACAGGGTTTTCTTAGGCAAGGGATACTCTGAGATGGTTTTGCCAGTTCCTTCCTCTAAAATATAGTCTACTGCACCTGCTATTTTTTTGGCAGTCTCCCATCCAAGTACTAACCAGGGCAACCTGTGCTAGTTTCCAAGGTCAGATAAGATCTGGTGCCTTTAAGGTACTTAGTCCATACACATAATGACATAGAATCTAAATATTCCAAAAGCACTAGATCCTATCTAATCCTGGAAACTAAGCAGTACAGTATTAGGCATTTTTAATATTTGGAAGGGGAACTGCCAGGACCTGTGGGGTTCCCCTCCCACACACACAATATGCCCGGGACTGGCACCATATTTGTGCCCATTGATTCTCTATTTGTTTTCTGGTTAATTGTAATAGTCGGGCAACCAGTGACTCACAAACAGGCACTGATCCGTGGATCACAATTTGAGTAGAATTCAGTAGTCTATATTCCATTGGAAGGCAATGGCAAATTTTTGACTATTTCTTGCCTAAGAAAATCCTATGAAAGAACAGACAACTTCAAGGCACATAGACACACAAAGGCACAGTGACACTAACTCACTGAGTGACTATACAAAATAATAATAATAATAATAATAATAATAATAATAATTTATATTCTGCCTTTTCCCAGAGGAATCAAGGTGGATTAGAACAGAAACGATAAAACAATTAACAATATTACAACATAGAATAAAAATGCAAAATATAAGCAATAGTCACATTATATTGTCCACTTTGAACCCCCACCACTACATAATAATAAAACACAATAACAGTTACAATAGTTAAACCATTAAAACAATTTAAACAATCAAAATGAAATAGGACAGCTAAAGGCAGATGTGGCTATCCTTCCTTATCATCCTCCTCTCACCCAATCACCACCCAGATGACGTATCTCCCCTCTGAGTCCCACTTAAAATAAGGGAGAAAGCAGCCTCTGGACTCGTCTACCACCATTGTCTTTGGCCCAGGTGGAAGAAAGACTCAGCATGGAGGGAAGGGCAGGCTCAGTGTCCTTGGGCTAGCTAGGATCTATTGTTCCACATTGATGTTGGTTTTTTATTTATTTGATTTATATTCATCCTCTCCTACCTTTGTCAGTCTGGGATCAGGGAAGTTTACGGTTAATACTGAGTAAAAGTATTATTCAAACACAGCTGAAAGAGCTGAAAGATCAAAAGACTATTAAATTAAAAGCACAATGTGACCCCCCCATCATTAAGAAAAATATAGCACCCAACTAGTAACAGCCCCCCTATGTATTAATTGTCCAACTACTGAAAGCCTGTCTGAATAAAAAGATCTTTGCCTGTGGCAAAAGAAGGAGGGGGTGTGCTTTGCATCAACTTCTTAGATGTTCCAGAATCTGGGAGAAGCCACCAAGAAAGTCTCTGTATATCTGATCCATAATGAATGTGTATTTGGGGTTTTTATATGCAAGTAATCTCTTGCTGTTGCTCCTCACATAATAATTCAATAGCACATTGAGCTTGGGATGATCCGATGTAAACTAATAAATTTATCTCATGTGATGCCTGATAAAGGAGGAATGGTTGAATTTGCCTGACAATTATCCTCCATTTTTTTCCTACTAGTGGGAGGCAATTAGGAAGAAAACCTCTTGGAAATTAGTGTTGGCAAGGGGTGACATTGCCACTGAGTTAAGATTATACGATCCATTATTAGATAATCAAAATACCTGAAAGATGTGGGAACCTAAGGAAAAGATCTGGATACTGGACTGAGCTGAATTCTTCTTTACATTAGTCAGGTTAGTTCTCAGTGCTTGTATGTGTAGCAGTTGTGGAGGACCACTCAGTAACTGATAGGAAAGAGTATGGAGAAATACTATATCTGGTGTCTGTTGTTATTTAGGATGAGATGACTGCAAATTTGGGTCTGACCACAACAAAGGCCCTGACTGTGCTGAGAGACCAGCTTTTGACATTACTAGAAGGGCATCAGAAGGAAAGGAAGAAGGTTATTTCATGGAAGGTAAGTATTATAGTTATGGAAGCTTATGGCTTTTTGTTTTGCATGTGTTGGAGGTATTTTTAATAATGTGCTTTGTAATTGTCTGGAAAAGGATTATACCAGAGGGACCTGCCAGATGTTGCTGGACTTCAACTCCCAGCAGCCCAAGGCAGCATGGCCAGTGGGGAGGAATGCTGGGGATTTCAGTCGAGTAATATCTGGTAGGCCACACAATTTCCATGCCTGGATTATGTTTTCTGCAAAGATACACTCTGAAGATCACTGGAGAAAACAAGACTTTTCTCATTAGAGCAGGATTTAGCAGCTAGTCCACCTCCAGCTATGTGCAGCCAGGATTAAATCAATAGTGGCTCTTGTCCTCTTGAAATTAATGGTCAGAGGAACTGAAGAACACTGAGCAGTGCCAAATTGCTGCTTACCCTGGATTAAGAGGCCTAACTTCCCTCCTCATGCATTTTGCCCAGCATACAAGTGAGTTGGCTTCATTACCAAGCATCTCTAATCTACAGGTTTCCAGAGTTGGAGCAGGTAATGTCAGATGTTGTTATGGGGCCACCAAGCTTGTAATGGTCTTTCCTGGGTGGATCTATAGAGAGCTATAGGTAGGACTGTGAAGCCATTGCGTTCTAGTTAAACTGCATATTTGACAAAGGGATGGAAATCTCTATGCAATGTACATAAATGATGAAAAAAAAGTGTAAAGAAATAATGAGGAGTAATTAGGGAGCTGGGTATTTAGCTTGGTGTTTAGCCTGCAGAATGTTAAGAGGTGATATGATAGCTCTGTTTAAATATTTAAAGGGATGTCATACTGAAGATGGAGCAAATTTGTTTTCTGCAGCTCCAGAGAATAGGACCCGGAGTAATGGATTCAAATTACAGGAAAAGAGATTCCACCTCAACATTAGGAAGAACTTTCTGACAGTAAGAGCGGCTTGACAGTGGAACACACTCCCTTGGAGGGTGGTGGAGTCTCCTTCTTCGGAAGTTTTTAAACAGAGGCTGGATGGCCATCTGTTGGGGGTGCTTTGATGTGTGTTCCTGCATGGCAGAATGGGGTTGGACTGGCTTGCCCTTGTGGTCTCTTCCAACTCTATAAATCTATGATTCTATGATTTTATGATTCTAAGCTTGGGTTTGCAAAGTCCATTCTCCAAGAGGACAGACTTCTTTCAGTGTCTTTCCCACTCTTTATAACCATTTTGTTGATGCATCTTCTTTCCCTTTGCTCTTTCCCTTTGGTAGGACGTGTGGAAGACCAGTTTTTTGTACCACGGCAACCGTTGTTCCTGTTTCCATTGGCCAGGGGCATCATTAATGCTGTTGACAGTATTGCTACTATTATGCTGTTATGGGAGCCAGCCACAAGGAAGGTCAGCTATCCATTTTATTTGTTTTTCTTGGTCTTTCATCCATATAGTATTTTAAAGGGAGCTAATGTTCAGTTACAAAAAATAAAGCAGTATTTTGAAGCATTGGACTTTCAAACAAAATGCTAGGCAGTATGGATTCAGCAACAAGATTCTCAAAGTCAGTGGCCAGTTTCTAGTGAAGGAGTAACATCTTGCATTGAAACAGTATCATATTGACATGGTGTCTAAAGTCAGATACAGTAGTGAGAAAGCCAAATGGATACACTGGAGCAGAGTTCCATAATGTGTATTTTTTAATCAAGCAAGCCTCACCAGTGGTAAGACATGGGTTATAGCCTCTGTTGCAGGATCAGTGATGCAGATAGGTGCACAGGAGACAAGGTACTACCCTGTCTTAAAACCAGAAGATATGGGAGAGTAGGTGTGCAACATAAAGTGCTTGGCCTCCTTGTGCTTGCCCATTGATGTTCTCATATGCCTTTTAAAATAAGTATTTGGCAGTAGGTATGATATCTTCTGTTGCTGTGGTGATGAGAATGTCTTGCTTGCTGGATGTCACACTGTGACTTAAAGGTATGATGGGCATGGGTGATCTGGCAGAGCATTGTCAGAGCTCTTCTGCTGAGTTAGGTTACGAGCCAAATGACTGAAGCTGATTGGCATATTTAGGTGTCTCTGAGGAGAATATTTTTGCATATCACCTATGTGATTGTGCTCCATGTTGAAGCATAACCCATGCACAGTTTGCACATCTTTGTCTAGTATTATTAGATTTAAAAATGTGATGTCTGTATGTTAAACCATTTCCTTTTAAGAACTTGCAAAGAACTTGTAAAAGTATTTTAAAATCCAGAAATTTGAATAGCGTGATACATTGTTTGGCTTTTTCCTTATCCCCATCTCAAGCCCTTAGCCCATATTATTGTTTGTCAAGCAAACAAACCTTTAAAGAATTTTGAGATAATTTGTTCTCAAAGTTCTCAACAACCTATAGGTTGCATCAAAGTTATTTGCAGCTTGCTTTTTGCTTCCACTGACCTTATTGGAAGCTGATCTCTGATACACCCTCTTTTTTCCCAGTGTTCCTGTAGCCAAATTCCCTTTTTAGGACAGGATGGAGTAGCAAAAATAAGAGGGAGGGAGGAAAGGATGAAGAGGACAAGAACCTAGAAGAAAACAGTGGGAATTGACTGAACCACTTCTGCGAGCCCAGTGTAGTTTGTGAGGTTGTCTGGAATGATTTAACACATAAGCCTGGTTATGAACCATTTGTGATTCCTTTGCACACAAGTAACAGAACCATTGTTCTGATAGACATGTCTCACTAGGCATCCCCACTGGCCTTCTAGGATTTCCTGGAGCTGAGAGATCTGGAGATAAGCTTTATTTGGCTTTTATCCTAACAATATCATTATTTTGCTGCTGTAAATGCATGGTTTGAACTATCTTGGTTTGGAAGATTGGCTTAGGATGTGCAAAGGTTCCTTGCTCTTGGACTGAAGGCAGAGGCTGCACTTCTTATGACTCCCATCATAACTTTAATCCCAGAAGACCAATCAAGATTGCTCTGCATTCAGTTCTTCTGGCTGTAACTTCCAGTATTTGCTTTGAACAGCGAAGGTTCTGAAATTGTAAATGCCTTGGCATTGTTCCTTTTGGTCCTGCTGGATATCTTATTGATTGGACGGCAAGAGGGCTTGAAGAGTCGGGAAGTTGAGAGGCGGCTCCGGAACATTATCAACAAAATAAATGGTGAGCCCCACTTTTCCTCTTCATTGGTCCTGTTTGTTATTCTGCATGTTATGTATAGCTGCATCCTCACCAAAGGCAGATCTGGGCCTTACTGCCTTACTTTGAATTTGTTCTTAGATACAGTTTGAAACAGTGTATTCTTTGTGAGTAGCAAGTGCGGCTCCAAAATGATGGTGATACTGAAGTTCTTTCCAGTAACTGTCCCTGAATGTCCCGGCATCGTCCATGACTTCCATGAGCCCCATATCCCACAGTTCTCCCTTATCCCAGTCATATCACTTCCTCCTCCAGTCATATAATTTCCCACAACCCTTAGTTCTCTTTTCCCCCAGTCACATCATACTGTCACAAGGCCTTTATCTTGGTCTATTGCTCTCTTGCACTGTCAGGCGAATAGAACAGGACAAGGTGTGGCCTGCCAGATGTTGAATTCTAGCTCCCAGAAAACCCAGGCCAGTAGTGAAGAATGCTGTGACCTGTAGTCCATAAAGATCTGAGAGCTGTGCTTTGCCCATTCCTGGAAAACTGAGACTTCTGTTCTTTTTGTCAGTCGTGTTGTCCTCCATCTAGTGTCTCACAATTTCACTCACTGTGCTCTCCCACTAACAAACTTAATACTTTATAAAATATACCTAGATGTGGAGTCTCTTACTACAGTATATTACTGAGACAACCTGGAGGCAACCTGGTGGACACCCTGTGTGAGCACTGAAAGAGATGAGATGTTTATTCCACAATGAAATACACAAATGCAATTCACACACACACACACACACACACACACACACACACACACAGAGTTGTCCCTCCCTTTTCACGGACTTGGGATCTGCGACCTCGCTCTTTGTCGATGGCGAGCAGGGAGAGAATAAAATGGTGGCCATTGAAATACATGGGACCCCAATCGGAAGGGACGAGTGTGTGTGTGTGTGTGTGTGTGTGTGTGTGTGTGTGTGTAAGCTGCAGGATATGAAAAGTAAAGTCTCAGAGAAAATTGCTCAGTTAAGCTGCATTGGTGTTTCAAGCTACACTGGTGCCAATTGAGACTCTCCTGAACTCTTTGAAGCAAAAAACAAAACAAAACAAAACAGATTCATCAGAGTGATGGGGAAGGAAATTTATGGCAGGAAAAGGGTTAAATTCTCCCACCCTTCCTCCCTCTCTCTGTCTTGCTTTACTTACCCTCACTCCCTTCTGCAGCTGCCGTTTAGATTTTCAAAACTGTGTGCTAACTGCATTCATGAACCTTATGTCATGTTTGGTTTGGCCCTGAGATGAATCCAAAACGGATTCCTTTGACTGTAGAGATGTGACTTTTCAGCTCTGAGTTTCCCATTCTGCACATGTGACTATCATTCCTTCCCTGCTATATTGCTTTTCAGATGTCTTACAAGATGGCAAAGAGCAGATCTGGGTAAATGCCATGTACCCTGACCTTCACATGCCTTTTGCCCCATCGTGGTCCCTCCATTGGGTCTACAGGGATGGTCATCTTGTCAATCTCCCAGTTAGCCTCTTAGTAGAGGGCGATGTTGTTGCTCTGAGGCCAGGGCAGGAATCCTTCACTTCTCTCAGAGGGATTAAGGTAATTCATGTTTCTCTTTTCTGTATGTCAGGATGATAACTAACGTCGGCCCTCCACATTTGCACAGGTTAGGGGAACAAGACCCCAATGATTGTGGAAAATCCACTAATAAGGATGGGAGGGGCGAAGAAGCATGCTTGTGCAAACGAGTTCCCTGCCTCCCTTCCAATGTCTCAGTTAGCTCAAGCAGCTGTCTGGGGCATTGGAAGGGAGGTGGGGGACTTGCACATGCACTTCTCTTTCCCCTCTTCTGATGCCTTAGGCCCCTGCTCCCTTCCAATACCTCAGACAGCTTGCCTGAGCTGTCTGAGGTATCGGAGGAAGGGCAAGAGAAACATTCAAGCATCCTTCCTGGTTGTTTCCTCCCTCCTGGGCTTTTCCCTTCACTCCCAGGGGAAAAGCCTGGGAGAGAAGGAGGAGGAGGAGGAGGAGCACGCATGCACACGGCAAGGGACTCGTGAATAATCAAATTCACGAATGCTGAAGCCACAAAAATCAAGGAATGAGTGTATGTGGGGATTGTGATTTTTTAAAATAAGAGACAGGAGCCTGTGAAGATGGGAGAAGACTGCAATCCTGAATGTCTGAAGTTTAGTTTAGATGTCTTATGGGAAACATTTAAGAGGTGTAATAGATATATTTTCATGTTTTTTCTTACTTAATCATGAAACTTCCTTCCATGATCACATTCCTGAGAAGATGGTCATATTTGCATGCGTCTCCTTAGCTTCAATAATGCTGCAGCATGAGGCATTCCCATCATACTCAATACCTCCTATCAGAAGCTTCTTTTGAAAACAAAAACTGATTTTAAAAGCCTTTACAGTACATATGATAAAATATTGTCAGAGCAGGTTTGGATACTTGTGTCATGACAAGAACATTTTATGCCTATGACCTTAGCAAATGCATACTATGGAAGACTGTTGTACTAGCTAGAGTAGCCACAATGCCCCATAGGCTTTTTAAAGGCTTCAGAGAGTCTTGTTTAAGAATTGGAAGTGATTGGTTGAAAATGAGGCTTGTGGGGAGTGCACTTTGCTCACTTCTAGGACAGATCATAGAGGGCATGGCTACCAATTCTGTTGTTTCAAGAAGCAAATATTTCCAATGTTTCCTTAAGTTGTCCATTTATTATTCAGCTTTTGGGGACCTTGTCTTATAATTTTTAACAGGATGATGAGCACATTGTCCTGGAGTCAGGGGATCTGTTTCCTCCCTTTTCTCCTCCCCCTTCACCCAGTGGAGAGATGAAGAAGGGACCCCAGAATCCACAGCTATATCGACTGTTTCGTGTCACAAAAACGCCAGTGATTGACAATGTCAGGTAAAACCAATGGTGCTTCCAGTGCCAGGGACAGACTGTTTCTCCTTTTTACATTTACAGTAGGTTTAGAGTGAAATGACAGGAAAATACATCTATCAAATCTTTTTTGATAAATTTTTAAAATTATTTTTGATTAAAATGTTTATATTCTGCTCTGTATCAGGATATCATACGATAAAATCAGCTCCACCCATTTAAAATGTGAAGCAGTAAAAACACACTACTGTCCAAAAATATACTAATCTGGGTACCTTTTGCAACAACTTACAAGAGCTTAAACTGCATATGCATTGAAACTGAATAAAAGTATTGGACCCAAAGGCATTAATAAAAGGCTGAGTTTCACTTGGCACTGAAATTAAGACAGTGTTGGGACCTGTAAGCTTGTAAAGGAAGGCTATTCCAGCACACGGGTGCCACAGCAAAGAAGGCCTTCTCCCATAGTGCATTGCTCCTACTAAGGTGCCCAGGAAACCTGATTTTATATATTTCGGGGTTGGAATCTGGTCCTGTTTTCGGGCCATACAGAACACCTCAGACCTGTATCCTATAAACTCTTGAGAACAAGCACCAACCATACTCCGAGAAGTCCAGGCCCTGGCATTTTGGTGAGCCATGATATCTCATATGAACACTTCCTCTTGTGAGAAAGTAGCCACCTTGAATCCCATTTTGGGAGAAATGTGAGATATAAATCCCATAAATAATTAAATAAAAATATATATAGGCTTGTCTCATGTGTCTTAGCCATTCTTCAGCTGGCCTAGTAAGCAGGAGGAGTGTCTTGTACTGCTCTGCAGAAAACCAGGCAACCTTTACTCCCACGATTGGGACACAGAAGTGGGCCCCTCTAGCAGACTTCAGTCCTTATGCAGGCATATAAAGGGATTCTCATTTTGCCATGGTGATGCAGTAAAGATCCTAGTAAAGATCAGTTCTTGGAATGGAGAGGAATGTTCTTTTCATGTACAGAGTGGGGAAATATTCTAAGAAGGCTACTTGACACTAAGTAAAGTCCTTGGGGCATCTGCTTTTGTTTCAGGTTATGTTTGGAAATGGCCTTGTCACGGCCTGTGACAGCTCTAGATAATGAAAGGTTCACAGTACAGTCAGTGATGCTCAAGTTTGCTGTCCCTGTTGTCCTGGTAAGTTTGACAGACTTCACTGCTTAGACATTATAGAATACAGAAAATATTTGTTGTTTGTGTGCATTGTGTTCAAGAGACAGCT
The DNA here is from genome assembly GCF_019175285.1 of Sceloporus undulatus. Taxonomy (NCBI): domain Eukaryota; kingdom Metazoa; phylum Chordata; class Lepidosauria; order Squamata; family Phrynosomatidae; genus Sceloporus; species Sceloporus undulatus. The sequence continues at coordinate 139,218,132 of NC_056523.1, read as the reverse complement.
AGAGAAAGGGGGACAACAGCTGTCACTAGCCAGCAGTGGCTGATATGCAATCTTAGGCTCAAGATTTTCTCTACATATTAAATGAAATAAAATAGAAGGAGTTGATTCCAACAGTGTGATGCATTCTTGTAGTTCCTCTACTATCCCCATGTTAAGATACTGTATAAAAGTAGTTTAGCTTTTTAAACATTTGTGTTTCCAAAAATTGGGGACTTCACCTGAAAGATGTTGGACATTCAACCAGAAATTGGCTTAGGCCAGTGAGGCTCCAGTTGGGTTAATGCAATAGTAACCATGAATCTGTCCGAACTGGTATCTGACCCCACTCATGCTGTTGGGCACACACTAGACCTTGTGTTCTGTACAAGGGGGAATAATGGTGATCTGGGAATGGAAGTCCTTTCTACTGTTCCATTGTCATGGACAGATCACTTCCTGGTCAGGTTTAGACTTGCTGGAGCTCAGAACCTCTGCAGGGATGGGGGACCCATTAAGATCCTCCAACTGAAGAGGCTTATGGATCTGGGATGAATTCTTATTGGAGCCCTGTCAGAGCCCTGGTTGATATCTGGAATGGAGAAATGACCAGGGTGGTTCACATGATCACTCCTAAGTGTCCTGTCTCATGGAGTGAAGCTCAATCAACCCCTTGGTTGTCTAAAGAGCTGGCAGCAATAAAGTAAACATGATGGAGACTAGAGAGACAGTGGCACAAAACTCAGAGTGAATCTGACTGAAAACAGTCTAAAATCTACCTAAAACATATGGTGGAGCAATAAAGGCAGCAGAAAAGACTTTTTTGACCCAAACTATTGCTGTAGCTCAACAGAGCTGTTTCAAGTGGTCAGAGATCTGTGATATCTAAGGCTTTCATGGCCAGCATCCATAGTTTTTTGTGGGGTTTTTGGGCTATGTGACCATGTTCTAGAAGAGTTTCTTCCTGACATTTCGCCAGCATATGTGGCTGGCATTTTGAGAGACTGCTTGCCTGGAAAGGAGTTGGGTATGTATATACTGTGTGACCCTGGGAAGGCAGGAGTGATTTGCATGTGTATTGTTCTTTTGGTAATGGCAGGCCTCAGGGTGGGAGGGTATGCAAAAAAGGATTAGTGTTTGCTTGATTAGTGCTCATTGTCTGCTGGGAAACCCCTGACCCTGGGAGATTTCTCATTTGCACTTGCTGAATCTTCATCTTGCTATTTTTCAAGACTGGTAGCCAAACCTTGTTTACTTTAAGGGTTTCCTCTTTCCTGTTGAAATTGTCCATGTGTTTGTGGATTTCAATGGCTTCCTTGTGCTTCCTGACATGGTAGTTGTTGGCATGATCCAGAATTTCAGTGTTTTCAAACAGCATTTTATGCCCAGGATGGTTTATAACATGTTCTACTACTGCTGATTTTTCTGGCTGACCCAGTCTGCAGTGTCTCTCGTGTTCCTTGATTTTTGTTTGCACACTGTGTTTAGTGGTCCGTATGTAGATGTGTCTGCAGCTGCATGGTATGCGGTTAACTCCTGCGGCTGTCAGGGATCTGTTATGATCTGATCTCGAGGAAAGCATAAGCCACTCAAAAGCTCACTGTGAAGAATTTGCCCACCAGTTTGCAGATAAAATTGCTCAGGTTTGCTCTTACTTAGTAGACATCAGATTTGATACAGTTTCAGTGGAAGTAACCTTGGCTGCTGCTTGTCTAGTATTGATGGATACTTTTCAATTTGTGCAACCTGAGGATATGAACAGGATACTTGGAGAGGTGAGAGTCACCACATGTATACTAGACCCTTGACCTTCCTGGCTTATTAAACAGACCAGAGGAGGACTATTCTTTTTAACATCTACATGAAACTGCTGGGAGAGATTGTTTGGACTTTTGGAGTAAGGTGTCATCTGTATGCTGATGATACTCAGATCTATTGCTCCTTTCCACTTAATTCCAAGGAAGCTGTTCCTGTCCTAAACCGGTGTCTGGCAGCTGTAATGGGCTGGATGTGGGCAAACAAATTGAAGCTTAATCCAGATAAGACAGGTATTCTCAATCATCTGGAAATCAGATGTGGAAATAGGGATTCAGCCTGTAATACATCGGGTTATGCTCCCCCTGAAAGGTTCGTAGTTTGGGGATATTTCTGGATTCACCTCTGAGCCTGGTGTCCCATGTTTTGACAGAGACCAGGAGTGCATTTGCAGAGTTAAAGCTAGTTCGCCAGCTGTGCCCATTCCTGGAGAAGTCAGATCTGGCCTTGGTGGTACATGCCTTGGCTATATCCAGTTTGGATTACTGTAATGCACTCTATGTGGGGCTGCCTTTGAAAAGTGCTCAGAAACACAAAGAGCTGCAGCCAGTTTGTTAACTGGAGCTGGCTACAGGACCACACAACTCCCTGGTTGCAACAATTCCATTGGCTGCCAGTCCGTTTCTGGGCACAATTCAAGGTGCTGGCTTTGACTTATAAAACCCTATACAGCTTGGGTCCAGGTTATTTGAAGGACTGTATCTCCCTTTACAAGACCACTAGAGTGTTGAGATCATTCAGAGAGTCCTTTCTTTCTGTCCCACTACGCTCTCAGGCTCGTTTGGTGTGAACAAGAAAGAGGGTCTTCTCAGTGGCTGCTCTCAAGCTCTGGAACTCCCTCCTTAGAGAGGCTAGGATGACCCCATCTCTGCTCTTCTTTAAGTGGCAGATAAAGACATTCTTGTGCTGTCAGGCCTTTTCAGATTGACAAGAGCTGGGATTTAAATTCTGTGTGATTTAAATTTTAAGGTTTGTACAGTACTGAGTTTTTAACATGTTACATTTTAATTCATAACTGTTTTAACTTTTAAAATTGTTTAATTGCTTTTTAAATTTTATGTTCATACATTTTGTACTGTTTTTAAATTGTGTTTTAAATTTACTGTTCACTGCCTTGAGTCTCTGTATTGGGAGAAAGGCGGGATATAAGTAAAATAAATAAATAAATAAATAAATAATAACCTGAAGGTATATTGAGAAGTATCTAGAGATGGTTATGTTGTTTATGTATGTCATAGCATTGATATTTACACAGTGTTGTTTAATGTTGTCTTTCCCCTCCCCTTGAATGACAGATTGGCTTTCTCATTACCAATGCCATGCGCTTTGTTTTCATGGCTCCTGGAGTAATCCCTTGGCAGTACACCTTTTTTCAGTTGCAGGTAAGGAAGCTTGTACTCTTATCCATCCACTTCACTTTACGAACTGCAGTTATTTGTTCCCCTTGCTCAACATATGGGCTGCTGGTGGCTGTTGAACAGTCAGTTTCTGCAGTCAGTGCTCTCTTTCTCTCTGGGGATGAAGATGTTTAAACACCATCCCCTTTGCCAGGTGATTGTAGTAACTGGTGCACTGGGGTGGCTTTACAGGTCAATGGTGTATTGCCCATCCTCCCACTGCTGTTTCCTGTCCTGTGGATTCTCGCTACTGCCTTTGGTGAAGCCAGAGTTCTGGCACAGATGAGCAAGGCCTCACCCACTTCCCTGGTGAGTATGCAGAAGTCAAGTACTGTAGTACTGGAAGGGAAGAGGAGAGGATAAGCTGGCAATGGGGTGTGTGATCGGGTGGAGAAAGCACTCTGGACTACTGAATCAGGAAGGGAATTCCCAAGTATCTTATAAATCTGAGACAAAGGGTCATCTAGTGGGCCATTATTGTCCTGTTTTTGTTTTTCTATTGTCATTGCCCTCTCTTAATCTTTAAGACAGGATCAGTTATAGATATTTCTAGAGAGGCTTAATTAAAAATGGCAGATCTGTTGTATTTAGGACAGGGTGGCAGTGGTGGTGGCAGCAAACTGAGGGGACCAGAAAAGTTTGATCAATAAGCTCACCTCTTGGCTATGAAGAGTTCCTCCAAAGGCTGTTCTTAATAAAACTATTTGCCCTTCTCTCTTTCTCCATATCTCCCCACCCTTCTTCTTCACACCCACTTGCTTTCTATAAGCACACAGAGACTGATATCCTTAATTTAGTTTTTCCTCTTTTTATTGCCAGCATCTCTGTCTTCCCTGTTACCTACTGTCATATATTGTACCAAAATATTTTCATTTTTACGTTCTCTACTCCAGGACCATGCCTGTTCTTTTGCCACAATTACCATTCTGTGTGGTTATGTATCTTTGCTCCTTTCCACCTGAATGGTTACTTGTGCCTAGGTCAGTTCCATCTTGACTTAGTATAGCATCTTCTCTTGTCTCTCTTTCTTCCTCCAGGTTCATTTGGAATGTAGCAGGTTTGGACATTGGTTTTCTCCAGCCTCTAGGATCACATACTCTCTTGTCCTTTCTTAGCCTTCCTCTTTATCTGTGAACCACATATGAGACATTGCATGATTCTGCATCTTCTTTCCCATCTTTTTTTCTTCATCTTGGCCTACATCTTCCTTCTCTGATTCCTCTTTTGAAGCCTTCCTCTGGGCCACTTTTATACTTGATGTTCCTCGTCATGCCCCACCCCAGTCCATCCCTGCCTTCGTGTCATTGACCCATCTTTAATTGGATAGTATACATACTTCTTGTCAGAATCTGTTTTACATCTATGCAATGTGTGGTCATGCACATGTGCACAAGATGAAATCTTTATAAGATTCTCAAAGAAGACTGTTACTTTGAGGGTTTAATTCTCGACAGTCAAGGCAGGATTCTTGCCCCTTTTTGGATACAGCATATCCTGCAGAGTAGAGCCTCTTTCTCATCCATGTTTTCCATTAGTGAACAGTATTTTCAGAAGGATGATCTTCGCATATCATTTTAAAACACCTCGATAGTAACCAATCTCTTCTCTTGCTGCAGCTGGCTAAGTTTTCAGAGGACACACTCAGCAGCTACACAGAGATGGTATCTTCCCAGGTACTGTTTTATTAATTTATCTTGCATCTTGCTCTTCTGTTGTTTTGTGTGATCCTCCAAATCCATTGGCTTTGTGATCTGCTTGCGTTTCCCCTCTCATGCTTATGTCCTGTTGCTAGTGTCTCTTGCTTTTTGTTACTCTGTTGCGCTCTGCATGCATCCAGTTGCACATCTTTGTCATGTGCTCCTCCTTGTAGGGGATGCTCACAATATTCAATTTCTCTTTCATCATATGACAATGAAATGTCATGTCACTTAAATTCTGGTTGCCCTGAATTTTAAAAAAAACATTTAAAGCAAGCTGTGTTTTAAATACTTTATCGGTAGAAATAGATAGCTGAGACTGGTAAGTATTAGCAGTATTTGATTATATTGTGTGTCTGTCTGTCTCTCACTATAATATATATATACCTGTCCTGGCTATATTATTTGCAAAGCCAACAATGTTCATTGCTCTGAGAAGACCATCCTCACAATGATATGTAGTGTGGCACCAGTATATTGTAGAGAAGTTTTTTCCATGGCAGGGACTGGAAAACTGGTCAGTATTGAGGGCAAGATGGATGGAACCTAATACAAGGTTATTGTGCAGGAAAATCTGTTTCACTTAGCAAGGGACCCAGGTTGGGGTGGAGATTAATTTCCCAGCAGGACAGTGACCCTAAACATAGAGTCAGGTTAGTACTGAAGTAGTTTCAAAATTAACCTGAATGGCTTCAAATGTCCCACTCAAAGTCCCGATCTCAGTCCAGCTGAGAATCTGTGGCAAGATTTTGGATCTCTTGTTTCCTCACAGAAGCCTATAATAGCCTTCTTCTGAAACATTTACCTCTAGTTCTGGCATTGGAGAATTGGATAATGTTTCCATTAAACCTACCTGAATTTCTGCTTGCCTATTCTTCTTCAGTTGTCCAATTTCTGTGGCTTTTCTGGCAGGAAATGATCCGATGTATCTGGAGCCACTTCTTACGTGTTCTGAAGGGAAAGTCTCCAACACTTACCTTTACCTCTAGCTTACTTCACAGCCTGGGATCTGTCACAGTAAGTATGATTTTATGGAGAGGTCCAAGAGTGAGCGTCTGGGTTTCCTAGAAAGGCTGAAGGAGTTTGACTCTCATTCTCAATTTCTTGCTTATTCTAACTTCTCATGATAACTTTTGCATTTTTCTTATCTGTTTTTGGGATAGTGGCTTAGATGTGTTCACTTTGACCTAGTGTCTAGAACAAAGGAGTTCAGATTGCTTTGTAGCCATCAGCAAGGCCTTCTAACATGCATGGACTAGCTAGCTGTGGCTAGATCCAAGTCATTGACAGCAGTCTGGGTTGGGTATTAAAATTGTAACAAACTTGAACTATCTGCTATTAAATCAATCAAATCTTAAACCAGAGTAAATGACTTGCCTTCTTGGGTCTCAGAAACATGGGTCTGGGATTCTTCCTGTTCTTTGTAGCATGACAAACATTGATGGTCTCTAAGGGACTGCTCTTTTTGCATCAGACTGTAAAGCCCATGGCTGTAGGTTATAAAAGACATGGGGCTTCTTAATCTGTAAAACGTTGTAGTCTTAGTTAACATGTCCATAAACTGGGTATGCCACTTTTCATAGATATTTTTCTTAATTTTAAATACCTTCTGGTATCTATATGTTAACCTGTCAGAGATGCTGTGGAGGCTGGCTATTCACTCTGCACTGAGTAGCATTGAGGAAAGTTTCCCAGGGTTAATACTTTCACCCATCCTTCCTACCAACATGCTTCAAAGCTGAAATGACATGACTGATGTTTAGTGTTGATACCTCAATAATTCAGATGCAGTCTTGCCAATGGTTTATTATATATCTCAGGGGTGTTGTGGAATGTCTTGGGCCTGTTTTAGGTGCTTTGCTGTGTGGATAAGCAAGGAATTCTGTCCTGGCCTAATCCCAGTCCAGAGACGGTTTTGTTCTTTAGTGGCAAGGTGGAACCGCCTCATAGCAGCCATGAAGACCTGACGGATGAACTCTCCACACGTTCCTTCTGCCACCCAGAAATGGATGAAGAGGTGAGAGCTGGCTTCTTGGGTCTTTAGAGGGTGCTTTCTTAGGAACCTCATATCTCGCTCCCAGACCCCCTTGACAGTTACAAGAATAAAGCTAATTAGATGATGAAAGCAGGTACTTCAGATTCTGTAAGCAGAATATATCACAGGGATATCCCTTCTTGTATGAATCTTCACAGCTTTGTTCTTTCAGATTGTTTGGGGATACACTACTCCAGGTTCCATTTGTTAGTGACACATGGTTGGCATCTGCTCAGATCAGGGCCTTCTTAGTATCTGCCCCAGTAGAGTTGAATGCAATCACCCAGGAGATGCACTTGACACCATCACTGATTTTTGAATGAACACAAATGTTCTTCATTCTATTATCTTCCCTGACTGGTTTCTGATTTTTGTTGCTTATTTATTATTATTATTATTATTATTATTATTATTATTATTATTATTAACCTTTATTTATGAAGCGCTGTAAATTTACACAGCGCTGTACATGCAATCTTTTTAGTTAGACGGATCCCTGCCCTCGGGCTTACAGTCTAAAAAGACATGACACAGAAGGAGAAGGGAGTGGTGGAGGGAAAGGGTAAGAGGTCCAGAAGTTCCTCTCTACCTCCAAGGCCTGGACCAAGGCAGATGGACTGGAGGGAGGGCTTGGCTTCATAATGGATGGTTAATCTTCTTCCAGGGAAAATACATAGTCTCAAGTAGGATAATACATATACAGTACATAGCAATACAGGAAATGGTTTGATAAAAAGGCACCAAAAGAACATCAAATAGTAAGTGACAATTATGCAATGCCTGGGAAGGCTTCTCTGAATAGGATGGTTTTCAACTCCGTTTTGAAGCTGGTTAAAGAAGTGATGGCTCTTGCTTGTGGGGGAAGAAGGTTCCAGGATGGAGGGGCAGCAAGTGAAAAGGGGCAAATCCGGGATGGGACAGAGGAAATCCTGGGCTGGGACAGCAGACCTTGACTACCAGAACGGAGGGCCCTGGTGGGAAGGTGAGGAGAAAGAAGGTCTGATAAGTAAGGAGGGGCCAGTCCATGGAGGGCTTTAAATGTCGACAGCAGGAGCTTATACTGAATGCGGAAAGGGTGGGGGAGCCAGTGAAGGGATGCCAACACAGGAGAGATATGGTCACAGCGGTGGGTGGAAGTGATAATGCGTGCAGCTGAATGCTGGACAGAGATTAAAGGACGGAGGTGAGAAAGAGGAAGCCCAGCCAGGAGGACGTTACAGTAATCAAGTCGTGAGATCACTAGGGCATGGACCAGGATCTTGGCAGTAGAGGCGGAGAGATATGGTCGGATTTTGGCAATATTGTACAAAAAGAATCTACAAGCCTTGGCTGTGGTCTGGATCTGAGGGATACATGACAGAGAAGAGTCAAAGATAAAACCAAGACTGCGGGCTTGTTGGACTGGTTGAATAGAAATGTTGTCCACAGAGACAGAAAAGGAGAGTTGAAGGGTGGGCTTAGGAGGAAAGACAAGAAGCTCTTTGTCTTGGACATGTTGAGCTTCAAACGCCGATGGCGCATCCACTGCAAGACAGCTGTGAGGCAAGACGAAACTTGCTGTTCAAGCCTTGGAGAAAGGTGAGGGGCGGAAAGCTACAGCTGGGTGTCATCGGCATACAGATGGTAGGAAATGCCAAAAGAGCTAATGAGTTTTCCTAAGGACAGTGTGTAGAGAGAAAACAGAAGGGGACCCAGAACAGAACCCTGGGGAACTCCAACAGATAAGGGAACAGGAGAAGAAGTCTGACTGCCAGCAACCACTGCAAAAGATCTGCCAGATAAGTAAGATACTAAACCAGTCGAGAACAGAGTCTGAGAAACCAAGGTCAGAAAGTATATTAACTAGAAGAGAGTGATCAACGGTGTCAAAGGCTGCAGACAGATCAAGAAGGATGAGAACAGAGTAGAGGCCATTAGCCTTGGCCTGTAAAAGGTCATTCGAGATCTTAGTGAGAGCTGTCTCTGTGGAATGCCTTGGGCGGAAACCAGACTGAAAGGGATCGAGGATGGAGTTGGCTTCAAGAAACTCAAGACAGCGAGAACAAACAACCCGTTCCAAAACCTTAGAAAGAAAAGGAAGAAGAGAAATCGGACGATAGCTAGACAGAGAGGAGGGGTCAAGAGAAGTTTTTTTCAGAATTGGGGAAATGAGAGCATGTTTGAAGTCCGACAGGAAGGAGCCTGTAGAGAGAGAGAGATTGAAGATATGGAAAAGCGAGGGCAGAAAGGAGGGAGCTATAGAGATTAGAAGACGAGTAGGAATTGGATCAAGAGAACAGGTTGCAGGTTTGGAAGAGTTCAGAAGTGTAGAGAGTTCATCCAAAGAGGCAGGAGGAAACACAGAAAATTTGTTAGGCGAGGGCGATAAAAGATTAAGAGCAGAAGAAGAATCGGGGGGGGGGGGACTATCTCAGAGCGAATAGTGGTAATCTTAGAGATGAAATAATTAGCAAAGTCATTAGGAGATAATGATTAAGAGACAGGAGGAGAGGGAGGTTTAAGCAAAGTGTTGAAGGTGGAGAACAAACGCTGCGGGCGCCTCTACTTTTGTTCTACTTTACATGATATAATTGTTGTAAAATTTTATTTTGTGAACCACTTTATAAATTTAAGGTAGCAGACAGAAACGGATGACTGTGTTTCAAATTAAGTCTTACCTAATCAATAATACAGATTATTTTTTCTAGTGTACTTGTTTCCTTATGGCATTTATTGACCTAAAAATGTTTGGAGAGTTCTTTGCCACTAGGGGTAGGGTTTGTGGAAGGAGAAGTTCAGAACTTTTCTTTTCTTAGAACTTTTCTCTGGAAAAGTGAAGGGGCACTAAGGGTGATTATGAATTTTACCTAAAAGGTTAAAACAAATCTTTCATTGTCAGGATGTTTATAAGACATGTAGCTTTCCCTTTTTATTTCAACTCACATGTCTTTCTCTACTTACCTCATCTTCTGATACTGTATTACAGCCCCATGAAAGGGATGCTCTTCTGTCTGGGCCTTTGTCAGATGTAGTTCACATCACCAACGAGCAAGACATGGCTGAGTGGTCCACCAGCAACACCCCCAAATCTTCTGATACTCACATTCACAAGAAACCAAGTGGCCGCAGTAAGCACCACTCAGGATCCAATGTCAGCTTCAGCAAGGACATTGAGGGAGGAGAAGAGGAGCCAGTGAAGGTAAGACTGGGGGCCCTCAGCTTCTTCAGAGGAAGGTCAGAGACAGGGCAAGGGGAAAAGGGTGTCAGAAAGACAGAGAGTTGTGAGAGGGAAGGATGTCAGTAAGAAGAGTGGTGATCTGGTGATCCTGTCTACCACTAGCATGAGCTGCCTGACATATTAGTCCTCGTGTGGTCCTTAGGTTAGCAAGTTGGAGATAACAAGACATAAGGTTTGGAAAAAGCTGTAGATGAGATCTCTGTTGCTTAAAGACTGTGACCCTGTCTATGAAAGACAAAGACAGTGATTCTGTCTACTAAGTAGATGTGAATAGGTAACATGAGAAGGTAGATATCATGAATGTGAAGGAGAAAGAAGTTTTATGAACCTAGTTTCCTTTTCTCACAATGGGATATTCAGAGTAAGTGCAGTTTAGAGAACGGTAGGCCTGCCTGATTATCCCAAAGCACCATGTGCCCATTGGTATCTGGGAAATACAGTTAGACTGGCTGAGTGGAGAGTAACTAAGAACAGTGGTCACATTGTGGTGATGGGCTGAGAACTTGAGCATGTGTATCTTTCTATGTGGTAACAGAAGAGGGATGTAGTTGGGTCCTTTGAGCCCTACATAATCTCTCTGATGTTGGTACAAGCAAGGGATTAGAGCTTTGGCATGCTTAGGCTTCAAGTACAAGTAAGGCTAGACTCCTCAGCCACCAGTTTCTGATCTGCAAGACTGAAAATGGCACCTTGTGACAGACATTTATAAACTTCCTCCTGATAATCACTTGTTGAGTCTAAGGTCAAGCCACCTCAGGGAGAATAAGGAATGGAACATGTACAAAATTTCAGTGTGACTGTACCTCTTGCACTATCCTAAGCTCATCTGTTTATGTTAGTGGGGATGTGTACCATAGGAGTATAAGTGGAAGGTATGTAGAGTGTGCACACACAGAGCACAAGAGAGTGCACTGGAGGATAAAAGAAATACCTGTGGGAACTTGTGCAAAAAAATCCTTGGGAGCAGCTGGGCTGGAATGGTTGCTAGTCTAGAGAGAGTAGATATGAGATGGAGGTGCTGCCAGATCACTATGGACTAAACTGGAAGACATTTTGATTGAGTAATATACCTACCAGCATAAGGTTGCTTTGCAACACTTTGAGCTAACGTTCTTGCTTTCTTTTTCTGTTTTTATAAAAAAATGTAATTTTAGGATGGAAGAAAGCTATATGAAGCCTTTACTTCATGTTTGGCCACAGGGATCAAATGAGTAGTACAAATTGTTCAGTACCTTTAATGAAAGCTACTTAAGCTTTTCTACTGATAGAACTGCTTTTATCGATGGACCTGGGAAGTGGGGTGATCTTCCCTTCTTTAGCCCTCCAGGTGCCCTCACAACCTCCTGCAGAGGGCTGGAGATATCCCTCAAGAAATATTTACAACATCTGTGATGTATAATTACTTCCAAAATCTACAAAACAGTGATACCTTTATTGGGCCAACCAAAACGCATAAAATATATGTTGCAAGCTTTTGAAGTTCCACTGGCTTTTTCATCAGTCAAAAGTGTTACAAATAAAACAGGAGAATAAGATTGATGATATTAGCACAGGCCTGCATTCTGCCACATTTATGATATGTGTATATGTGGGAGTGCTGTTACAAAACAGTTCTACAGTGTTAATAAAGTGGCACTGAGTTCTGCCCAGAGTATTTATTGTCAGTAACAACAGAGTTTCTTGCAATTTTAGGAATAACAACATAATTAATAAATTTAGGAGTCATGCATTCTGAAGAGAATTATATTGGGACCTTCCCCATCCCAAATAATTTTGAACTTTCTGCGCTTTCTACTCTCATCACATTTTCTGATAATTTTCTGTAACAGTGAGAACTAAAAATTTGTTTTTCAAAACAGAAAGGGGTATTTTTCAATATATTACATTATTTTTCTAGCTACACAGAACTCTTGTGAGGGCTCTTTGTGAGCCTATGAGTGGTATGCTAACCCTATGTGGTCTCATACAACCTCCTATACACACATGTAAGAAAAATGAGGACTTGCAGTTGATTGGTTGTCATATTGAACTGCGGCAAGAGTAACAGAGCTCCCATTTAGAACTGATGAGACATTTCTTTAATGTTGAGCCAGGCTGAGGGTGACTGCGAAGGACTGGCTTGTGAAGCTGAAGACTTTGTGTGCGATTATCACTTGGAGATGCTGAGTTTGTCACAGGACCAGCAGAATCCTTCCTGCATCCAGTTTGACGATTCCAACTGGCAGATGCATCTAACCTCCTTGAAGCCCCTGGGCTTGAATGTGTTGCTCAATCTGTGCAATGCCAGTGTGACAGAGCGATTGTGCCGCTTCTCTGACCATCTCTGCAACATCGCCCTGCAGGAGACACACAATGCTGTGTTGCCGGTACATGTGCCATGGGGACTTTGTGAGCTTGCCAGGCTTATAGGTAAGCATGAGAGAGATGGCAGGGATGAAGGAGATGGTGGGGAAGTAGGGTGGGAGTTGTACTATAATTTTATTTTTTTAGGAAAATCTCCCCTCCCTCCTTTCTTTCTTGGATTGATACCTACCTTTCCTCCAAGGAATGGCACTCAAGACAGTTAATGGACCCAATTAAAACATAAAATTTATTTTCAAAACACATCTGTTACAGAAAGGACAATATGCACTAGATTAAAAAGCCCTACCCAGGTCCACTGCCAAAGATCTGTTCGAATGAAAGACCAGGAGGGGGGAAAGTAGCAGAAGCAAGACAGGGTGTGCAAGACAGGGGTGCAGTGGGCCAGAGAGCCAATTTGCTGCTTCTGGGATTCTCCATGGCTGTATAAACTACTATGTGTGCCCAGAAAGACAGACATACCCTAATGTTCTCTTCTACGGATGAAAAATAGTTTGAAAAACATAGTGTAGTGGGGAGCTGTAACTAAAAAGTGAATGGTTGCTCCTGGAGGCAACTCATCTCCTTTTTGGCCTGAAAAAGGCGATACAGGAGGCTGCAGGGATCAAGGCTGAAAAACCAACTGCATAAAGCCCCAGGGCTGCTCTTTGTCCACCCCTGCATTAAACTATTGACCTTGCTTTGTTTTGACCTGAATGCCTAAAGGCACCAGATCCTGTCTGATCTTAGAAGATGATCAGGCCTGATTAGTACTTGGAAAGGAGACTGCCAAGGAATGCCAGCTGCTGTAAATTTCAGAGGAAGCAATCAGCAAAACTACCTCTGAGTATTCTTTGCCTAAGAAAACTGTATGAAATCAATGAGGTTGCCATAAGTCAGCAGTCACTTGAAGGCATATGCATATGCGTGTGCACACACATACATTTGTTTGGTTAGATTAGTGATCTAGAATCATGAACACTAGCATAAGATCTGCTGGAGGTAGTTGACAGAAGCAATCTCTCATAACTGTGTTAAGATGCAGTCTCTCCACTTAACATTTGAATTTTGATATTGGCGAGAACTAATAGGGAGGGCATAATTATCTCATTGGCTTTGATCGGATTCCTGGATCCTGTAAAAGCAAATGTGTACAGTACACATGAGATAAAGAGGCATGGGTCACTGCATGCAAACAGCATGTTTGGTGGTTTTGCTTGTCTTAGACCTGGAACTCTGAACTGTAATCTGGACCCAGTTAGCTAATGTTGATATACTATGGCTTGGTGTGAATAGGCAGCCAGTCAGCTGCAAGCTAAATGTAAGCCTTTCTCTGTTGGGTCAATATCTCTTTTGCCTTGAGTGGACCTTTGACCAGTTCTGTGGAGTCATGTGCTGGTGACTGGACAGGAATCAGACAGGGAAATGTACAACGTGCAGAGATGATCTCTCCAGCCTGCCTGCCTGCCTTTCCTTATCTAATTTAAACATGCAAAATCAATATTATGGAGCTTGCACTCACAGCCTCTTTGCCCACTCTCCTTGTGTATATCTTTGCTTATTTAAGTTTACTAAAATATTTAAATACCACCTTATATTTGTTCTCAGGGTGGAGTAAAATAAAATCAATTTAGGAATATAAATAACAATAACAGTGGACTCTTGTTATCTGCTGGGGTTTGTTTCCATGACCCTTCGTGGACAACAAAATCTGTGGATGTTCAAGTCCCATTAAATACAATGGCATAGTAAAATGGTGTCTCATATAAAATGGAAAATCAAGGTTTGCTATTTGGAATTTATGCTTTTTTGGAATATTTTCAAGCCGTGGATGCTTGATTCCATGGATAAAAAATCTGTGGATAAGGAGGGCCAACTGAACTATAATTTTAAAAGAGTAAAATATGTTAAATTATTGATCACTTAGAACAAATCAGTTTAAAACCAATAAAACAATTTAAAATAATTACAACCAGCAAATAGGATAAAATCAGTTAGGCCCTGAACCATGCCTTATGAGGAGAGACTTGGGGAGCTGGGTATGTTTAGTTAAGGTTGGTTAAGAGGTGACATCATAGCCCTGTTTAAGTATTTGAAGGGGTGTCATATTGAGGATGGAGCAAGCTTGTTTTCTGCTGCTCCAGAGAATAGGACCTGGAAGATTGGATGCAAGCTAAAGGAAAAGAGATTCCATCTAAACATTAGAAGAGATTCCACCTAAACATTAGGAGGAATTTCCTGACTGTAAGAGTGTTTGACAGTGGAACACACTCCCTCGGAGAGTGGTGGAATCTCCTTCTTTGGAGATTTTTAAACAGAGGCTGGATGGCCAACTGTCGGAAGTGCTTTGATCATGAGATCCTGCATGGCAGAGGATGGGACTGGATGGCCCCTGTGGTCTCTTCCAACTCTATAATTCTATGAAGGCTTTAATTAAAAGCCATCTTTGATTAAGTACTGAAATGACACCAGCCTTGGCACCAATTTGGTCTCTAAGAGGAGAGTATTCAGTAATCGGGGTGCCATAGCCTTTCCTATGTCGTTCCACAGTGGGTTAACTCCTCCACCATATGACAGTGGTCCCTCTAACATAAATAATTTATCAGGTAGGTAGAGAAGTGCTTTTTAAAAGGCCACCTTTAAATGTTTTTGCTGAATTTGGACTAGATTTATGCTAGTATTTTGGCAGACAGGTTAAAGAAAAATTTAAAAACATGCATAAACTAAGATCAATGTGGATTCCTCCCAAAAAGGCAAATGAGAGATAACCTGAGATGTTTATTGGATCCGATAGAACATTTTGAAAGGCACAATAAAAAATGGCGTTGATAATGGTGAATGCAGAAAAGACGTTTAATAACATTTATTGAAATTTCATGTTGGGAGTATTAGAAACCATGAAGATAGGTAAGAATTTTATGGGATGGATAAAAGCAATTTACAATAAACAATCAGCCCAAATATTGATTAACAAAGAAGTAACAAGCTCAGTAGAAATACATAAGGGAAACTAGGCAGGGGTGCTCATTGTTCCCATTGGCATTTATTTTATCATTAGAAATACAGTCATCCCTTCTGATTCGTGGGGGATCCATTCCAGAACCCCACCCCTCTGCAAATCTGAAAACTCAACAATATTGGGGTCCCATGTATTTCAATGGCTGCACATGCGCCATTTTGTTCCTTCCCTGCTCGCCATCCACGAAGAGCAAGGTTGTGGATCCCAAGGCTGCGAAAAGAGAGGGATGACTGTACTTAATGAAGAAATCAGAGAGAACAATGGAATATGGGGGATAAAGATGAAGGAGGAACATTAAAAAATGAGCGCATACGCAGTTTAGAAATTCTTATGGATAGTATCAATAACCTAGTGCAAACACTTCAGAACTATGGAAAAGAATACAATTTTATTAATAAAGACAAAACAATGATAATAACAAAAAAAAGGACAAGAAAGAAGAAGCCAGACTTGAAAAAAATCAGGATTTAAAATAGCCGAGAAAGCTAATTATTTAGGGATAGAGATCACAATTTTTTTCCGGATTAATTCAAAACTAATTATGAGAACTTGTGGAAGAAAATTCAAAAGGATAAATTGGAAAATAAATTGGAAAAACCTCAAATTATCATTGTTAGGGAGGATAGCCATGATACAAATGAATGTCCTCCCCAAGATATTATTTCTGTTCTAGAATATACCTATATTGAGTAATGACAAACTATTTCAAAAATGGTACAAAGAAATAACAAAATATATCTGAGAGGGGAAAAAAAAAACAAGAATTAAATATAGAGACCTACTGGATGCAAAGAAAAGGAGAGGATTAGGTCTCCCAAACTTATACATTTATTTTTATGCCTGTTGCTTTGATTGGTTAAAGGAATGGGTAAAGCTAACAAAAATAGAGTAGTACAATGATGAATTGGTTCACCCTTTGAAATTGACTGTGAATGCTGTTATTAAAGAAGGAATTCTGCCATCGTGGAAAGAAGCAAATATAGTTGTGATACCAAAGGAAGGCAAAGACCTAACAAATCCTAAAAATTTTAGACCAATTTCCCTTCTAGACTATAATTTTTTTTCATATATTTTGGCTAATAGATTAAAAAATGCATGCAAGATTGGATAGATGTAGATCAGAGGGGTTTTTTTTTTTGCCGGGTAGAGTTATGGGGGATAACCTACGAAGAATCTTGAATATTTTAGAATACTATCAACAACATGGAGATAAGAAACTAGCAATATTATTTGCAGACTTCGAAAAAGCTTTCGACATGGTGAATTGGGAAATTATATATGTAATTCTGGAGAAAATGAAATTGGGAAACAAATTTGAGACTTGGATAAAGGAGATTTATAAAAATCAGTTGGCATGGGTATGCGTAAATGGACAAAGATCTCAAAATGTCCAAATTGAAAGAGGTACTAGGCAAGGGTGCCCCCTTTCCCCTTTATTATTTGTTTTAGTAATTGAAATACTGATGAAATCTATTAAAGAGGAAAACGAAATCAAAGGCTTGAGCATCAAAAATCATAATTTCAAGGTTAGAGCATACGCAGACGATCTGGCAATAATATTAGATGACCCAAATTTAAGTGCAGAACTTTTGATAAAAAAAATAGAAGAATTTGGTGGTATAACAGGATGTAAATTAAATAAAGATAAATCCTTTTTTTTAACCAAAAATTTATCCAGAGTAGAAGAGACAGAACTAAATAGATTAACTGGAATTAACATCCAAAAATCGGTAAATAATTTAGGAATACATTTAACTAACAAAAATATAAATCTTTTTGAAAAAAAACTACAAAGTTCTTTGGGAAGAAATAAAGAAAAATCTGAGGAGATGGAATAGATTAAATTTATCATTTTTAGGGAAAATTTCAGCAATCAATGATGATTCTCCCAAAAATACTTTTCCAATTTCAAATGATCCCTATCCCAATTTCCAAAAAAATAAAAAATAAAAAATTAAGAATTGGCATAAAGAAATAACATCTTTTTTGTGGGAAGGGAAAAAACCTCGTGTCCCTTTAAAGATCCTACAAGATTCTAAACCGAGAGGAGGGTTAGGGGTCCCGAATTTAGAATTATATTATGACGCATGCTGTTTCACCTGGATAAGGGAATGGATAACATTGAAGGATAATAGATTATTGGCGTTAGAAGGTGAAGGTTTACGATATGGTTGGCATGCTTACCTAGCTTACCAAAAAGAAAAAAATGAACAAAATCTTTAATAATCATTGTATCAGAAAATCACTATTAAAACATTAAAAACATTTGGGGAAGAGACAAAATTGAAATCTCAAGAAGAATTAGCAAAGGAAGGATATGATATTAATTGGTTCCCTTATAGACAAATCATGGAGAGATGGCACCTGGATAAGAGAAATATCGGATTTGTGAAAAAGAATAAGGAACTTGAAATTTTTAAGATTATTACATCATATTCAAAAGGCACTATTGGGAAGTTGTATAATTTATTACTACAAGAAAGATTGGAAACAGAGATGGTTAAAGATACGATGATAAAATGGGCAAAAAACATTGGACATAATTTGGAATTAGCAAAATGGGAAAAATCATGGCGTAATATTTCCAGGTATTCAGCTTCACAAAGATTGAAAGAAAATTATTATAAAGTATATTTCCGCTGGTACCTAACACCTGAAAAAAATTCGAAAATATACAAAAACAATTCATCTCTTTGTTGGAAATGCAAAAAGGAACAGGGCACTTTCTTCCATTGTTGGTGGTCTTGTAAAGAAATTGGGAAGTTTTGGGAAATGGTAAACAAATCGCTATCAGAAATGTTAGATATTACTTTACAAAAACTACCAGAACTGTATTTACTGAATATGATGAACGATGAGATAGAGAAGAAATATGGTAAAATTCTTTTCTATGCAATCACTCTAGCAAGAATATCTTTAGCAAGAAAGTGGAAGACAGAAGAAATCCCTGATAGGGAAGAATGGTTAATGAGTTTGTATGAAGCAGTAGAGATGGATAAATTAACTTTAATATTAAGAGGAGAGACAGTGAATAAAGTAGACCAAACATGGGGAAAAGTATTGGAATATTTAGGAAAGACCTGGAATACACAATAGATTTAGCAACATAGATATCTGTAATTATATAATAACTGGAGTATAAACCTGGTATTGTATGAGAAACAGTGGAATTAAATAAGTCTCAATAAGCAGAATTCAGATTGCACAAACTCCACAAGATAGTTTAAGATGATGTAAATCTGTAACAAGCAAGTGATGGCACGAAGAGGTGACGGATGAAAGTCTAAGAATTAAGAAGAATAAAACAACCAACATTCAGGGGGAGAAGGAAGCTGATTGACTGGATAGAAGAAAGAAAGTTTTAGCATGTCGTAGAAGGTTTGAGTAAGTGAAGAAAGTTGGTGGAGTGAATGACAGTAGCAGCTGATAGAGAAGGGAATCAGTAGGAGATAATTGTAGTGATGAGGGATTAGATTAGGTAATAGACGAAAAGAAAATGTGGATGGAAGGTAAAGGAAGGAGAATAGTATAGGAAGAAGAGAAGGAATTGAAGATAGAATGTTGGGAAAAGCGTTATACATTCATTGCTGTGAAAGTAATGGTTGTTAATGTATTGTTGTAAATGTGTATGCACATTTGTTTGTTTGTTTATTATGTTTGTTTGAATGTGATAAAACCAATAAAAATTTAAATAATAAAAAATAGAGAAGAATTGGATTTACAAGGGATTAAAAACTCATGGTATTTACATAGACAGGTGTATGAGAGGTATAAATTGGACAAATAAATTGGGAAAATTGAGTTGGAATTAACAGAATTTGACAAGATGATGTGTGAGGATACCAAACATACAATTAGAAAATGGATACTTTTCTATTAAATTATGAGATGGAGGAGGAAATAATAAAAGACAATATAATTAAATTAATCCAGAACTGTGGTCATGCAATTCAGTTAGAAAAATGGGAGAAAATTTGGACACAGAGTATAAAATTTATAGCATTTAATAGTTTAAAAGAAAATTGGTACAAAATGTTTTACTGATGGCATTTGACACTGTGGTAAAACTGGCAAAAATGTATAAAGGCATGCTGGAAATGTAAGATCAAGTTAGGTTCTTTTTTCCACATATGGTAGACCTGCCAAAAAGCAAAAAAGTTCTGGACCCAAATAAATAAAATAATGTCAGAAATACTATTACGTAATCTAAAACTAAATCCAGAAATATTTTTGTTGAATATATTGGAACAAAAAAGGAAAGAATAATATATTATATGATGACAGTGGTTAGATTGATATATGGGCAATATTGGAAGATGACAGAGATTCCATCAACTAAGGAATGGCTGATCAGGTTGATAGATCTAGCGCAGATGGACAAAATGACAAGGATGATAAGAGATCAAAAGACATCCAATCATGTTAAAGAATGGGAATTGTTAACAAATTATGTAAATAAGAAATGGGTAAAATATACAGTTTGGGATTTATGGTTTAAAAGATAACTGTAATATGTGTTTATAGAACTAAAGATATTAGAAAACTGGTACGTATAAATAATCACTAACAGCGATAAAGGGAAGGGCTAATTTAAGACACCGGATATAATAGAATGCAGAAGAGAAATGTTGATAAGAAGCAGTGTAAGGTAATTAAACAGTGAGAAATAAGGAATAATATCAAAAGTAGGATATACATAGATAATGAATAAGAAGTTGTAATGGAAGCCAAATATTGTGGATGTTATGCACCTGGTGGCGCAGTGGTTAAATGCCTGTACTGCAGCCATGCACTCAAAACCACGAAGTTGCCAGTTCAAGACCAGCAAAGGGCCCAAGCTTGACTCAGGCTTGCATCCTTTCGAGGTCGCTAAAATGAGTACCCAGATTGTTGGGGGCAAATTAGCTTACTTGCTAATTAGCTTACTTGCTGTTCAACGCTATGATCTTTGGAATAGCGGTATAGAAATAAACCAAATCAATTAATCCTCTGAATATGGGAAGTAATAAAAAAAAGGTAAAAAGAAAAAGGGGATAATGTTTAAGATATCTAGAGAACAATGAAACTGGAAATGTAATGTGTAAATTTTATGCTCTTTTATTTGTATGGGTTTTTTTTTTATTTTTTTAGAAATTGTGAAATTAAAATAAATATATATTGGGGGGAAAACCCTCCACCTTGAGATGCTGGGGCCGCCAACATAAATAATTTCTCAGGTGACATGCAGGGGTGGTTGTGTTAGCCATTTAGTAAATGCAAACAAAAATCCATCGGTGATACCTTTATCGGTCAACCGAAATGCACAATATACTTGCTGCAAGCTTTCGAAGCTCCATGGGCTTCTTCATCAGGCAAGATGGTACAAACCAGTTTCTCAGATAGGTAAAGATAGAGGTGCTTTTTAAAAGGCTGCCTTAAAATTTAGTCTAGTTTAGTCAGGGCTGCTGCTGGTCTTCCTCTTCCTCCTTGTTATCATCTAAGCTTTCCCCAAAACTGGGATTAAAGGTAGCTTTGGAAAATTAAATATATTTTATTTAGATAAATTAAATTAGAAATTAAATAATTAAAGACTTACAAAAGTTATAATTAAAATGCACTTAAACTATCCACAGAATTAAAGTGATTTTAAATAAACACATGAAATGACAGAAAGTAAATTAAAAAATCACACTGTTAAAATCTCTTCCGGCCAGGTTCTAACAGCTAGTCAGAACAGAAATGTTTTCACTTGGCAAGAGAAGGACAGCCAAGGAGGGAGCCATCCTAACTTCCCTACTAGAAAAAATAATCTGTAATTTGTGATTCAGCTAGAGGAAGTACAATTTCAAACAGTCAAATTTAGACATGAAAATAGGTAAACAGTATTAGCCTTTGTCTAAAATGGATCAAAATCAATAGAAACATTTGTTGTTGTTGTTGTTGTTGTTGTTGTGTGCCTTCAATTCATTTTTGATTTATGGCAACCCTATCATGGGATTTTCTTGGGAAGATTTCCCTTTTGCTTTTATCTTTCTCTGAGGCTGAGAGTGTGTGACTTGCTCAAGGTCACCCAGTGGGTTTCCATTGTTCAATGGGGGATTTGAACCCTGGTCTCTAAAGTTGTAGTCCAGTGCTCAAACCACTACACCTTACTGGCTCCTCACTCCATTTATAACCAGCAAATTAAAATCATTCTAAAGCCAATAGTTCAGAAGTCAATACTTTAAACCATCTGTTTTAAAAAAACCTGCCCTATAAAAATAAAATCATGTTAAGCTGCCTGTTGGCCCCCTTCTACCTGGTGCCTGCAGTGGCCTAGTTGGCTGAGGGGCTCTGAGAGTTGCATTTGAATACACGTATAGGGTTGCCATTAGTCAGGACCTCCAAACCGGGACAAATGTAGGACAAAATTTTCAAATGTAGGACCTTTTTTTTTGGGGGGGGCTACATTTGAAAAAGAGCCTCGCTGAGGGGAGGATTCCTTCTCCGCTTGGGCTCCGTTCACGGAGCCCAAGCAGAGAAGGAATCTGCTCCCTTTCCCGGCCTCTGTGGAGGCTTGGCGTTCACAGAGGCCTGGAAAGAGGGAGGAGAGCACCCCTGATCGCCGCGATTGCTGCGATCGCGGGCGGCCCCCTCCCTTTCCCGGCCTCTGTGGAGGGGCTTGGCCTTCACAGAGGCCGGGAAAGAGGGAGGAGAGCACCTGTGATCTCCGCGATTGCGGGCGGCCTCCTCCCTTTCCCAGCCTTTGTGGAGGCTTAGCCTTCACAGAGGCCTAGAAAGAGGGAGGAGAGCACCCGCGATCGCCGCGATCACGGGCGGCTCCCTCCCTTTCCCGGCCTCTGTGGAGGCTTGGCCTTCACAGAGGCCGGGAAAGAGGGAGCAGAGCCAGGCCGCCACCCTCGGCGGAGGAGGCCACGCAGGGAACGGGCCTTGCTCATGCGAGGCTCCTTTCCCTGCCTGGCGTCCGTCGCAGGGGGTTGTGTCCCGGGGGCGGGGCCAAACCAGGGCGGGACCGTGCGGACCCGCCCCAAACCGGGAAAGTCCCGCCCCCAGGCGGGATATGGCATCCCTACGTGGAGAGCATCAGGCTGGTAAAATATGATGCCCTTGTGAAGCCTATGAACGTAATCAAAACCAAGAAAGCAGTACCATCTTTCTGTTGGTTACTGTATATTTCAGGAAAGCAAGGCAGGGAAAACAAGAGAGATTGCTTTCTTGGTAGTTAAGAGAAATCTTTCTTATCACTTTTGCTACCAGGACTGTGTGAGGCTGCATTGTATGAACTAGTTGGTTTCTTCTCTCATATGTTCTGAGCTGTTGTGATTTGTTCAGTTGTTACATCTCAAGTAAGGACTTTTCCACTGGTCACCTATGGGCTTTCTTGGTGTCAGAAGAAGGTAATAGGGAACAGGAGACAAAGAAGGTGAGCACCTTCTTTTCCTCTATAGCAGTCTTTCACAAACTTGGGTACTCCAGAGACTTTGGACTTAAATTCCCAGAAACCCTAGCCAGTTTAGCCAACAGTCAGGAATTCTGGGAGCTGAAGTCCAAAACACCTGGAAGACCAAAGTTTGGGAAATACTGCTCTAAAGGTTTCAATCTAGTTTTTCCTCCAGTATTTCCTTCTCATATCAACTTTCCTTCTCCTCAGGTTTTACACCTGGTGCCAAAGAGCTTTTCAAGCAGGAGAACTATCTGGCCCTTTACCGTCTGCCATCAGATGAGATGGTGAAAGAAGTGATGGTTGGAAAACTCTCCTTCATCACCAAGAGAAGACCACCTTTGAGCCACATGATCAGCCTTTTTGTTAAAGACACCACTACCAGTAAGGCTTCTGGCTGGGGTACATTTCCATAGCAGGAAAGCTACTGTACATTCAACCTCTGTTGGCTCATTTGAGCTAGCCACTTCTCTAGTATACTCAAGATCCTCATATGAGATCTGAGGAAATTGCCATGGATTTTGTGCTGTGCTTTTAAAATGCATGAAAAATACAGGAGAAAAACTTTTCTTATCCACTATGAAGGCAGTGGTGTTCCTAGAAAAGGAGCTTTTTTTTTACTTGGTGGGAAGTTGAGGGGTTGTTTTAGTTACTACCTTGAACCAGGATGTAAAAAACATTGCCAGAATGCTCAGGAAAGGAATGTAACATGTTATTCATTAAGCTTCCTCATGCTTGTTCATTAAAAGGCCTACATAATTACAGTGGGTCCTTGGTATCTTCTGAGGTTTGGTTCCAGGACCTCTGGTGGATATCAACATCTGTGAATGCTCAAGTCCCATTATATACAGTGGGGTAGTAAAATGGTGTCCCTTATATAAAATGGTAAAATCAAGGTTTGCTTTTTTGGAATTTATATCTTTTTGGTATATTTTCAAGCCGTGGATAGTTGAATCTGTGAATGCAGAATTTATGGATACGGACCGATGGGCCAACTGTATTCCATACTTGCTCTGGAACTTTCTAGGGTATGTGAAGAGTTGGCCAAGTATGAGAAATGCTTTTAAGATGCAGTTTGTTTTAAATGTCTGAACATCTGGAGGATTCAGATTATGATGGTTGTACAATAATAATAACTTACTTTAAAAGCCTGACATGTCTTGGCTGCATTTTAGCATAACCAAGATATGGGTGGCTGGCTTTTTGCAGACATGCAAGGGCAGCAGGCTTTGCAGTGTGACTTCTCCTCTTTTAGAACAACAGGGAGCTTTATATAAAGATCATTGCCATATTTCAAGGAGGGAAATGAGGAAACCTATGTCCTAATTCTCAGTCTTCCTCCCATCATCTGACAGTGGCCATTGAAGTGCAGGGGTGAGAAACAGCAAGCAGAAGACTTGTTTAGTTGCAATATAATGACCATAATCAAAATAATGTGAAGAAGCTGTAATAATATATTGGGGAAAGTCTGACAATTCATTTTTTTCTAATGATATTCAATTTGACAATAGACAAAAGTACTGTTTTTAGTACTGTGCTTGAATGTAGCTATCACCATTTGTCATACTGTTAAATGTACAAAGTTGCTTGTGGCAATGACAAAATCTGTGAAATAAATTATCCTGTCAGCAAGCAATTTTCAGTTCCCAGATATGGGCTCAATTTTCTCTCTTAGGCACTGAGCAGATGCTTTCTCATGGGACTGCGGACATCATCCTTGAGGCCTGCACAGACTTCTGGGATGGCTCTGATATTTATCCTCTGTCTGGGTCTGACAGGTGGGCAGTTTTCTCTTACTGTAGCACAATTCATTGGCTTCATAGAACATCACAGAGCTTCACTAGGGATTTCAGCTTGAATTGTGTGTTTGAGGCAATTTTTGATTTATTGGTTGATTGCTTATGGCTGTATGCACGACAGAGCAGTGAGGTCCTACTTGCAGAGTTTGTCCTGTGAAGCAGTAGTGGGAATTATGTGGCTCTCCAGATGTTGTAAGATAACAGTTCCCAACATTCTACATCATTTGGTAGGCTGGCTGGGGCTGCTGGGACTTGCAGTCCAATTATAGCCTCAGGAGTCCCACTCCTGCTGTAGATTTAGACTGAAGTGGTGGAAATGTGGCCTGTGGCCTGCATGCAGCCTCAAGACTGGTTTTGAAGCCCACAACGTTTCAAATAATGGGGCTGCTAAAATGCCCCTGTGCCCTCTAAGGGATGTAGAGGCCTCTGC
The DNA here is from genome assembly GCF_019175285.1 of Sceloporus undulatus. Lineage (NCBI taxonomy): Eukaryota > Metazoa > Chordata > Lepidosauria > Squamata > Phrynosomatidae > Sceloporus > Sceloporus undulatus. The sequence continues at coordinate 139,192,987 of NC_056523.1, read as the reverse complement.
TTCCCTGAATGTGGTAGAGCCAAGAGAGCCTGTTTTTAAAGCCAGTTTACTTTATGGTTTTAAAAAAGATCTCTCCTAGTCACAAAACAGCCGGAAGAGCCAAAAGGTGTTAGAATTGCCCCTCTTCATGCTCCCTTAGAAGGCACAGTTATCATTTTTAGCATTTTTTAAAAGTAAAAAAACAAACAAACAAACAGCAATAAGGGTAACAGTAGCATGTGTCACCTACTCAGGTCTATTGAGTGGTGTACATGGATGTCAAACCTCATGCAGTGGCTCAGCCCTGATTTAGATCTCCCCAGAAACATGGAGGGAGCTTTGGAGAGCCGTTCTTAGGTCCTGTTGTGCACATGCACTTTTCTAGAGCCTCCATTTATGGGGACACCAGTTCTACATTCCCTCTCTCTGAGATTCCCAGATTCCTGTGTTTATTGTTTCAGCCTTGTTCTTAGAGAAGAAGAGATAATTCTTCTTTCACTGAAAACTTTTACAAGGGGGTGGGATTAGCTTTCAACATTTGGGTGTTTTTTTTTAATTCTTTCATCATTTTGCCCTTTCCCTAGTGTTAATATCTTGCATTTGTGTGGGCTTGATCTGGACTTGGGTTTGCTTTACTTAAGTATTTTTAAGGGGGAAAAAGTCAGGATAAAAAGCAATTTGTCTCTTCAGCAAAACTATTCTCTCTCTACTCACGCCCACCCTCTCAGTAAGGTCTGTTTGTGTGTAAGGGGCATGGAAAATATATGTATGTATTCCTGTATTAAAGGCTGACTTTCAGGATTGCCTACACCTCCCAAGGCAGTTCATGACAGATCAAAACAATCTATAATAACATATTATAAACCATAAAATCATGATCTAAACCACCACACTAGCACTTTAAAAGATGTGATTGCAGTAGCAGTAATGTAATTGTCTTACCAAACAGCGGTGTCTGATGCTTAATTTTGTGGGTAGATGCTTTCTCCAAGCATTACAGTAGAACTATTTTTGCTGTGTCTTGCAGGAAAGAGAATGAGATCACTGCTTGCCACAGTTGTACAGGACTTTTGAAAGCAAGCAATGGGGAAGGCAGGGATGGTTTGTGAGAAAGGTAGAGGGATGGAAGGGGTCCACAAAATCTATGAAAGATGCTTATACTATCTGAATAGGAACGAACACCCCCCTCCACTTTCCATTAGCAGTTTCTACTATTGGAAACTAGACCCTAAGTTAGAGGTAAGCAAACCTGACACCTTCCAAACTGTTGAGCTGCAACTCCCATGAGCCCCAGCCAAGTGTGGCTAATTCCAAGGCTTATGGAAGCTGTGGAACAAAACATCTGGAGACCACAAGGTTCCCAGCCTCCATTATGCATGACCATTTTACTGGGCACATGTGTGTGGCATGATCCAGATACTGAGATTGTTTCTGAGGACAAGATGTCTCTGATGGCCTTTGTCATTGGCTCTTCTTTTGTTTTGTACTTGTTTTCTTTTTCTTTTTTCTTTTGGTTGGTGTCAGGAAGAAAGTGTTGGATTTCTATCAACGTGCCTGTCTTTCGGGGTATTGCTCTGCCTTCTCTTACAAGCCCATGCACTGTGCCTTATCCTCCCAGCTCAATGGCAAGTGCATAGAACTGGTGCAAGTCCCTGGACAGAATGCCATCTTCACCTCCTGTGATCTCCCTGGGACTACACCCATCAAGCTGAATAGCCGGCGGAACAGCTGGAGCTCAGATGGTAGGTTCTTTGCCTTTACCATTGGAGGTCAGTGGCAGGTACCTTTTAGAGAAGAGCTCAGTCAAGCTCCTCTTCATCTCCAACTCCATCTTGTACTTAAGAAGTGGGCTCTTATGATACAATTTTTAAAAAGCTATAAAAATGCTTCCATCCTGAAAGAGAGGGGTTATAGAATACAAAAATTAAAGATTAAAAATACTTTAGAAACAAACAAATGCATTGTATTTTCTAAAGGATCAGTCTGGACAGGGGCAAAATTAAATGATTTATGCTATAAAATAAATTGTCTAATGGAGGGCTTTTACAAACTAAATTTTACAAAAATTGTGAACTATTTTCTTAATCTGGACAAATAGCTTATAGTAGTCACTGCCAAAGGGCTTTTTTGTAGTATCTCTTTACATCAAGATTCATTTGAAGTTTCATTGCATCAGTATTCATTGTAGTCCAGGGATTTCGGAGGTCAGGATTTTGCCCTTTTTCATGTCTGACCTAGCTACTGTGGAAGAATTCTGTTTGTCTAAATCCTTGGTACTTATATTTGGACAAGTCATTGCCTCAACAGAAACAGGATTCATTAGATCCAGTTTCCTCAGATCACCTTCTCTTAATTCTTCCTGCTTGTTGGTTTCAGCCAGGCAAGCAAACACCTTTAATGTCTTTGGACAAAATCACAAAGAAGGAATTTAGATACTCCAGTCATCCCAGGACAGAGGCAAAACCCTTTCTTCCAACAACAACTTCCTTGTTCTTTACCCATGTTGGTGCTTGTCAATAAAAGATAGAAATGGTTGTTCAGCTCACAAAACCTACCCAGAATTTTCATCAAGTACCACAAAAATGGAGAGCATTTTGGCTGAAAGGTTGGAGGGAGGCTGTTCTCTTGCTAACTTTGCACATGCTATTCCTGTTGTTGTTTTCCTACTATTGATTATCATTGTTTTGTTCCTTCCCTCCCTCTGTGTATGTTTGTGTTTTATACTATGTTCTTTGGGATGTTTGTGTTATGTTGGGACACACTGGTTTCTCTCCCCTGCTTTTGTGTGTGCTCCTCTGTCTCCCTATGATTATATCAACCCTTCCTTCTCTGTATCTATGACATGTCTACACCCATCCCACACCTGCCTGTTGTTTGTATGCTCAAAGAAGGGATCGGGGAAGTGATGGAGAAGGAGGATTGTATCCAGGCTCTGAGTGGCCAGATCTTCATGGGAATGGTCTCATCTCAGTATCAGGCCCGATCAGATGTTGTTCGTCTGATTGAGGGACTCGTCAATGCCTGCATTCGTTTTGTTTACTTCTCCCTGGAAGATGAGCTCAAGAGTAAGGTAGGATGCTTCTTTGATTCTTATATTTCTCAGCATGCAAAGTTCCTGCAGTGATTATGGGAAGGCCACAGCCATCCTATCTGTTATATTTTGTCATCAGTTACATGTCCACCCAGGGTTTACTTTCCTGAGTTCAAGGCAGTGTATGTCATTTTTCTCCTCTCTATTTTATTGTCACAATCCTCTGATGTAGAACAGGCAGGGAGTGACTGGCACAAGGTTATCCAGTAAGTTTCAAGGCTCAGTAGGAACCTGATATGGATCTTCCAACTCACAGTCCAGCACTCTATAACCTTTGCACCACACTCCTATTCATAGTAGGGTCAGGGGCTCTAATATAATGTATATTTCAAGGTTATGCTTTTTGTTGTAAGCATTGTTGTAAGCATATTTTAGAATCTATATACATTTAGAATATATGTTTAGTACATAGATCTCTCTTTCTGAGTTCTCCCCACCCCCATTAATACTGTAAGTGATAGTTTGGTTTTAAGGTGATCATCAGTTCCTGATTGTGCTTTTGATCAGCATTTGAAATATTAGAAGGCCATGGATGTATAATCATTGTGGTGTGTGTGTGTGTGTGTGTGTGTGGACAGAAGTCATTATTTTTCTTTCTTCTGTTTCTGGCTGTTCTTTGTTTCTTTTTCTTATTTACATGTATACTTTGGTTCTTTAGTCTTTTAATGTATCTGGAAACTTTCAGTATTTTTTTTTTTAAAAGGAGAAATATTGGAAGACTGGTGGTTGCTTCCAAAGCCTACTAATGTAATCCTGGGAATTTTTCTCAGTGAATGCATGTTTGGATTTATTTAATATAATAGCTGTTTTACCCCCAACTGAAATATTAGGCAGTTTTGTAACATCAAAATATCCTTGAAAATTAGAATGTCTCTAAAATTACTGATCCAGTGTCTCTCCCCCTGCCCCAGGAATGAGACTGCCAAACATTCCATAGAAACATGTGCATAATTTTTCTCACTAAATCTTCTTGTACTGCTATTTCCACAGGTATTTGCTGAGAAGATGGGTCTTGAGACTGGTTGGAATTGCCACATATCCTTAACACCCAATGGAGATGTTCCAGGGTCTGACATCCCGCCTTCCAGCCCCAGTCATGCAGGCTCCTTACGAGATGACCTGAATCAGGGTGAGGGAGAGATGCCCTGTGGGGAAGGGTGGCTCCAGTGAAGATGCCTTCTTGGTTGAAGCAAACCCACTTGATGAAAGGCCAAATCTTGGGATTGCTGTTGCATGAGAGTATGCCAGAGTGCTGGGAAAGAGTTTATATTTTTTAAAAAAGAGAATTGTGTGGCAGCTTAAAATATGCTTTATGTAAGCATGTGCTTACAGAGATAACAGTTCATTTCATCAGATGCCTTGGTGGTGTATGATATTCAGCCCTCAGGAACTGGGAGCTACCACCACCTCCAGGTGTGTCTCAGTTGAGGGCCCAGTCTTTTTCTGGTAGGTCTGCTTAACTGAGACTCAAATTATCTGAATTGATATTTTCATTTGTTCCCTAAGCAGAAATCAAGCTGAGTCAGCTTCATGCTTTGAAGTAGCAGAACCATAAGCAAGGAGGCAGGACTTATTGCATGATACAGTTAGAAGTAGCCCTCCGGGTTTGCAACCTGCATTTGTGTACCTGTGGTCTGTTGCATGTAGAATTGCCACCTTTTTTGTCTGATGAGGTTAGGGGCTTTAAGCAATGTCGGAGACACTGAAGGGGGCTCGAATTTTCCTTGCATGGAATTAAGAGTGATGGGGAAAAGCTTTACCTCACATAATTTCATGCAGCTGTTAAAGCTGTACAAGCCTTGTCAGGAAATGATAAGACAAGAGTGTATAACAGGGCAGGCAAAGGGTGCCCTGTGGACCTCATGCAGCCCAAAAGCCCTTTTTTGTATTCCTCTCATGGTCAAATGTTTATTTTTTGCAATTTTTTGCAATTTTCTTTTACCCTCAAATGCCTTCTAGGGGTTGTGAAGGGCATTTACACCACATTCTGCCCCCTGGGCCAGTTTAAGAATTGATGTGATTTCTGTTCTCTTCCTGTTGTTATAAAAGGTCCCTTGGGCCTAAAATTGCCAGGGAGGCTAAAACCAGAAAAATCCTCAAGAGGATATTTGGAGGCATTTTGGGGCAAAACTGATTTTTTGTTGTGGGGCAGTGGGTGGATGCAGCCTCCCGAGGTTTCCTGGGGGTGGGGGGTGGGGGTAATGCAGCATCCTAGCCTTCTATAGTTGCCTACTGTGGTGTATCATTTGTTGGACTACAGATCCCATCAGCTCTATCCAGCACAGGTATTGATGAATGGTAGCAGTCCGATGACTTCTAGAGGACCATGCAGTCCCCATCCCTGCAGTCATTTAAGTCTGTTTGAATGCTGCAGCTATGCAGCTTCTGTCCAGTATGTGGCCTCCCATGTTTGTTTGTTTGTTTTTGCTGTAGCTCCTTTTTGAATGTTTGAGAGACTGTTGTCTTGGGGTGCTTCCAGACCAAGCTTTCCTTGTGGTTTGCTCTACTCCATTCATGTAATTTTACTATGGGCCCAGATATCATCCTCGCTGAATCATAGTCCTCTCATGTATTCCTACTATTTTTGAAAAAATTACACAAAATTTGTTAAGAACATAAAGGAAGGATGGAATAGCTGCATATCACCTTTTGAATGATAGTGCTGGGAGCTCTCCATCTGGAAACACCTATGGTTTTGAAATCCTCTCACATGTTCTGTTCCCCTTTTTAAAGTGGGGGCGGGGGGGAGGCAGAAGTGAATAGCTGTAGCAACGAACTCACTTAAATATGAGCTGATGCTTCTGATGAGTCATTTAAAACACCTTTTATTTCTGAGGAAAATTGAGTGGGATCTGTCATCTGATAAGAGCATAGGAAACCAGAGCTTCAGCTTCTAGGCTGCTGGAGTGCCATGTGAGAGGGATGTATGTGGGTTGCCTCACGTGGGTGGTTTGTAGCTTCGAACACTCCTGTCTATAAGTGAGCTATACAGTTTTCACAGTACAGTATTGTTGTCTCTGTTCTCACCAGTCTCTCGAGATGATGCAGAAGGTCTTCTGCTGATGGAGGAAGAAGGACACTCAGACCTGATTAGCTTTCAGCCAACAGACAGCGACATTCCCAGCTTTCTAGAGGATTGTAATAGGGTGAGGCTGACATATCAACCCTGGTTAGGACTCTATGTACTTGAAGGGTGGCTTCAAGTAGCTCTAGCTCAGGGGTAGGCAATCTTTTTGAGCTGGGGGCCGGGTTGCTGTCCCTCAGACAACTGGGGGTCCGAAGCCAAAAAATAAATAATTAAATAATTTTTTAAAAAAATTTAAATATAAAAATAAACCAGGACAAATGTAGGACAAAATTTTCAAATGGAAGTCACTTTTTTAAAAAAAAAATGGAGGACATGCGAAAAAATTTGCTGATTTTTAAAAAAATGTTAATATAAATGCATGTTTCTGAGGCTTCTATAGACAATTGCCCCCCCAAAGGCCCCGGTGGCAATTGGCGGCAGACTGGGCTGGGGCCAGTCCCACGGCCTCGTGGGCCGCATCCGGCCCGTGGGGCCGCAGGTTGCCTACCCCTGCTCTAGCTGGTTCTTGTGCCTCTAGTTGGTTGCATTAAATTTGTTTGCTCTTTTGGGGAGGTTAGGTGGTATCAACAACATGTGACTGAGGAAGCCCTTTCTGTTGTATGAGGGAATCCTACATTTTTAAGCTTGTGCAAAATGGCCTTCAGAGGTCATTTTAAAATTTATATTTATTTATTAAAATATTCATGTCCTGCCCTATGTCTAAAGATCTCAGGGATAGTACAGTAAAATCACTTTGACCAAAAACATATGAAAAAAAGTGACAGGTAAAAAAGAGATGATTTTAAAACAGCTGAAACAATTTAAAACTATATGTGCAGATTTGCTTAAAGTCAATTAGGCCCAAATGCCTTGTGTGGTTTTTCCCCTTGATGCCACATTGTCAGAAGCATTAGTCCCACCTTGACATCTAAGCAGAGGGTGCTCCACAACTGTGGCACTACAGCAGAGAACCCCCCCTCCCCAATATCCTCCCACAGTGTATTGCATCAACTAATGGGATACAGAGGAAGGCCTCTCAAGTAGACCTCAAACTTTATGCATAGCTTTAGAATGCAAACCTGAGCATCTTTCCCTGAAGTAAGGTGCACAGAGTTAAATGGGCCCAGTTAAGTTTGCACTGTACCCTAGTCCAGCAATTTGCTGCCCTAGACCAATCCCAGTGGATTAAACAAATGGAATGGGAAACCATTAGCCATGGCGTCTTTTAAACAAGAATAATGCAAGTAAAAGAAGTTAACTTGTACCAATTTCAGAGTAACCTACAGGGTTGATATGACTTTAACAAGATGTAATAAATATATGCAAGCAACCCATGGTCATGCGCTGCAGGGAGTTATTTTTTAAAAAAACTTTCCCAACCCCAGATAAATATGACTAGTTAGCTCAGTTCTGGAAATGAAACTACCTTGTCAGCCATTTAATTCTGCTCACATACAAACATACACACACACGCACAAACTGTGTAGCAGTTAGTGCTCATTACATCTTGATGGTTGTGCTATTTATCTTTCTCATTTTCTTTTTGCAGTATTTTCTTTTTAGTTTTGATATGTTTTTCATTATAGGCTCTCAATGCAATAAAGGGTCAGAGGGTAAAGCAGCACAACAGTGAGAAGGAGAACACAAAACAGGAAACATTTTCCTCTGTCAAAGGCATTAGGTCTGGTTTACTACATGCATTTCTTACAAGACAATGCAACTTTTACATTAATGTTGTTGAAGAAATGTTGCTAATTAAAATATAGAAATGGACTGAAGCTATTTCTAATGTTCAGGAAATGGTAATGGTGATGCCACCCACCAGCCCATTTACATCAAAATTGTATCTGGGATGGGGTTAAGTCTGGTGCAAGAGAAAGTGCATAGCAATCCAAATCAATAATTTATTTATTTATTTATTTATTTATTTATTTATTTATTTCCAACCTCTCCTTAAGGCTCAACGCGGAGTACAACATAGATTAACACACATAAAACCATTTTAACACATTAAGTTAAAACATATAAACATTGGACACAATAAAATCATCCAACACAAAATTAAAAATACACCAATTTAAAATTCATAGTTTAAAATGGACTGAGTATGCTTGCCAGAAGAGATAGGTCTTTAATACTGTTTTAAACTCAGACAGCATATTCAGCTGTCAAATCTCTCCCGGCAGGTCATTCCACAATCTAGGGGGGGCTGATGAAAATGTCTTCTGGTTGACAGTTGCCAGTCTAGTCTTGGCCTAAATTTCCCCCAGAAGATTACAACTTCCAACTATCAGACCCAGCCAGCATGGCCAGCAGTCAGGAATAATGGAATTGTAGGGCGTGCCAGATTGCAGAAGGCTGGTATGTTGCACCCTGACCCTCACTGATGACTGATTTGAAGTATCCAGTTTCTCCATTCCAAGCTGTGCCCTCTTTGATTCACCTCAGAGAATTTTTATGGAAAAGGCTGAAATTAATATAATTCTCAACCTTCAGTGGAACGTGAACCTATGTTCTACCTAGCTTTCGTTCATAAAGATGGCGATATGCCATTTTACCCTAGGGGTTCTCTGTAAGTAATTGTTGTGTTTTAAAAATGTGATAACTCAGCAAAGTGTTTAGGGCTACATTGTTTTCCAGAGGTGTTCATTATTTTTATGTATACTCACACTTAGTTGTTTACATAAGGAAAAGCTCATTACATTTTTGAGAAGGGGATCTCTTATTTGCTATCTTTGGTACTAGACAGTGTATTTTGGAGCCTTAACTAATACATTAGAAAAGGTAGTTTGGTTTTCCATTGCAATTTCTAGGTGAGTGGAAGCAAATAGCTGATTATACCAGTCATATGACATCTGGGAAGGATGGACAGTAGGTTGTTTGGATAATTTTATGAACAAATCAGTGGTTAATTGCAACAAAATTCTTCATAGTACAAGTGGATTTATATTTTCTCCCAATCTAGCCCAGCCCAATCTATCCAGCAGTTAATAGAGTTTAGAAGGATAGGGAATAGGATCTTGACATTTCAGTCACCCTTGGTCATAATCAATACCAAAGTCCACAGTTGTCTTTTGCATTCTTTCTTTCACTCCAGGCCAAACTTCCACGGGGAATCCACCAGGTGAGGCCCCACTTACAAAACATCGACAACGTGCCTTTGCTCGTTCCTCTGTTTACAGATTGCACCCCAGAAAGTAAGTGAGAATCAGGATAATGGGTTCTTTGCCCTTTGAGGAGGATGACCCTACAGAAAACTGTAGAGTGTGTCTCTGTGTTGAGGCTTATCTCCGTTTTTTTTTTTTTTATAGCCATGTGTGAGATGATCAAGATCATGCAGGAGTATGGGGAGGTCACTTGCTGCCTGGGCAGCTCTGCCAACCTGCGGAACAACTGCCTTTTCCTCCAGAGTGACATCAGGTAAGGTGTGTGTGTGTGTGTGTATGTGTATGTGGGCAACAGGAGCAGGTGGAGTTTGGCAGGGGACTTGGTTTGGCTTTCTGGCTTTGAGAAATCTATGTTCTGACTAAAAATTAGAAGGAACCTTCTAAGAGTATGACAGTAAGAGAACTATTTGATGGTGGAATGGATTGTTTTGGAAGGTGGTGGAGTCTCCTTTGTTGGAAATTCTATACAGAGGCCAGATGGCTTCCTCTCAGAGATGCTTTAGCTGTGGATTCCTGCACTGGTTGGGGGTGGGTTTGGACTGGCTGACCCTTAGGGTCCACTATGTGCCCATTTCTTTCCCCAGTTTGATTTCTGTGACTGCTTCAGTGTTGGCTGCTGCACAGTTGCAAGCAGTGGTGCATAGTTAAAACTATGCAGTTAGCTGCCACAAGAGGTAGTGATGGTCACAGCTTTAGTAGGGGATTGGACAAACTCAGGGAGGATAGTGTCCCTGATGTATATGGGTCACAATAGCCTCTTCATATCCATTGGTAGGTGCTGTTTTATTCATGTCTTGTTCCTGAACTTCCTGTATGCAACTGGTTGGCCACTGTAGGGTCATAGTGTTGGATGAGAGATACAGTTCGTCTGAACCATCATATCTCTTATGTCCACATGCAAAGTCCCACTGAGGCTGAATCATTGCTGTTTCTTCATTTGGCTTTGCCTTGAATATATACTACATAGTGTAGTGTAGAATAATATCACAATCTCAAGAGGGAAATGTGTGCCCCTTCTGATGATGCTGGATCATAGTCTCTGTCAGCTCTAACCAGTGTAGCCAGTGGTGAGGAATAGCAGGAGGTGCCATTCCAATAGATTTTTATAGCCACATGTTTCCCATTCTTATACGATTGTATACTTTCTGAGTTACTAAAGGGCATGTTGTGTTTGGAAGAGGATGCTCTATATGCAGCTGTTTGAAATCAACTTTTGGCAACTTTGGCAACTTTGTCCAAACCCCTGAGGCAGTATGTGAAGTCCTTCCTCCAAGTTGGTATCCCCTCAGATTGTTAATGTTATTATTGTTATTATTGTTATTATTATATTTGTTTATATCCTGTCTTTCTCCCAGTATAGTAACTCAAGGTGGCTACCAACAAATATAAAATAGTACATATTAAAATAATGCAATTGCATTAAAAAATTATAAAGTTAAAAAAATTAAACAATTTACAATCCCCTTCCCCATAAGTGGGCTTGCCTTCCGCGGCTTTGAGCTTACGTGGAAGGCAAGCCCTGGCAGAAGTAATGGGGTGCGTACCTGCTCCGCACATGCCTCATTATTTTCTATGGGGCTTGAGCATACACTGTTTTCCCCATACACGAGGAGAGGGGTGTTTCGGTACAGACGGACTGTATGAAGTTAAAAACACACCACATTAAAAATATTAAAATATATTAAAAACTATATACAGATCTCAACATCTGAATTACACAGTATTTAAAACCCCATTCTTGTTCAGTTTGAACAAATTTGAAGGCACAAAAATGAGCAGGGATGAGGCCCTCCTGGCTTCTGTAAGGAGGGAGTTCTTGAGTCTAGGAGCAGCCACTGAGAAGGCCCTCTCCCTTGTCCCCACCAAATTTGCTGAGAGGGTGACAGGACAGAGAAAAGAGCCTCTCCACATGATCTTAGTGCTCTAGTGGGTTCATAAAGGTAGACAGGTTTTTTAGAAATAACCTGGATCCAAGCTTTCTTGGAGAGATCAGCCTGTGTGCTGTTTTAATGGAACAGGGAGCAAGGGTAGGGAGGAAAGAAAGTCAGAGCAGCTGCAGGAATCAATTCTGATTATGACAGAGAAGACTGTTTTAAGGTCTCAGATAATGGTTGCTTTATTCATTCAGCAGGATCTTTTCTCCTTTTTTTGGTGAAAATCAAAGTGCTTTGTGAAAATCAGAGTATATAATGGAGGATAAAGGTTTGTTTGTAGGAATACAGAGGCTTAATTTTGTAAAAATAATTTTGATGGTGATTGGGGCTAGCAGCTTGGCCCTGTTGTTGTTGTTAACGCAAAATAAAAGAGCTCTGGGGTTGTTTGTTACTCAATGATACTTGAAGTGCAGCTTGATCCTTAATTTTTTTTTATTCTGCTGTCCTTCCAACACCCTACTTTGTAAAATGCAAAGTTAAAGGCTGGGCTTGGTGTTCTTCAGCACAATGTTTTCAATATTGGTTTTCATCTCTTGCAACAAATTCTGACACTGTGGATTTCCATGGCTGAGTGGGGAGTCATTGATCTCTAGAGCCATAGTGACTCAAATCACTACACAATACTGCCTCTTTTTTGGACGGGGGCTAAAATAGCTGCCAAAACCAAATTTTCTAGAAAAGTTCAAGTGTTTGAATAAACAAGAGTCAGGCTTAGGCTGCAAGGCATGTAGATGTACCTGGAAGCAAGCTTCATTAAATACAGCCAAAGTAACATCAGTAGATTGAACAAATAAATAAATAAATTGTTTTTGTCATGTGTTTTATTTATATGCAAATACTTATGAACTGCTTGCATCTAAAGATTTCAAACGGAGATGCACATGTATAAAGCATTAGACATAATCAATGTGCAAAATATGTGTTGTCTATAAAATTAAATGACAGTTTTTATTTATCTGTGCTATTTTAACTACAACTGCTTTTATATTGACTTAGGGCCAAAACAAAAATAATCCAGTTTGAGACCACTTTAACTGCCCTAGCTCAATGGTAGGGAATTCTGGGAACTGTAGTTTTGTGAACCACCGAGGCTTCTCTGTCAGAGAGCTCTGGTACCACAACAAACTACAGTTCCCAGGGCAGTTAAAGTAGTCTCAACCTGGATTATTTCTGCAGTCTGTTTTGGCCCCTAGTTTTTCTTTGATTTAGCTCATTGATTCCTGGACATATGTACTTGATGTGCTTCCATTATCTGTGGATTGCCATTAATTTTGTAAAGACCTATGGAGAGACTTTCTTTGTTCAGCCTGATCATCTGATTTTCTGGTAAAGTAAGAAAACTTTTGAATTTTCTGCTCAGCACTGTGATGCTGAGCTGGCTGCTGTGCTTTGGATGTCCAGGAAGTCCTAAGATGAACCCAGCAAGATCAGTCTTAAGGGCAAAATAGCTCAGCATCCTGTTTTCTCTTTGTGGCTATCGAGGTGTCTCTGGGAAGCCAAAAAGCAGGGCATGAGAGTATTAGTCCTCTTTCACTGATTGTTCCGCAGCAACTGGTACTGAGAGATGTGTCTTTTATGACTATTAGCCACTATTAGCCCCTGGTAGCCGTATCCTGGTGTAGTACTGATTTATACTCCACAGTTCCTATTTTAGATCACTGTTATATTTCCAGGGTGTTTAGTCAGGTACACCTGGCTTTGTTTTCTTTTATATTTTCATCTAACCTGTGTAATGCTACTTGTACAGCATAGCCCTGGATCCTCTTTATCCTTCCCGATGCTCTTGGGAGACATTTGGTTATGCCACCAGCACTAACATGACCCGTATCTCTGATGAGCTCACACCTCTTCAGTTGTCTGGCCAGCTGAACAGTTTATCCTGCTCCCTGTCTATTTATCCTGAAGAGACTATTGGAATCATCAGGCTTATAGAACAGGTAAGCCTTATTTTGTTTCATTGGCAGTAAAAGAAATTGTGAGATCCATTGATGTCTGTACTTAATTGTGACTATAACACTGGAGTCTAGAAGCTGTAGCTTCTAGAGAAGATTAAAAAAAAACCAATCTGGTGAATAATTTTGTTCAGTTAATCTGGATTAATTTTTATTGTCCTCTCTGTTATGATTAGTATGCCAATGAATGTGTTTAAAAATGTCAATCTTTATTTTCTTTGACACTGAGGAAGTATTTGACAAACTAGAATGGCCCCATCTGATAAATAAACAATAAATAACATAAATAAAATTTATTTATATCCCGCCTCTCCCTACAGATATTTCTCACTTTCCAGTTTATTGAAACTTTTAAATTGTTGTCCAGCTGTTGAAAGTGGGTTAATTGGCTGCAGTTATACTACCCAAACATTCATAACAGTCTGTGTTCCTATTTATTTCTTATTAACAGAGGTACCTGTCTAAATGTCTGTCTCTGCACAACAGGTTCTGCATGGCATAAGTCAGGATAGCTGAAGTGTGGTTCTTAAGGTGTTCTTGGAGTCCCATAAGCCCTAGGTAGCATGGCCAGTAGTGAGGAATGCTGGGATTTGTAGTCCAGCAGTTTCTGTAGGGCCAGTCTTTTCTTCATCTCTGCTGCCGGTGGAAGATCTGCTTGTTTTCCGCACTTCTTGCATATTATTCCAATAATGTATGGTTCCTTTTAGGCTCGGCATGCAACATATGGCATTCGCAAGTGCTTCCTCTTCCTGCTACAGTGTCAGCTGACTCTGGTCATCATCCAGGTGGGTTGTGCTGAAGAACAGCAAGAAGCACAAAGGACATCTTGGAGCTGGGTGAAGACGGGATTGTGCAGGAAGCAAGTCTCCTGTCATCACTCTTAGAAATCTTATATAGCATCTTTGTCCATTTGTTCTCTAACCGTTTAGCAGAGGCTGTCTTTGCATTGTTCCTCCTGCCCCCAAGCACATTTCTTTGTATTCTCATGAGGTTAAAAAAATAAGTAACTTAACAGAATGTTTTTCTCTTTTTTTAAAAAAAAGCCATCATAGAAAATTTATGCAGCTGATGAAATCCTGTGCTGTATGTAGATTTAGTTCTGCTCTTTATCATGAAGGTTGCTCCTAGGTAGCTTCCTAAACTCCTGGTCATTTTGATGATTCCCAGTACTCTCTTGCAGGGAAAAGCCAGCAGTCTGGAGCTCAACTGCACTGATTCAAACATAAGAAGGTGAAGGCATTGCTTTCTTAGCAATAACTAAGTAAGCACTGCTGGTTTTCTATGTTTAAAGAAAGGCTTCCAGTTTACCCCTTAGTTTCCAGATGATTGATTGCATTTACATGCCTCTCTTCTGCCAAGGCACCAGGGTGGTTTACAGTTACTACATACTAAAACAGTAGGATATACAGAAAAAAACAACTCTTTCACACCAGCTGATGGGCCTTTCAAGAACTAATAGCATCAATCCTTCTCTTCTGCTTCCTAAGATCTTGGAAGTACCTAATTACATTTAACTAGCTATATGGTATTAATTTTGTTTTACTAGTAATAGAAATGCAACTGTGTTATGTTTTTATCCGAACGGAGGAGTAATATCATTCATTTTGTGGTGGAACTATCTCTGTTGAGTTTAGTGAGGGAGCACAACTTCACTAAATGGTGAAGCAGAACATCACACAGTTATTGCGTTCTGTACCTTGGTCCAGTAACTTTTAGTGTTTAAAAGCTTTTATGAAGTAGCCACAAAAGTAACCATTCTTGTTATTGTGGTGGTGGTGGGGAACAGAACCTTTACTTTAAAAATCGTAATTGCAACCATAACTAATTTTTCAGAATTCAGAACTTTAATTATTTTGAAAAAGTAACTCTCCAAGCTCTGGCTTTCCTGCAGAGTTCCCACAGATCTTCAAGCAGTCACAGGAAAAGAAGGCAGGGGCTACTCCAGCTTTTTTCAGGCAGCCTCAGTGGAGCTTTAGGAGCACCTTTCCTGAGGTTCTTCTCTTCCTTGGCTCTCATCCTCTTTTTCCAAGAAGGTTGGGTGGACTTGCTCCTGGAGTCTTCCAGTCCTGCTGCTGATTGTGCCTTTTTCTTTCTTCCATAGTTCCTCTCTTGCCTGGTGCAGCTGCCTCCCATTCTCAGTACTACAGACATCTTGTGGCTTTCCTGCTTCTGCTACCCATTGCTAAGGTAA
This sequence comes from Sceloporus undulatus, assembly GCF_019175285.1. Taxonomy (NCBI): domain Eukaryota; kingdom Metazoa; phylum Chordata; class Lepidosauria; order Squamata; family Phrynosomatidae; genus Sceloporus; species Sceloporus undulatus. The sequence continues at coordinate 139,177,606 of NC_056523.1, read as the reverse complement.
GGCATGTTCCCCATAACAGAACCAATTGACTGAAGATTGGTTTCCTTTTCTAAGCTGAGATGGGGACACAAGAGTGACTGAGACTTGGATTTTCATATTGCGTGCTAATGAAAACCTTTTCATATAGCAGCAGAGTACAGAGGCCATATTGCCCATGGGCTTCTGTGCCTTGGTCTTTAACTATCGGCAGAATTTGGCATCCAAGTGCTGCCCATTTCTGCTAGTGTGGGCACATAGAGATTTCCTCTTCAAGGAAGCTGAGGCATCTGTTGAGCAGCTTTTGTCCATTAGTTCATCTGTGTGAAACCACTGCCATGAGGAAGTGTTTCTAGCTATTCCTCGTTTGGAAGTCATACGTGCAGATTTCCACAAATGACATCTTGGGTCCTTATCCCAAGGTTTCAGAAACCAGGTCTCTATTGACTCTTTAATTACCTCATGCCTTGGGTTTATTTGCAGTAGACTTCAGGTCTAATTGCGCCTCTGAATTTTATGGCTGGAGAAAAGCTTGCATATGCCATCTATTTGGCATATGATTTTCCTCACATCTTGGCAAGGACTGAGATGCTGGAGAGTGGGAGGAGAGCTGGGGGGTGTGAGGTATCAAGATGGCATTGTCTGGTTACTGTGGTACAATAATATATACAGAAGGAGGCAGGGAGAGAGTGTCTATCTATATATTCATCCTTGAGTATATTATAATGAACTTATTACAACTTTCTATCTGAGTGTGAAATATATGGATGTGCTTGGGCATGGGGATATGTCCCTTGAACATGACATTGCCAGGCTTAACTTTCTCATAAGAGAAATTAGATGTTATTAATTATTAAGGTACAAACTCCCAGTAGCACTAGCCAACCTATCCAATGGGGGGGGGGGGGGGGATTCTGAGATCTGCAAATCAATTACACCCAGAGGGGCTGCAAGTTATTCACCCCTATTGCATGCAATGTGTTGCAAGAGAGAGGGATGTTCTGACTGTGCAAAAGACAGCTTTTTGTGGTCATTACAATCTTATTTTTTAAAACAGCTACTATCCCAGCTAATTCCAGTTTTAATTTCTTTCCAAGTGTTTCCCTCTTAGGCAAACCCCCCCATAGCTCCATCATGTCTATGGCCACTGGGAAAAATTTGACCTCCATTCCAAAAAAGGTAAGAAAAGGTTGAAACTGAGTATCTGTTCATTGGAATGTAAGGAAGTGACAGAAGGGATTACACTGATTGTTTTAGGAGCTGCTAACAGATGACATCAGGGACTGCAAAAGTAAGATGTAAGATCTAGTTTGCATTTTGCCAGTCAGCCAAATATTAAGTAACTTGAATGACAGAATGTCAAGCTTTTGGATCCTTTCCTATCTCCTCCTGTAGCAGGTAGCAGAGTTTCTTGCTAGTGTGTAGGACTAGAAGACTTCAGAGTCTCTCTCTCTCTCTCTCTCTGAACTTTATCATATGTAGGTCCTATGTGCTTCCATCCCCAAAATGGTTAAAGTAGTGGCATCCCAGAAAAGCAATCCCATTTGCTATTGGTTATCACACACAGAGCACAACAAGGGATTAAAAGCACATTAAAGTGGGCCCAATTCGAATTTGGCTATCAAAAGGAGACAAACAAATCCCAATTGCAAGCTTATAAATACCTTTTCTGAGCATGCTCAAAATGGTCATTTCCACGAGTGTGCGCACACACATGCTCCAGGGAGGGGAAGGGATACCGGCACGGGGTCCTCTTTACCACTGAAGCCCAAAAAGGTATTTCAGAGAAAGGCAGAATGATGCTGCCCTTTGCAAACTCCTAAAAGCACACACAAAGACACACACGAGAGAGAGAGAGAGAGAGAGAGGAGAGGCTTGGTCCATAAGCCTGCCTGATACTATGCCCTCCTTTTCTAAGGCATGTCCTCTATTTCTCCCTCCTGTCCAGGAGGACTTCCAAAATGCCCTCTCTCTGCCTTTGCAATCTCCAAAACCAGACACACACACACAAGAGAAAGAGAAAGGAGAGGCTGGGTCCATAAGCCTGCCTGATTCCATGCCATCTTTTTCCAAGGCATGTCCTCCATTTCTCCTTCCTGTCCAGGACTTCCAAAGCGCCCTCCCTCTGCCTTTTCCCAGCAGCTATGCCCTTAATTAGAGGAGGAAAAGCAGCCAGGGAGCCTAAAGAGGGAAGTGTGTGTGTATCCCTTTAAGGGACCAGAGCATTCTCCCTCCCTCCCAGCAAGGCATGAAGTCATCTGAGGCATTACGTGAAGGGAGTCAATTCGCAAGCAAAATGGAAACATAAATCCAGTAGTTTTGTGAATTTACTTATTTCCTGATTGACCTCACATTCACCCTAGATTCTCTTCTGATTGCCTGCAGTGTCATGTGAAAAGCAGCTACGAATTTGTCCCTAAACCCTGGATGACCCTGCATTGGCCCCTTTTTAAACTTCCAATTTTGCCCCATGTGATAATGTCCTCTGTTTCACCTTTGAACCCTCTCTCCCAGAAAATGGAGGTTCAAACTAGATGATACCTTAAATTTGTTGTTGTTATGTGCCAGTCATTTCTGGCTTATTGCAATCCTAGGGTGAACCTATCACAAAGTTTTCTTCGCAAGTTTTTTGTAGAGAGGGTTTGCGATTGCCATCATCTGAGGTTGAGAGCATGTGACTTGCCCAAAGTCACCCCGTGGTTTCCATGGTCAACCAAAGATTTGAACCCTTGTCCCCAGAGTCATAGTCCGACACTCAAATCATACCATCACACTGGCTCTTGATACATTTAATGAATCACGTTAAATGGATACTTGATACATTAAACATAAGTATGCTGTCTTTTTTTTAATTAAGTAGGATTGTGCATATTTGTGTGTGCACACAAGCGGTCAAGATTGGGACTACATAGGAAGATGGTTTTTTTAATACGCTTTCACTTCACATCCTTGAGCATGACCCATGTTATAAGTTGCTATTAGCCCCAGGAAGGAAATTCCATTCCTGCCAAAGGGAGCTTCACTGGAATGAAACGAATCACAGTTTCATTGCCCTGGGACTGTGGTTTGGTGGTGGTGGTGGATTAAACATCCGTTCCTATATGCTGAACCCTGCTGTTTAAAATAACAAAAACCAGACATGATAAATGCATACATGCACTTAATGTATGAGCTAGTTTGGCCCTTAGCCATGCTGTCTCAGCATTTTCAAGCTTTGCCTTGTGGCTATTTGGGAAGAGCACTGAATGAATGAATTGTCAGGTTCCTTCTGTGCAGACAAAGTTTAATAATCATTCCTATTTTAAGTAAGGCAGTGGGGGTTGGGAGAGCCAGAGGATGAGATATCTTTGGGAGAAATGAACCTTGCTGGTATTTGTAGGGTATTATTTATGCAGCACACCATTTGTTTAGGATTTTAATACATCTACCATGAAACATAAGATGAAATTAGATGTTTTTTTGGTTTTTGGGGTTTTTTTTGGAGGAGAGGGGCTTATTAGAAAGATCTGTCTCTGGAAATCATTGGACCCCAATAGGTTTCTATTAGCAGATTTACTGCTGGCAATATTGATGGTTTTCTGGTGTCCTGGCTGATGTCTGGAAGTAGAAGGTGACCTGAGCGAGTAATAAGAACGGGTTTATTATCCATGGTTTATTATAGGCATAGGGGTTATTAAACATGTAGAAGAAAGTGTTTTTACTCATGACGTATTTGTTCGAGCAAGGACTTAGGCCTGTTTGAGAGTTTTCTCTGTAATGGTAGTGGTGATGGTGGCAAATAAATCTTCCTTTCCTTCTGCCATGGCATGTGTCCCACGTTGCCCAGTAGGACTTCTCCTTATGGCAAAGACCTTTCTCTCTAACATAGACCCTTGTGGAGACTACAGGAATCCCATGGCGATCTGTTTCTGTGAACAAAATCTCTCTAAGGTGTTTCAATTTGTTTACCTGATATAACAGGTATACAGATATTTCTTATGAGGTTTATATAGCTACCTGAGGATGTGGAGAGGATGCTTAGAGGTGCACCTAGTCACACAAGCACTGAACCCTTGTCTATTCTGGCTGATTAGGAAGGCGAGGATGGGAACTCTCACTCTCTTAATGCCTGGCTGAAAGATGGCTGTGTTTCATCTCTGCAAAAGGAAATGAGACTGCTTTTGGCCAACAGGGAGGTTTGGGCAGGCACAGTAGGACCAAGCAAGTCATTGCCTCAGGTTTTGTTAGTGATGGTGGTTGTCCCTGGCCATGTTTGCAGACTCAGCACTACTTCCTGTTCTGCTTCCTGCTGAAGTTCAGCCTCACCATCTGTTCCTGCCTGGCTTGCTTTGGATACATGCTGCAAGATTACTGTGCAAACTTCAACTCCTCTGCCTTCGCTGTGAATGCCACCGGCTGCTCTTCCATCATGCTACACAGGTGGGGTGTCCTCCTTGACAGAAGTGTGGTAGCTTTAAATAAATAAGCAGGTTAAGTGGGAATAATTTGCACAGTTTATCAAAGTTTTAAAAATGTTTTATGATTTTAGATTTTGTAGAATTTTAATTTTTTTCCAGTGAGTTTCTGAAAGAGTAGGCTATAAAGCAAGGGCAGGAGTTTGTGCTACATAGAATGTCTGGGACTATAGAAGCATTGGAAGTAAGTGGGAATTTGTTCTAAAGCTCTAACCTCTGCTGGCCTCTGGTAGATTCTAATTTTGTAAAACAGGGATGAGAATCATCCAGTCCTCCAGATGCTGCTCAGCCTCATCTCCCAGCATTCTGTTGGCTGTGTTGGCCAGGGACACTCTGAGCTTCAATGAGCTGCAGTCAAGCAGCTTCTAGAGTGCTCCATGATTCATACCTTTACTGTTAAAGAAAGTTTCCAGTTATTATCAAGTTTTGTAAAGATAAGAAACTTTGTTCCTTCTGCAGATGGGGAGTAAGTGCTTTCTTTCCAGATGTTTATCTTTGCAAGAAAGCTGATAAAGAATCATTACTATAAACAACAACAACCCATGAAAAAAACTGAAAAAATGAAGAATAGAAGCAGGAAGAAAGTACCATAACTAATGATGCCTAGCCTCTGACCTTGTCATTTCATTGCTCTTAGCTTTGTAGTAAACCATCGTGTAGGCTCTCTGTGTGAGAGAGTGTGAGTACCTGGGAATCATCATATCAGTTGTCTGAGTTATAGAGACTGACCACTAGCAGTGTCATTTGTCATGTTGGCGGGAAGGTCCCCCCTCCTGTGGTTTTAGGAAACCATTTGGATCTCTCACTTTGCAAGCACAGACTGTTCTAATTTTTCCCCAGTCCTATGGAGTCATGTGATGGTCCAAAAGCAAAATCTGAAATTGTCAACATCTTGTGGGTGCTGTTAAAATTAAACATTAGGGAACATTTTCATAATTGTAGCAGTACCAATGCCTGGCACAATATATGGGAGTGGTCACTTTGCTAATTTCATTCTCATCATTCCGACTCCTCTTCCTACATTGCTGCAGTGTGTGTGTGTGTGTGTGTGTGTGTGAGAGAGAGAGAGAGAGAGAGAGAGAGAGAGAGAGAGAGAGAGAGAAACTACAGGGGTAGCTGGCACAGACATTTATTAGATAGGGCTTATAACATTTCTGGTGACCAGGAACTAACTTGATCTGTCCCTGCAGGCTTTACTGTGCAGAAGGATCTGTGCATTCACCCACAGCAATGCTCTGTTTCATTGATGATGGTGCAGATAGCTTTCTATATATCTGTTCCAATCATAATTTAGTTACTTAATAAAATAGATTATTTTACCTAAATTACAGTGGTCATTGGACCTTCAAAATTCTTCTTGTGCCTTTGGATGAAACATAGTCATGCATTTAAACCTGCTTGGCCCCTTGTGATGCTCTATGTTTGCTTTCTCAGTGGTGCAGAGACCCCTCCTGATTGGTTTGGATTATTTTCCAACATCCTTCTCCTGGCCCAGAAGTTTACAGCTGGAATGATTGTCTTGCACACTGGTAAGTTATTTCCATTGGGAGTTGGCAGAGAATGTCTTCAATGCATGCATGAATAAAACACAGAGTTGGTCAGAACTGAGCTCAGTAGTTTTATGTGATCATAGAATTGGAAGAGACCACAAGGGCCATCCAGTCCAACCCCCTGCCATATAATTTCTTTCTGACAACATTCATGTATGATATAGAAAATCCTTCATAAAATAAATTTCTCAAGAAACTGAAATCTAGGTCTTGTTATGGCTTCCTTCTAAGCCATTTGAAACAATTACTAATCCAGTTCCTTCTTCTGAAGATTGCATGGCCTCAGGTATTTCATTTTTCATAACGTTTTTTTTCTGGGACAGGGTTAACTATTCATGGGGTCATGGTATTACAAGGGGTGTAGGTAGGTCCCATCTGAATATTTACTAGTTAAATAATTTTAAAAACAACAACAGTGCTTTCCCTGTAAATAAAGCAAAGCAAATCAAGCAAATTCTGTCAAAGGGATAAAGTTCTGCTCCAAATATATCTATAGGTATAGTGTTTAGCTAACTTAAGCTATCTGATGTGGGGAACAGCAGGGAGTTTTCTCCATTGTGCCAGGAAGTGGCACTATATTTGTGCCCAGTGGCTACAACTGTTTATTTCCTGGAAACTCACCAGGCACCTGATGGCTTGTAGATTGATCCATGGACTTCCACTTTGAGTAGCACTGACCTAAGGCATTGATTTGTATCTATTAAAGTATTCTTTCTACTTTGGTATTTCTCAGGCTGGGCAACTGATTCATCAGGATCTCAGCCTTGTGCAGTGAATGGATCCCATTGGAGCAGACAAGTCTCTTTGGCTTAACTCTGTCCTACCTAACTTGAATCCATGCACAATATTCTCAGGAATAAAAAATGCCACACTTTGTCAAGCCAGTAAAGAACTAAGGGAGCATGGGGGAATTCCTCTTTTCTTTAGCTAACTCTGCCTGCTGGGACCTCTTCTTCCTCCTCTGCAAGCTTAGCCATATTGAACCAAGGGAAACCTGTGCCGGATCACCACATTCAAGGCAACTGTTGTAAATGACATTGTCAGTTGTACTCTCTGGATATCATTAAGACAAAATACCTTGCTGGTCACTGTAAAAATTACTCATTGGCCAGTTTAGGGATGGTGCAATACTAAGTCTTATCTGCTTAACTACATTAAACATGGCAAGAGAAATACAGGTTGGGGCATTAGGTAATTGTAAGTAGCAGATATTGGGTTTGTTCAGTGTAGTAAAGAATTATCTAGATTGCTGAATGCTGTACCCAGGTCTTGCGCAATGAAGTTCAGAAGTTAGCCTCTCTTTCTCTGGACTTCTCTAAAGCCCCCTGTACTTCTGTGGCAAGCTTGCAGCTAAAGAAGCATGTTGTGTTTTCTTCACAGTATTTATATCGGTCACCCATGTCCATCGTACCAAACCATTGTGGAAGAAAAGCCCCTTCACTAACTTCTGGTGGACCCTGACTGTGGTGATTGTGTGAGTATGGTTTCCTCTCTCTTCTAATGCACATCAACTGGATCCAACCATTCTTTTTGAGCTGGCTCATCCACTTTTTTGATTTCAACTTAAGGAGCACTGCCTTTATCCTATCCCTCACTCTTCTTTCCCTCACATTAGTCTTCAGTCATTTTCAGTGTGTGCTTCCCACTGCCCTGCCTCTGATGTCAAATACCTTATTCCATATTATCAAATAGTGTCAGGTATCGCTCCGCCTTAGTGTTTTACCGTGGTGGGATAAATACTTATAAATCAAAAATAGAGAGTGTGTGGTCCTCCAGATGTTATTGGATTGCAACTCCTGCCATCCCTTACCATTGGGCATGCTGGCTAGGACATGTTGAGAGTCCAGCAACAACTGCAGGATGATAGGTTCCCATCCCACAGGTTCAAAACCTTTGCAGCTAGAAGATTTCAGACCAGAATGTTCCTTCCGGAGGATATTTTGCTCAAGCGTTGTTCTCTTTTTATGGCAGATTGTTGGGTCAGGTCATCCAGACCTTCTTGGACTTGATGCTCTGGGTAAACCTCGAGTCTCCTGTGACCTACCATATGGATGACATTCCCATGGCTTCCTGGCTGCTGGGTTTGCTCTCCATTATCCTTGTTGTCATTATAAATGAAACAGTCAAACTCCATGAGATCAGGTAAGTGAGCCTTGGCATATTGCCTTGCTAGCATTTCATAGAATCATAGAGTTGGAAAAGACCCCAAGGGCTGTGCAGTATAACTGCATTGTGCCATGCAGGAACACACCATCAAAGCCCTCTGGACAGATGGCCATCCAGCCTCTCTTAAAAAAATTCCAGAGAAAGGGAATTTGTTATGGAAAGCTTCCACATTTCTCATAGCACAATTCTTTGGTTTGGAGAATCCTTCCCTCCCTTCCTTTGTCAGATGGTTAAGCCTCAATCTGCTTTTCATTTTACTCACTTGGGAACAAGTCCCCAAGAAGATAGCATAAAATCGCAGTGTTAATATATATCTGGCTACAGGAATAGTACTTGAGACAGGGCGTGAATGTTCTTTTCAGCAAACCAAAGATTACATCAGGAAACCTGATATTAGGTAGATGTCTTTCTCTGTGCAGGTTTTTAGCAAAACAAACGTATGATCCCAGCTTTCTGCCTTGGGTGTGTGTGTGTGTATGTTGTAGGTGTCTGCTGTCCTACTGTGAACAGCAGCTGATCAGTTTAGTGCATGCTGTGCCCCCAAAGTCCAAATTGCTATACCAAAGCAATGTTCACTTTCAAACGAAATGAAAACAACAGTTTGCATTACTGAGTGGCATATACTTATTCTGATCTGGACAATGTAAGAAATAAATTGGCAGACTGGAGTAATAAACAGGCATGAAAAGGAATAGCATTGGCAAGTGGCATGAAGGAAGCAAAGGATTCAAGGCCTTAATTCTCCATCCCAGGCTTTCTTTAGCAGATACATTTCGTAAGCACAAGTGGGCAACTTGTAGCCCTCCAAGATGTTGTTGGGCTGCAACTCTGAGTATACCCCACCATTGCCTATGCCAATGCCACCCAACTCCCTTGCAATGAGCAGGCTTGTTAGATCTCTCTATCATTCCAAGTGACATGTGAATGCATCCCAGAATGAACGGACCTTGTGCATTGTTGGAGATGTATGGCAGGTCCTGGGATTTAATACAGAAGCCTATCTGTTTTTACTAATTTGAGAAATGTCAGATAAACTTCCAGAGAACCAGAAATCCAGAAATTAGAAGAGCTCCTTTTTTAATTCCCAGAATCCCCTAGGCTATAGTCCTCAAAACAATTTCTTCTCTAACTTCATAACTAAACGACACTGTGACTATACTGTACCATGTTTGTAGATATTCTTTGGGAAGGTTTAGGGTGGGTTGGTTAGTGGGAACCACAATGCTGTTTGCTCTTGCATTTCTTTTTATTTGCTCCTTCCCCCTTCCCGTCTCCTTCCTCTGGTTCAGGGTTCGAGTCCGTTACCAGAAGAGGCAGAAGTTGCAGTTTGAAACCAAGCTGGGCATGAATTCTCCATTCTAAACCCCACCCCTGCAAGGCGCCCTAGGTGGCCTGAAGGCTGCATGTCCTTTTCTCAAACAATCGTATCCCTTTGCTGGGAGAGAGAAACCAGCCTCGCATGTGGATCCCTGTGGCAGGAGTGGATCAAGACAGATCAGCCCCTGGGGATGGCTCCAGCAGGAGTCCTGGCAAAGATGCAATGCCATGGTGATGGCATTGGTGATACACATATTGCTGTTGCTGCTACTTGGGTTATTTATTTTTGTACCTCTTTCCTTGGGATTCAGCTGATCAACCTGGTTGCAAGAGTGTGCTGTTATGCAAAGAATTCTTGTTGTAACATTACTTTTCCACCCAGTCCTTCATAACTTGACCACATACACGCATGCATGCATGCATGCATGCACACACTTTCTTCTTGCCATGGTGACCTTCTTGTCAGTATCCTCCCTTTACATACAATATGCCTCTGGGTTCTAGGGGAGCACAGCACTGTTTCCATGAGGAGGGAATAAACGCAACCTTCCTTGGTTTTTGCCGCTGCAAAAGGCCTTTGGACCTTTAGGTTGCTGCTCCTGAATTGAGGCCTGATGACATGGCCGTCTTGTGGCTGATGAACAGGATTGCAGCATGCCAAGCAGGAGCGCTTGGAGATTTGCTCACAGGAGTGCGCAAACAACTCTGTCAGCAGTTACTCTGGTTGAGTTTCTCTAGGATGTAGCATATGTGATGGGCCAGGCTCTTCATCACTGTAGTGGGATAATTCTTTACGGAAAGGAGAATAGCACTCATGTGGTCCCATCTCAGCTGGGCCACCAGGAGACTCTCCCTTTATGCCCAATATTTAAAAACCAAACCAAACTGTGATGTTGTCTCTTGAGTTCTCCCTTACCCTCCCTGCTCCCACTCCAACTGATAGACCTTGTGAGTAATCTGGGACTGGTAGAAGGTCCCTCACTGATATGCATATGAAAGGCAACCTGCCCATGATGTCTGTGTTCTGACATTGATTCAGTGTATTCTTCAATGTGAGCGTGCATTTGCAAGCAACCATGGCTTGATTGGGGAATAGCATATGGGGTTGCCCACCTCTCTTACTGCCTCATGTCCCTAGGCTGGACTTTTAGCAGAATCTGTCAGTTGCACCTTGGACCTCCCTTCTGTTTGGGACAAAATCACTGCTTGATCCCATTTGGTGAAGTTGGAGGATACAGTTCCCCTCCCTCCATGCCACAGTTTGTTCCCTAAATGCAGAGTCAGTTTGAAGGGGAACTCATCCAAAACTGAGAGGGAATCTACATTTTCCTCAATACCTCTTTATTACCTGCCAGTTTTTTGGAGGTTCCTTTGGCAGGAAGGCATGAAAACCACTACCTCTGCTGACCATCCTCCTTTATGTTGCTCACTTCTGCAGTTATGCCAACAGCACCTACTTTATAAGCAGGTTTTTTTTTTTTTTTTTGCCCTGAGATGACAGAGCATGTGCTGGACAGGCTAAAGTTGTTTTTGATTAAGTATTCTGGGATGAATTTCAATATTCAGGTGTTCCAGGTTGACCTACTGGCATTTCTAAGGGTGTTGCCTGGTTTAGCCTTGCCCAACCCTTATACTTTCTAGATGTGTTGGACCTTGTCTCATCACCACCACCTAGCAGGACCAGTCTAATTCATCTGGAGGACTCTAGGCTGGAGAAGACAGCCCAAGACAGCCATGGTTATCCTGGGCCAGGGTCTGAAAGGGGTTCAGACCCCGAGCCACCATAGCCAAGTAGTTAATAAACTTGCTAAAAACTCTCTTCTTTCATAAGGGACTAGCGTCAAATTAACTGACCATGATAGATGAGCTCACCCTGGTTCTGAATCAAGGCACATGCCCCAAACGTTGGAAGCTCTACTTTACTCTTCCACATTGGGGTAAATGGCATTTATCTTTGCTAGATAATAATCCCAAATGTCATTGGACTCCTTTCTAGCTGCTGGTGGTGAGGAAGGAGGTCTGGTCCCTGGCAGGGCTAGAGCATGTTCCTTAAAGATCTTTACAGAGTAGATAGGTTGTGACCTATGTTCCTTAGCCTCTCCCGAGTTTGGCTGGCAATTTGGACAATAGCCTGTTTTTATATTTTGAAATAGGTTATTGTCTAAAGATAATTAAAACTCACTCTTCTTCCCTTCTTTTTTGAACTCAGGTCCTCATAATGTATTGCTAAAATTTTGTTTTCTTTTCACTTCATGTGATACATATGCATTGATGGGCCTTGAAGACCAGTATGCTCTGGGGAATATACTCTAGCCCACTTGTTGGTCAGTAAGCTACTGTCTTTCTCCCGTGCCAGAGTTGTTCTTGGCTTCAGGACTGGCCTGAGCTAGAGATATCTTGTTAGCACCCACTAGATGTCTCAGGTCCCATGGTAAGTCTGAAGCGTATGGGAGGGGGGTAATGCTATATTTGGAAGGTGGACTGATCTGCTGGAAAACAGGCAGTTGTAATTTTTGTAGCCACATTTGAGCAATTTTCCTTGCCTTTCCTATTTCTAAAACATTTGGGAGTTCTAGATGCCTGAATCCATTTGCCACAAGAATGTTCTTAGTATTGTGACTCACAAAAGACTGAGTTCTGAACGTGATGCCCTTCCTAGCACTTTCACACATACCTCCACTCCTAAATTGTACTCGAGAGTCAAAACATGAGCAAATGAGCCTTTTGAAAAGCTGTCTCTTGAAAGGTCTTGTGACTCCACCACCTATCCTACTCGCCCACCCCTTTCCTTGGCCAGCCAGAGCTTCAGAAGAGTGTGGGCATGGCTTTAGGAGTGAATTCAGTCTATCAAACTGTTTTTAAATGGTGTATATTTTATATTTAAAACATTTTGGGGATGTATGTAAAAATAGATTTGTATTATTAAAACTTGTAAATTGTATAAAAAGAAACAAAGAGCACCTAATATGAATGGCAATAAATGTCTTTGATACTTGTTGAGAGGGTGTGTTTCTCTTTGGGGAAAGACACTGGATGGTCCTGGTTGGATGCTGCCTTTGTCCAGGGTGTCACCCACACAAGCTGGATGCTGCTGTGGCACTATGGGAGGGGAGAGGACTTGGTGCCCCCTGTATCAAGAAGGCAAGAGAGCCCTTGGTGACAGCAATCACAGCATTTAAATTCTTTGTAATGTGCAGTGATCTGCAATATAATTCTTTCAACAACCCTATAAGGCAGGGATGGAATAATGTGGCCATCCTGGTCTTATTGGGCTGCAACTGCCAACATTCCTCCTCTCTAGCCATGTTGCCTAAGACTGCTCAGTGGTATAGTCCAGTAGCATCTGAAAGGATGCATGATTCTCACCTCTGATGTAAGGCAATCCCATATTCTTGACTTTTATGTTATTGATTGTGGGGGTGATAGGGGGACTTGCCTAGTAATAAATAGCTGAAGTGAGATGTGAACCAGAGACTTTTTTGTCTCACATTTCACCATTGCATGGAAGTAAGTCTCTTGAACTCAGCAGGGCTTTTTTTTTTTAACAACACATGTACAGAACTGCATTGCCAGCCATTACAATGCTATTAGCACCTGACTTGGTGCATCTGTGTTATATTTGTGGCTCTACTATGCAAATTGGCTAAGTTGCTTGGACTTGTGTTGATTCAATCCAACATTGCTTTCACTTCCTTTTCCAGTGGAAAAGAGATGAGGGGGACAGTCAAAGGAGGCAAAGTGGATTCATCCAGTTTGAAGTAATGTGTGATTCTAGAATAGTGGCTAACATGACCTTTGCCTTGATTTGCTGCAGGCTATTTATAATTGATTTTCAGTTTTAAGTTCTTACCAGGTATTCATGAGACACTTGATGAAAACAGGACTCCTGATTCTCTTCCAGTGGTTGTTTCTGTGTATTTTAAGTGACACACTCAAGCAGCATACATCCAACAGCCTTTGGACATTTGAGATGCTCATATTTTTGTATTTTAAAAAGAGTTCTTGCGTCAAAGCAATAACTAAAAATAGAATAAAAAAGGAAACGTGTAGGATGAAAGGACAAGACCCAGCGAGCCAAGCAGAGCTATCAAAAGGGAAAACAATTCCAACTGTTTAATATCATTAAGTTTCAGACAATGTTAGTGGAAAACAAGAATTCATGATTAACAGCAACAAGCCAGATGGTTCGAAGACTGCCTGGCTGTTTTTTTACCCTGGACTACTTTCCCTAGTCATTCCCGCTACATGTAGCAGGCACAGCTTAGGTTGGTTAGACACAACTCCATCCATACATAATTTACACAGCATACAATGTCTTTAAAATAAAGAACTAGCTCTTAAAAAATAAGCATTCTCTGAAGGACCAAAAATAAAAATAAACACCCTCCCTTCTGACACTGGATTCCCTCATTAGCGGTAACAAGAAAACAGCATTGTACTGCCCACTAGTGGCTCAGACAGTAATGTGGTTCCACCTCAACTCTAAAATACAACAGAACTCTGGTTAGTAAATATATAACAAACCCATGATTTTTAAAATATATACACTTCTTCTTTTTAAAAAATTTACAGTGTTATCAACAGTGAAAAATATTGGACTCATCCCATCTCAGCTAGAATGAAATTCAAAACTTTTTCTGGGGAAAAAAAGGTTTTAGAGAATGCTTCTTATTTAAAGTGCCACTGGTTGCAGCTATTTTTCTTAATTATTCTCTTACCACTAGGTATCAGCCAGAGGATGACTAATCCACTTGACACTATAGCTAGAAAAAGAGTGAAAAGAAAGGAAAAACTGTCTCTATGGCCAAGATGTGTCCCATGAATTCAAGGTACTTGGGAAAGCAGGTCACTTTCAGTTCTCTGGAAAAGCCTGTTGTTGAAATGTTGGGTCTATTTTGCTTGCCTGGAAACTTTGACAACTACAGGTTGTGTCAGCTGCTTTTGGAAGGAGAGGCAAAGAAGGAGCAATGGGAGGGATTGCTTCCTGTAAAGATGTGCTAGAAAAGCAGTGAGGTCTTGTCTTGCTCCGATGGCTTCCAGGCTACCAATTTTGTTTGGTTTTGGCAACCATGGTGGTGGACCTCACTGAGTGTTCAGACTCCTTTGTTGCTGTAACTAACATGCTGTTGGCATCACTCAAATGGAGAAACTTGGGAAAAGGGAATTGGCTGCTCTTTATGGGACGTGCATGCATTATTTGGGAGGAGGCCTGAGTGCATCAGTAGTGCCTGGCATTAAATCTTTCTCCAGATCTAGTCAAAACAATCAGTCTTCCATCAGCTCCTCTTTGTCACTGTAGATGTAGGTGGCCACTGTTTACAGACCTGGCCAAGTTATGGTGCACAGATGGAATCCAAATCAATGTGCACCAGTGTGTTCTTGCCCAGGCTTGCCATGCATGTTCCAGAGGACAAAAGGCCCTGGCAATTCAGTGTTTGGCTGAGGTTGTCTGGAAAATGACACCCAACAATCTTTCTTCAAGAGGGGCTGCTGGGTGAGAAAGTGCAGGAACAGGAGGCCGGCAGTCATTGTGATATTCATACTCAAGGACTGGTGGGAGGATAAACGTACAGCACAGCACCATGAAGGGAGACAGCTCTCTCAGTCCAACATGGCATCCAGCTGCTCGGCTAAGTCATCAAACATGTTGCTGATGTCTTCGAGAATGTTCTTGGCTGTGTGTGCTGTCCCATAGTGGCTGACAAGGAAAAGACAGGGGAAAAGGACTCAGTTTGGCTGCAGATTTTCAGACCACAACTTGAAAAGCTCACCCCTCACTTTATTGGAAAGCCTATCTCAAGTCCTCTCTTGTTTTGTAGGACATGGGGTCAGATTGATTTATTGGTTTATTCCTTTACATCCCTATCCCATGACTCTTTTGGTTATGGTCACCTACTTCACTGGCTACTATAGTTGAGAGCAGGAGTGGGTGAGTACCTCTAGGTTAGAAAAGATGCTCTCTCTGTAACTCTTTACAAGGCTTGCAAATGCTGTTTAGGAGTGGACACCCCTTCCCCTTCCTATTCCCTGGGCAGGATCAAGAAAGAGAATAAATCCAAAGCTCAGAAGGGAAGGCATGGTCTTTCCAATCAGAGACTGGAGATAGTAGGGATCTTCCTCGGGGTAGCCTCTGAGGCAGGCCTTAGAAAAGAGTAAAGTGCCAACGGAAGGGGAGGAGTTTCCTTGTTGCCCTTCACAAGCCAGATAAGCAACCTCTTCAGGTTGGGTTTGGGCTACAGGCCTGGAGTTCCTTCCTTTGTTTTTAGAGCTTCTTGGACTGCACAAGGTGCTGTACCTGACATCCTACATGTTCCTGACTCAGGCAATTAATGTTCACATGAGACGAGCATAAAGGACAAAGTGGAAATAAAACACAAGCTATAATAGGCAAAGGACATAAGTGTTTGCCTTCAGGTCACTTAGCAAAGTATTTGGCACTCTAGCATGGATGTCCAACAGCAACATATATGGGCAGATGTGTTCATAAAATATGTTTTTTTCCTTTTAGCATATTTTAGCATATACAGAAGGAAGAGTGGGCTCCTATTTCTTTTATTTAAGAGGCAAACATCAATGGCATTCCCAACTGACATTCTTCTCAGCACGGTGGAAAACAGGTAGGAAAGGTGGGAGGTGAGGTTTATCCATTTCCCCTTCTTTTGCAGGCTGCAGTGTCACCTCTCCCACAATTCTGAAGGGGCCCCTCAAACTCCTCAGATCATACTTTTGATGGAGATATAGGACTGCGGGGGGAGGGGAGAGCAGTTATGAAGATCACTCTCTTGCATCTCCCCTTACCCCCAGTTGGATGAGAAGCCCTTCACAGATGGCAGGAGACCTTATACATGCAGCCAGCCTACTCCACTGAAGCATTTTATGTTTATAGACACTCAAGAGTGTAACTACAGGGGTGTAGTGGCAAAATGAAGGCAGTATCTCCCCAAATAAGATCTCTGCCACTCTAAATGAAATTTTCCTTCAGACCCCAAATTTCTATCATTGCAGTACATCATACACAGAACTTGAGTTGAACATTTAGAGTTACAGTTTAGGCATCCAAAGAAAAGAGGCAGGCCAATTAGTTAGGGAGTGCAGACACTGAAAACAAAACGATTTTCACTCACTCTCTGCACTACTAGAAATTTGGGGGCTGAAGAAAATTTCATGGGGAGGGGGCAAAATTCTTCTTGAGAAGCAAGCTTCTTTTGGATTGGGAAAGGTGCTACTATATAGTCAGGGTGCAACATCCAAGGCCTCCCTCCCTAGCAGCTGTCAAGCCCTGCCAAGCTGCTGCTGCTTATCGATGGGGAGGGGAGGAAGTGGGGAGGACAGTGAGATGATGTAACTATGAGGGGAAGGGATAGGAAGGTGCACTCTGTCTGTGGCCACAATGCCATCCCCAGATAAGCTGCTCTGTCTGATTTGCCTACCTGCTCCCTCCCCACAAGCAAGCACCAACAGGAGTCCCACCCAGGACCTGACAAGTGTGGTGGTGGTGGTGGGGTTTGGACATGGCATAAAAGGCTGGAGGATAGCCCCCTTTGCCCCATTCCAAAAAAAAGACATACATGGGGGGCAGACATGGAACTGTGCAGGTGGAGAGAAATACTCCACCTCCTTGATGCAGGATTTTGGATTATGTTTCCTGATTTTTGTTATTACATGCTTTCAAATTGATTTATTCCAAGGAGATTGTGTTTGCCTTCCTCTGATGCTGAGTGTGATTTGCCCAAGGTCACTCAATGGGTTTCCATGCCTGACTGGGGATTTTAACACTGCTCTTCCAAAATCCTGATCCAACACTCAACCCACTACACTACACTGGCTTTCACTTATTTGCTGATAGGTTTGTTTAATTTTGCTTTACTGCTGTTCAGGCAGGAAAGATTGGTGAAAGCCACCTTGACTTTTGGGGAGGGATGTGGGGTAGGATAAGGAAATAGCAGGAGCAACACCCCTTTGCATGTGCAATCCTATGTGGCTACCTGTGGACAGGAGCCCGCTTGAATGTGGCCCTTGGCTGCATCACGGCGAATATATCTGGAAGTCACAGGGGTGCTGTTCATAATGAACACAGCACTTGCACATTCTGCATTCAGTTTCTCTCCTCATCTCCCTCTTCAAGAAAAATGACCCATTAGGATCCCCCTGTTGCAGGCACAGGCTTTGGTCTACCCTCTCTTAATATCTAAGTGAGACCTCACCTGTCTGCTTCTTCTGCAGAGATTTTCTTTTCCGCAGCTTCAAGTGTGGATGCCAGTGATGAGTTGGTTTGTTCCAGTCTTTGCTGAGCCTGAATCATGTCTGGAGATCCACTCAAAGGCCTCATGGAAAGGGCACCCCCAAAACTTACGGCGGGCTTGCTACCAAGCCCAAGCTTCATGGGGTAGGGGCTGGTCACTTCTGGCACCATCTCACTGGCTGCCCAGGGGGCAACTGTGTTGCGAGAGTTTTGCAGGACTTGTTGGTAGATGGTCTTTGGTCCTGAAAATACCAGCTTAGTTGAAGCAACATGCTTGGCTGAGATATCTGAAAGGAGAAAGACAGGCTTAGTGTCCTATGTGAAGCTGGGTTGGGTAAAATCTGCCTCACAGAGTTCAGCAAACACAACTCAGCCAGGATGCAACATTTGCCAATTTTCCTGGCATTTTGCACACCTATTCCATCATCTCATATAAACAAGAGCAAGCCATGCACCAGAACCCCCGAGCTCACTATGAAGATACCATTCCCAAATAGCAGTCTGGAATTGCAGTCCTCTTACTTAAATTAGACAGCTCTAGAGAAAGGGGCTCCAAAGCTTGGATAAGGTGGTAGTTGGCAAAGTTACTCTTTTGACCTTACAGTTCTCAGAATCTCCCAGCCAGCATAGCTTCTGCCCATGCCATACTGGAGAATTCTATGAGCTGGAGGTCAAAATGGGAGGGGGGGGGAATCCAGACTGGGATTAGCAATTTCCTACATGCATTTGGCCTTTCCTCACTTTTGTCTTTCCCTGTAGAAAGACAGGTTTCCCATGACTTTCTTGCAAACAAGCTTGTAAAATGTGGGCTAGACAAAGTAACTGTTAAATGGATCTGTAATTAGTTGACTGGCCGAACCCAAAGGGTGCTCAACAATGGCTCTTTTTCAGCCTGGAGAGAAGTGACCAGTGGGGTCCCACAGGGCACTGTCCTGGGCCTAGTGCTATTCAACATCTTTATCAATGACCTGGATGACAGAATTGGGAGCATACTTATCAAATTTGCAGATGACACCAAATTAGGAGGAATAGCTAATACTCCAGAGGACAGGATCAACATTCAAAATGATCTGAATAGACTAGAAAGCTAGGCCAAAGCTAACAAAATGAAATTCAACACAGAGAAATGTAAGGTACTTGCACTTAGGGCGGAAAAATGAAATGCACAGATATAGGATGGGAGACACATTGCTGAATGAAAGTACATGTGAAAGGGATCTAGGAGTCCAAGTAGACGATAAGTTGAACATGAGTCAACAGTGCGATGCGGCAGCTAAAAAGGCCAATGCAATTTTAGGCTGCATCAATAAAAGTATAGTGTCTAGATCAAGAGAAGTAATTGTGCCATTGTATTCTGCTCTGGTCAGGCCCCACCTGGAATATTGTGTCCAGTTCTGGGCACCACAATTAAAAAAGGACATTGAGAAACTGGAGCGTGTCCAAAGGAGGGCGACTAAAATGGTGAAAGGTCTGGAAACCTTGCCCTATGAGGAGCGACTCAGAGAGCTGGGGATGTTTAGCCTGGAGAAGAGAAGGTTAAGAGGTGATATGATAGCCCTGTTTAAATATGTGAAAGGATGTCATATTGAGGAGGGAGCAAGCTTGTTTTCTGCTGCTCCAGAGAACAGGACCCGGAACAATGGATGCAAGCTGCAGGAAAAGAGATTCCACCTCAACATTAGGTAGAACTTCCTGACAGTAAGGGCTGTTCGACAGTGGAACACACTCCCTCGGAGTGTAGTGGAGTCTCCTTCCTTGGAGGTCTTTAAACAGAGGCTGGATGGCCATCTGTTGGGGATGCTTTGATTTGGATTTCCTGCATGGCAGGGGGTTGGACTGGATGCCCTTGCGGTCTCTTCCAACTCTATGATTCTATGATTCTAGATAGATTAGATTAGACAGAGAGACAGACGACCGACCATAGACGGGTCTACACTGGACAGAATAATCTAGGTTGTCCTCCAGTATTCTGACCCGGAAACTGCTCCGTACTCCCCTGTAACTTCCACATTTTGGAGTGATGTGGGGCATCTGTTTATAGAGCATCTTGCTGCCCTACCACTGGCACCAGTTGCTCCAAACTCATAAATGAAGTGCCTGGAATTGTTTCAGAGTGCTCTGGGTTTTCCTGGGAAATCCAGGTCAAAGGGTAGTTTTTTAAAATTCAATTTAAGAACAGGAATGGCTTTGATTTGGTGTGGAAGACAGTCTGCAATCAAATCAGGGGTTTAGCTGTGTGTCATCTGGACAGGGCAATTGCGGCGGGTGGGGATCAGTGTAAATGGTCCATGTAGACATGCCCCTCGTGTGTGCGTGTGCACACTGATTTGGGAGGGCTGGGTATATTTTGATCAACTTATTTTCACCCATTTCTGGAATGTGTGGATCCTGACTTTCTGGACCAGAGACTGTTAGCATTAACTTTTTATACCACAGCTGAGAAAACCCTAGGACCAGCAAACAGAGCCTTTCTCAGATTCCTCCCTGTCCAATCTTACCCTACAACCAATCGTTCTCTCAGTGTGGGAGATGTCCACACTGGCCCTTTTCTCCCAATTGCCATCTTTTGTTCCCTCCATTTTCTTCAGAGTAGTGACTGACTTTCCTGTTTCCTGCATTTTCCTATATGGGCTTTTCCAACTTCCTATTTGCAAACATTTTTGTAGGAAAAAGCCAGTGCAGTACACTGTAGACACAGAAACTGGTAAGAAAGCTTGAAAGGGCACCTCTACCTTTAGAGTAAATGTTTCTGGCTTGCAGTTCCAGGTCTTTTATTGAGTCCTGTTTATCACATGAGGGGATATCTGTGAATAATCTCCCCTTCCTGAGCCTTTCCAGTATTGCTTTAGGTCAGTTCCTGTTCTTGTTGGGAATGTTAATCATCAATCCACCCCCACTCCCTCATAATATCACAGTAATTCTGTTAACAGATAAAAAACAATCGGAGGCAGTAAAGTGAAAATAATAGTAATAATGAAAAAAGACCCACCATTCCCTGCAATAGAAAATGACATAGAATAGTGAGAGGCTATTCCAGGAGAACTTATTCATCAATCACCCAGCTAGGTTCAACAGGGAGCAATAAAATGAAGTGAACCTGCAAGTAATCAACTTTTACTTGAAGGTGGCTGGGATATTTTGCTCAGAACTGATCTGAGAATGGACTGTATAGAAAGCCATGGGGAAGGTCATTGCTAGTTCATACAGTGTTATCTTAAACGAGCCTATGCAGAACTTCCATTTTAATTATGGCTCCAGCTCATGGAAGAAAAATGATCTAGTGTTCCCATTGATGTACTCATGGCATGAGCTATCTTTCCCCTACTCCAATTTTGCTGAGAGAAAAAGGCCTAAACTACAAGTCAGCCGTTACTAGAGGAGGCTGAAAGGGGTGGAGGGGATGCTTCATTTCTCTAGAGCAGGGGTAGGCAACCTTTTTGAGCCAGGGGCCAGGTTGCTGTCCCTCAGACAACTGGGGGGCCGAAGCCAATAAATAAATAAATAAAATAAAATAAAATAAAAATAAAAATAAAAATAAAATAAATTAGGACAACATTTTCAAATGTAGGACACATTTTTTAAAAATGGAGGACATGTGAAAAAATTTGATGATTTTTAAAAAATGATAATATAAATGCATGTTTCTTAGCCATGATCAAAATGGAGGACATTTGGGCCTCAGAAGCTGGCTGATATCATCATCATCATCATCATCATCATCATCATCATCATCATCATCATCATCATCATCGTTAAAGCAGACCTTTTAGCATTAAAAGCACCGAAAATACACAGAAATGCACTTTAGAAAGTCACACTGTCTCACCTTCAGAAAGAGTGACTGCATGTCTCAGAAACTGACTGTATCATCATCATCACCACCATTATCATTGTTAAAACAGAGCAGACCTATACAAATGGAATGGAAATCCTCCTCCTCCTGCTACTCTTCTTCCTCCTCCTCCTCCTTCCTTCCTTCTTTCCTCCCTCCTCTTCCTCCTGCTCTTTCCCCGTCCCCTTCCTTCCCTCCTCGCGGCTGTCTGGCAGCCGCGGGAAGGGAAGGATGGGAAGGAGGAGGACCACCACCACCCTCCCTCCCTCCCTTCCCTGCCCACGACTTGGGCCTTCACAGAGGCCGGGAAGGAGAGCGCTCGTGATCGTGGCAATCGTGGGCAGCCCCCGCACCCTTTCCCGGCCTCTGTGGAGGCTTGGGCCTTCACAGAGGCCGGGAAGGAGGGAGCAGAGCGCCCGTGATCGCAGTGATCGCGGCAACCACTGGCGGCTCACGCGCCCTTTCCCGGCCTCTGTGGAGGCTTGGGCCTTCACAGAGGCCGGGGAGAAGGGAGGAGAGCGCTTGTGATCGCGGCGATCGCAGGCGCCCCCCGTGCTCTTTCCCGGCCTCTGTGGTGGCTTGGGCCTTCACAGAGGCCGGGAAGGAGGGAGGAGGCCGCCTTTCGCCGGCGGCAATTGGCGGCAGGACTGGGCTGGGGCCGGTCCCTAGGCCTTGGCGGGCCGCATGCAGCCTGTGGGCCGTAGGTTGCCAACCCCTGCTCTAGAGGGAAGCATCCTTCTTCCAGCAACCCTTCCCATCACTCTCCCATTACATTACATAGTTCCCATGCCCACTCAGTCTATAGGAGCCATTCATTCTTTGCTCCTGACAGACTAGACCAGCATAGTGAATGGTAGCTTAATAGCCCTGCACTGCACCACCCCCATCTTTCCTTCCTGCCCTCCAACCTGGAGCGCTTTTTCCTGACCAGAGGGAGCAAATGTAGTGGGAGACCAGCTTTCCCTCAGATTTAGAATGCTTCCAGACAGACAATTTCTAGTAGTGCCGCTCACACTAGGAAGCTGCTCTGTCTTTCTGTCAGACACACTCTTCTGTGTATATA
>NC_056523.1:139107291-139154996 GCF_019175285.1 Sceloporus undulatus | reverse complement strand
TGTCTGTCTGTCTGTCTGTCTGTCTGTCTGTCTGTCTGTCTGTCTGTCTGTCTGACTGAGACACTTAGCTCTACTTCTATCTAAATCTGGTAAAACAAAATAGGAAGAAGTGTTAGGAAACCCCAGAAAGGTTATAAAATGAAGTTGACAATATCTGGGTCCATACTAAAACTCCACGAACGAGGGAGTATGGCAGCTTATTTGACTGCCTTAATGAGTCCAGGGTGTAGCAACACACTGTGTTGCTTCCCTCAGGAAAGGCAACACAAGGGTGCTAGGGAAAGAGAAAGCCCCATTTAAAATCCTCTGCAGGATGGCCAATCACTGCACTGTCTGACCTACAGGTCAAATTCTGCCATTCACCTGCTTGCTCAGCCCTCTCAGTCAAATGGCAAAATGGACACCTCTCACCACCACCTACCAGTCACTGTGGCTGGTGCCCTTAGCTGGACCAACCCTCCCTGCCTCTCCACCTGCAGTGGGGCTGGGCTGGCGGGCTTCAGAGAGATAGGAGGCTTTTTGATTCCCCTTTCCAGAGACAAGATGCTTTTCTCTATCTCAGCGATCTGGAACTCCACACTTTCATCACTCAAAGTGTCTCCATGAGGTGACTGGGGTGACTCTGCCCCATGCAGGGAAGGTCCACTGATACTGACTGTCTGAGCCTGGGCATATTGTGGAGCCAAAGATGTAGGGACTGGGTTTGGGGCAGCCACCCCAAATGCCTTCAGCACATTCTGGAGGGGCTCTCTCTCTCTGCACCTGGGCCGCCTCTTGACTGTGTCAGATTCTGTGAGATTGAACTCTAACACAGGGCTCTCCTTTGTGGTGGCCCCTTGTTGGTCTTCCCCACCAGACTGTGGCTCGGTGGATGTGAAGTCCAGTCCAGGGCTCTCTGTCTTGAGTTGCCCAACAGGCTTTGGTCGCTGCTTGATGGTCAGGTTGCCTTCCTCAGCAAAGGGAATGCACTCACTGGAGCTGTTCTGGGAAGAGCAGGGGGACTTGGCACTCTTGTCCACCCCACTCTGGCCCTCTTCCTCTGTGTCTGATCGGACATCCTCATGGCTATGTCGCAGGGCCTCAGTCATGGTGACAGCAGGCTCACTGAATGTCCGTCTCCTAGGGATGTTGCTTTCAAAGACTTGGCTTCTGTCACTTGTGGATTCAGTATTGCTAGGATCTCCCTGAGCTCCTTTGATGGTCACCTCTAGACCAGAACCTATGGGCTTTGAGGACTGCAGAAGCTTGACAGGACTCCTATCAGCTCCAGGGCTGTCAACATTCTTCACAGGACTACTCCTCTTGCAAGTATTTTTATCTCCATCCTGGGATGATGAGGTGCCTAGGCCCTGTTCACACTCTGCATCGATAGCCTGGGCACTGGAGACTGAGCTGAGGCGTTTGGGAGGAGGCGGGGGAGGGCCTTTCCTCCTGGCACGGATGGCAAAGGACTGACTACGCAAGACCTTTGCATCTGCTGGTGGCTGCGTCCGTGGCACCTGACTCCGTCCAGGCCGCCTGGTGAGGGTGGCATAAGAGCCCACTGTGTTACTGGGTGGCTCCTCTTCTTCAGCCTCCCCATCAGACAATGCATAGCGGTTCAAGCTGTGAGAGCGTTTCTTGTGCTTCAAGCCCTCACCATTTTGCTGCTCCATCCCTGGCTTTGGGGGCACATGAGGCAGTGGTGGGTCTGTGGGGCCACAGTGGGAATGGAGATAGGAGAAAGCTTTCTGGGCAGTGGACTGCAAGAGGGTCCTCTGGGCAGAGAAGTGGCCAGCACCCTTGGCCTGCTCTGGCACAGAAGGTGAAGGAGGTGGCTGGGACTTCAGGGAGACATGGGGATACATGAAGACATAGGGGGCTATCCCTTTGCTGGCTGTGTGGGGTGAAGTGCAGGGGGAGGCAACTGGTCCTGGATTGGCTGGCTCCAATGGAACTGACTGGGGAAGGAGGTCCCCTTTCAGTGTACTTGGTCTCTGGTACTGATCCATCCCTTCGGGAAGATTTCTCTCCTGTAAAGGACTTCCTGCACCATTGTTGGCACAGCCATTGACTCCGTCTGGTCCATCGAGCTGTTGGATAAATTTTCCAGAGTTTTCTGGAACAAGCCGACCCTGAGGGATGGTTGAGTTTTCTTCCTGGTGGGGCTGTGTGGAGGAAGAATGCCCCCCGCTGCTCCCACTGTTGCTTTCACCACTGCCCAAGCTCTCCTGAGAACGGCTTGAGGTGATGCTTTGGGACAACATGTTCTCTTGGGAGTGCCCAGATCCCCGTGACCTCACACCGATGCTCTCTTGGCTTCGTGACATGCCTTGAGTGCTCTTGATGGTCAGTGTCTCCTGGCAGCTGTTGGACATGGCTGTCTGGAGTTCATAGCTCAGCTCACTGTCCTGAAAAGTGGTCATCTTGGGAGTGTTGGGTGAGTGGCATTCCCCATTCTCAACTGACTCAATGGTGACAATATCCAAAGCGCCAGGGATCTTGCGCCTCAGTGTACTGGTGTCAGCCTGGCTGAGGCTCTTCCGAAGATCCATCAGCTTCTTGACAGCCAGCATGATCTTCTTTTGGTGGCCTGCAGAGGGCATATGAGTACCAAAATCAGAGTTCAGTTACTGTACTACAGCAGACTTCCCCAGCCTGGTATGGCTGAGATCCTGAAATGATACAACTTTATCATCATAAAGTTTTCTGCTGATGCCACCCCTCAAAAATTGACATCCTGAGTCATGAAACAACCCAAACAAAGGTTTCGTGTTGCACTGAAGACTGGGCCGTTGGGATATTATGACTGCAGCACTCTCCTGATCACACTTTGAGATGTGCAGCTGGCAATACCTCTTCTGGTCCTGCTGCAGCTGTGTGTCTTACCTTGCCCCAGGAAAGCATTGCAGACTTCATTTCCCAGCACCCAAATCTGCAGTGCCTTGAAAACCCTTTAATTGAGGTGCTGCTTGGCTTAAGAGATAGGTTTTTGAAATCACATTCAGTCACTGGGAACCGTAAATGTGAATCCCAACTCATAGCCATATTAGTCTGGAAAATCAGTATGCAAAAGGATCTTGTAGCACCTTTCAGACTAACTGAAAGGAAGAAACTGGTAGCATGAGCTTTCATAGACTTGCGCCTATTTCCTCAGATACATCCTCATGCATCTGAGAAAGTAGGCTCAAGTCAACTCATGCTCATGCTACCAGCTTCTTTCAGTTGGTCTCAAAGGTGCTACAAGATTCCTTAGCATAATGAATTATTACAAGATCGTAGGTACAACTTATTTATCTTGTAAACACTGAATAGAATGCCAGCTATACATTTGTTTGTGGTTGTTGTGGTGTTTTTGTTTGTTTTTGCAGAAAAACCTGTTTTCTGCACAGAAAATAGATTTCCTGCAAAGGAAAGGGGTCTTTTGATGAAATTACCCCACATGTTTTTTTGTCCAGAAAATAGTTCTTTTGCAACATGTTGTGATGTTTGAAAATTGGAAGAAAATGCATACATTGCTTGCTGATATGTATATTATTCTTCCCAAAACATGGTGTAGTGGTTTTTGAGTGCTGGACTACGACTCTGGAGATTCTCTGTTCAGGCATAAAACCCATTGGGTGACCTTGGGCAAGTCAGTCTCTCATCCTCAGAGGATGAAACCCCCCTTGGAAAAAACTTGCCAAACCCCCCCCCCCCCCGAT
Organism: Sceloporus undulatus; assembly: GCF_019175285.1. Taxonomy (NCBI): domain Eukaryota; kingdom Metazoa; phylum Chordata; class Lepidosauria; order Squamata; family Phrynosomatidae; genus Sceloporus; species Sceloporus undulatus. Next base: position 139,151,313 of record NC_056523.1, on the reverse strand, counting down.
GGGTTCGCATAACAGGACAAAAATGACCTGGAGGCACACAGCAACAACAATTATTCTTCACAACAGAGTTTCCTAACTGTTGGGAAAACCGTTTTTCAACCTGAGAACAAAGGCTTCCAAGACCAGATGGGATCTGGTGTCTTACATCCTTAATGGATCTAGACCATTCACTCTCTTGCAGTCTACCCTGTCCCATAAACTTGTTATCAGAATAAAAGGGATGGGTGGGAGAGAAGAACCATGTACACTACCTTGAAGGAAAGGTGGAATATAAATACAACAGGCATTTTTTAAAAATGTACAATGATTATGGAATCCAGGTTCTATGGCCCCAACAAACTGCAAAAATAGCAGTTGTGTAATCTCATCTTGCTTGAATGTTTTATTATAGTTATAAGAAATAAACTTTACCATGTAGTATATACTGTAATGTCCCGTGGGTATCGAGTACTAGTCGATTCACTTCATCATGGATCCCTACTCCACCCCATTTTTGTTTCAAGGGTCTTCCTTTTCCAATACCCAGAAAGGACATTTAACCTGACAGGACTTAATCCTAAGCATGTATTGGAACCTTTATGGTAACATCTTTAATTACTTCTATCCCCTTTTACCTATAGGATTTATGGTGTTTCCTTTTGATTATCTTTGACCACAGAACAGGAGCTGAGATTTATCAAAATTCTGGGCAAGGCAGTTTTAACAGCAAAGGGAAAGAGTGACAGTGGAAAGAGTGGACAGTACAGAGGGACAGAGACTGACGGGCACATGGATGAAGCCTCTGGGCTTCCTTTTGGGAGTGGGTTTCAGCAGCAATGGCATGATGATTGCATGCATTCCTAACAGTGGCTGGTTAGGAAGGGAGCTGGTTGGCATATTTGGTTGGCTGGTTAGGAAGGGAGCTGGTTGGCATATTTTGGCCACTCTCATGCTCACAGACAGGGTTGTCTTCACCCATGCCAAAACAGGCATCCACTTACCCTGAGAAGTTGGTTCGCAGCCAAATACCACACTAATGATTGCCTCCAAAGAAGTTGGAATGGTCTTCCCCTCCCCTTCTTCCACTGCTTTGTAAGGGCCGCCTTTGGCAGTAAGCCAGTCTGAAGTTGATGGGGAGGCCTTGCTGGCTAACATGAGAAACAAGGCCTCCCTCATCAAATCAGGCCATGAAAGAAAATAAGAAGGAGCCGTGCAGGGAAAGTATCAAGATCTGCTTTCTTTTATGCCACACTGGAGATTCTGCAGCTTGGTCTCTGAGGGAAGAGAATCAAACTAAATGTGTCAGCCCTGAAACCGGCACAAAGGTTTTCTTCCATGAAACTGGGGAAGACAAAGTACATCCCTGCCCCAGATAGAAATAGCACTGCCTTCCTAGCAAGATGAAGGGACTTCTGCTGTTCTTGTTTGAGGAAGCAGACTGGATGGATGGCCTTTAGAGGGGGGAAATGATGATCATGAGAGATGTGAAGGCGGCCGGGGGAGGGGGAGCATAGGAAAAATATTCCTCTTTATTTTCCTTGGGCATTCAGACATCTTGCAAACATTGATTCCAAGGAAAAGTGATTCTAAGAGGACTAGTTTGACCAAATTGATGCCTTCAGGTGTGGTGGATTTATTATTCCCATTGCCTCCACTATACTAGTCTAAAATTATAGGCATTTCTTATTCTTAATCTAAAAGAAAGACTGGGCTGTTTTAATTTTTCCATCACTTCCATTCACTGAAATCCAGCAACGAGAAAGGTGAAATTATGTAATTATTAGCAGTGCCAAACACAGAGAAGCATTGATATAGAGGATATCTGTCTTTCTTGGAAACTCTCTGAGAACTGGTAGCTAATGGCATAGGGACCAGCTGTGGTTCACAGACCATTGCTGTGAGTAGCACTGCTATACAGGATTTGTTGGGTCTCACTCTGACACACACTCCTCCAATGGGGACCAGACACTGCCCTGCTGGGCCTGTCACTTCACACAAATTAAGAGAAATATGCAAAACAAGCAAAATTTTGGGAAGCTTGTTAGTCCATTCAACTCATCGAAGCCCTTTACAAGCTTCTGTGGGGCTCCATAGTTCCCTAGGAAACAGTTAAAGACTTAGGTTCTCTGATGCACAGAAATATATGCCACAATGGATCAGTTTTCCCTTTTTTTGTTGTTACTATTATTCTAACAGGGTAGTTAAGACTTTTCTTCCAGATTGTGCCTCAGGTAAAGCACTTTACTTAATACAGACTCCCCAGGCACGCTTCTAAACAGACATGTTTGGATGCCCAAACACCACAATGATAGATTATGCACTCTAGGGCAATGGGAAAAGCCATAAGGAATGTATCAGATTAAAATAATTTGCCTGTTATGTTGAGATGGCAAGGGAGACTAAGGATGCCAGCCACAGATGCTGGCAAAACGTCAGGAATAAACTCTTCCAGAACATGGCTACATAGCCCAAAACACCCACAAAAAATTAAAGGAGACTTAAAGAGATGGAACTTGCCATAGTAGTGGGTAGACCAGCTCTGTGGGATATAGCGGGATTCCTACTACAGTGGGTCTTGGGTATCCAAAATCCATGTATCCTCAAGTTCCTTTAAATACAGCAGCATAGTAAAATGGTGTCCCTTATATAAAATAGCAAAATCAAGGTTTGCTTTTTGGAATTTATATTTTCTTTTAATATTTTCAAGCTTTGGATGCCTGAATCCATGGATAAAAAAAATATCTGTGGATACAGAGGGCTGACTGTAAAAGCCCATGTTCCACCAACTGGAAGTCAGAATAGAAGGCATGCCCTTAGAATTTTTGAGTCCAGGAATTTGCTTTCAGTGCTGGAATGGATGGAATTCAAACTAATTCCACGCAAGAACCCACCCTTACTTTCCCCATCCCAGTAAACTCTCTGTCAACTGGGTGGTGGTGAGTGGGGTGGGGTGGGAAGAGTGTACCTGATATTTTTGTTATTGACCTTCTTAAACAACTAAGAGTTGTAAAACCTTGCTAATCAATTGCATATCACTCTGTCTTCTACCTGTCAACCCAGATAAATTGTCTGCCCATCCCTGGTTTACTAGCAGTGCCAAGCTAATGTAGAACAGACTTGAAAAAGCAGTTCGAAAGCCACAAGTTCTCAAAGCCAGAGTAGCTCAGTATATAGGCTCTGTATATATCTCCTCTTTTTTTCTCACCAAGCTTGTTGATGCCGATCTCTTGCAGGTCTTCCCATGTCAGATCTGTCACAATGTTGATGGAGTCATAGCCATTGCTCACCAGCTTCTTGTGATACTGGGGCAACCCAATGGCACTCAGCCATTCCATCAGGTCATCCTAGAAAACAGAGCAACTAGCATAAGCTACCACTAAACAACCAGCTTATGCTAGCTTCCCAGTTTGTGCAGAATAGCAGTGCTACAAAGTTATCTGGGAAGGTTTTGAAGGCCACATAGGTAAGAACATCCACCAATGGAAAGATACATTTTCTAACAGTCATCAACTTTGTATATAGCTAACAACCACTGAATAGTTATTATTATCAGAATGAGCCAGTGAAAGGTTTTTATGATGCAGAGGCAAGATTGTTGTCTTGGGCTAAGGAGACCTGGGTTTAAATCTTCCCTTAGCATGGGAAGCTAGTGAGCTAGTCAGATTCATAAGGTTGTTGTGAAGGAAGAACACTATGTATGATGATCTGAACCTTCTGAAGAAGAATTGGCATAAAATAAATGTCTTCTTCATTATCTTCATGTATAGCTTGTACTAAGTGTCAGGAAGTCAGCATTACAACATTCGCCCCTTGTATGTCCTGGTGGGATCTGGATTTGAGGCAGGGGGAAACACAGGCAGTGACACTATTAGCAAGACTTATTATTTATAATTACTATTATAATTAATTAATTATCCTCCATAGCATATTAAAATGTAGAAGTGTGCTCCACAACTCTATAAATAATCCTATTATTTGTTTCTATCCGTTCCATTTTAAAGATAGGGATATGAAGAAAGGGAACAGACTTCGTCAAGACAAAACAATAAATCCACAACCAGAGATGGGACTTGAAATTCCTGCTCTGCTAAGCCTAATGGAGTAATCAAATGAGGGGAATATTTTATATTCAGATTGCAGCTTGCTTAAGAGCTCCAGAAACTTTTCTGTAGCCACCCCATGCCCCAGGTGACAGAGGTCCTGGGCATAAAACTGCTGGCTGCCCCCCTACTCTTGCCTGACTGGCAGGTACATGGATGCTGTGTGGATTTCTTGACATCCAACCTCCATACTCACCGGGATATAATTTGGGAGCCATTCTGCAATGCTGAGCTGTCCAATCTCAGTGGAAATTTTCTTCCGGTGCCCTGGCTTAGTCACCCCAATGGCAGTGAGATCCTAAAATAAACAGTGACATCATAACCTACCCCCAGTCAAGCATATGTGCTGTAGCAGAAAAACTACACATAATATTCCTGGGAAGAGAGTGGCAAGTTCTTATAAACACCAAACAGTGATGGCATGGATGGGTGATGTCTGGATAACCAGGTTTAAGGTTCTCTCCTATTGTTTGGCTCCCTCACTTTTTCTTACTTACCTCTGGAGTCATGCGGCTGATCGTTGGCACATCATAGCCTGCATTCAGGAAATTGGCCGTATAGTACTCTAATTGAAATTCACATAGCCAATTGTAAATAGCTTCAGCATCCTGGGAAGGGAGACAGAGAAGTCCCTGGTGAAGGTGATGCCATGGAATGGACAGGCAAATACGTCCCTAAAAGTACTTCTTAAGAGATAGGGATGGAGTGTTTGAGTTTCTGGTACAAGGAACATGTAACCCTGCACACAATATTGAACTGTGACAATGTGCAGCCCTGGCCTGCACAGTGAGTAATGAAAGCTGATGTCCAACCACATCTGGAGTCCAACAACATGGTCCCATCTCCTGCCAAACATGTTGTATCTTTCATATCATTATGTCAATATAATAAATGCAAATACAACACCATGATAATCATTGTTGAGGAATGTGTAGCCTTACAATTTTATGGTCACTTGCGGTGAGCTTTCCTGGGACTGTAAAGTTTAACAGCTCTCTCTCTTTCTGGATATTGAAGTCCTCAGGCAAAAAAGGATGTTAGCCTTCACAGACTTTCCTGTTGCAGATTGCAGACCAAACCCTCTCGAAAGGGAAAAAAATCCTGCCAGCTGCTCTCCTATCACCCAAACTTTGATTCTGGTGGTTCTTCCACCCTGGATTCCTCTTTTACTGCCAGTTTTTGTTTGCTCTGCACATGTTGGGCCGAGGTTGCTTCCTACTAGTGCCATCTAAAGTCCTCTCTATAGAGAAATGTCTGATGCAAGAACTGGCATGTATCTATTTTTCATCATTACTCAGTTTCTGGCCTGATCATTCCCAGTGGATTCTAAATACCTTCCCCTCCAACAGCTGCTCTGGACGTAGATACTGGTGGGAGAAAATCCTGTCGCTGGTGTTCCAATTGGAGAGGTTCTGGTGTGCCAGGGTCCCTGCAAGAAGCCAGAGTGGGTCAAATTGGAACATGAGATGGAACCATAGGAGGCCACATCAACCCAGAGAAACCCATGGTTGCACAGTTGTCATCTGCCCCAGTGGGGATGGCATGAAGGTCACAAACCACCCATGCTAAAATAAGGACTGACACTTGTTTTCAAAGAAGAATTTCACAGATTAAGTTAAATGGGAACATATACCTTATATAGTTTAATTTGTAGGCTGCCCATTTGGAAGAGCCAGTGCTGGTACCAACTACGCACAGGCAATAAAACATTATACATAATAATATGTGCAAATGATACTGAAATTACAAATCACATCCCCTACCCCTTTGCACACCACTGTCTGCTTAATGTGCTATTTGAATGCCAGCTTGTATAGGAACTTTTTATGCTCTTACTGACGGTGTTCAGACCTAGGATTTTATAATTCTACAGAGAAAGGACAGGCCACAGCTGAAGGACAGACTCCAAGAAAGCCTCTCCACTTTGCCATCCCATTTTAAATTAATAACATACTGTCCGTGCTACGTTAACAGCTACTCACTTCTATGATGCTCAGCAACAGAAAGGATGTTTCCAATTTACTGCCATTATTAATACTTCTCTGCTTACACTTTTTGCTTTTGTAATACACACTTCTGCTTCTTACCATGCCTTTAAACAGAGCAGTTTTGTCTCTTACCTATCATGGGATTCATCTGGCCATTGTGGAAATTTGAACTCAAGAGGTGTTGCTGAAGATCCTCACCACCAGGTGAAAGTGGCTGCATAACCAGGAAGGAAGGAGTGAAGGTCAGAAATACAAGTGCGTTGCAGAATGACGAACTTAGCAAATTACGTGACTTCCTGGCATGCTCAACTTTTTGCACATAGCAGGATCAGCAACTAGATTTTTGTAGATGCAGCTTAATCCTGACCAACTGAAATGTCACACATGTGTTCAAGGGTAAGCCAGGCTGAAGACATAGATGCAGATGCCCATGAGAGTCACATGAACTCCTGCTACTTTGTGGGTGCTCACAAGCCAGTTAATCTTTCTTACTCTTTAGAATCAATACAAGAAGAGCTACAATTTTAATTGTTTTTCTATGGGTGAGGGGGGAGGATTGAACTAGAGGTCTGGAGATATATGTCAGATTCAAAGTCCGGGTGAGAAGAGCAAGAGGAAAGAACAGTAACAAAGGTATCTTGACTCCCAAAAGATAGGCAGGCTACTTCCCCCATTCCCAGTCAGTGGGATTCAATACAGCATTACTGTCTTTGAATGCCTTGGATGGAATAAGCCCTGAATGCTACCATCTCTCATTCAGGTAAAGAGCAGAAACTCCACTATAATAGATCTTGACCAACATAGCACTCCTTCCATGTTATTGTAAAAGGGACATGCAGGACTCTTTCATACTATACAGTTACATATAGCACTTTGACCCCACTTTAACTGACATGGTTGCATCCCATGATATTCTAGGATTTGGTCGGAGGCACCACAAGAGCTATCCGCATGAGAACTATAAATCCATCACAAAATTACAAGTTCCAGGACAGGATGGGATCATACCAGTTAAAGTGGTATAAAAATGCTATAATGTGTGTGTGTATGTGCCTTCAAGTCACCTGTCAGCTTATGGCAACCTAATTACAGGGTTTTCTTAGGCAATTCACACTTGAATTGATTTCAGATCCAAATATGTTTGGTCTGAATCGGGGTGAATTGGTGCAATTCCAAAAGAATCAGTTCTTTTGGAAATTGATCTTTTGCTGTTTCTTTTGAAAAAAAATGGGTACTTATGAAAAGAATTGGGTTGAACAAGTGTGAATGCATTACTGATCTCAATTGGGGCACACTGGAGGAAAGGAACAATTGGCAGAGAGGTTGGGCAGAGGGGTGGTACCATCCCACCACAGGTCTTGGCATTTCCCCCCTCTCAGTGCTGCCATGGGGCTATCGGGGGTGGGGGGTGGGGGGTGATGCAGTGTGGTTTTTTTAAAAAAATGTTTGACAGTTTCTGTGAACTGTCACATTTATGTGGGTTCCCGGGAGAGAGTCATGGGTGCTATGACAGCATAGATCCATGGGTGTCATGGAAGATTTTCCCCTGGGATGCATGAATCCATGGGTATCATGGAGAATTCTCCTCTGGGGTGTATGGATCCATGGGTGTCATGGAGGATTCTCCCCTAGGATGCATGGATCTGTCGCTGTCATGAAGGATTCTCTCCTGGGATGCATGGCTGGCATTGGGGTTGAAGAGTCAGCTGGAGGGAACCAAGCGTAAAAGGAGCTAAGGCAGGGAGGGAGAGAAAGTGTGTGTGTGTGAGTGCATGCAGGCTGGGCTAGGGAAGGTGAGGAGGAAGGTGTATGTGTGTTTCTGACTGGATCAATTGTTGCTTCCATAGAAATAAAAATTTTGGCAGCCCATTCCCAGGCACGGTGGGGAGGAGGAGGAGGAGGAGGGGAGGAGGAGGAGGAGTGTGTGCATCTTACACACACACACACACGAACACATACACACAGAGAGGGTCATGGACATAGTGGCAGCTGATGCCGTGGTTATACTTCCGAGTGCTTGCGTCACCGGAAACACACTCATGCACATCATATGATTTACATTTTTTAAAAAAAGAACCAGGATGGATCAATCGTACCCGATATTGAGAAGCCATTTTGTAGCAGTGCAAATGTAAGTGTGAATGTAAATTGTGTTAAATGAAAACAAATGCATTCGGTAATAGAAAATAAAGTGTGAGCTTCGTATCGGTTCGAATCGATTCCCCGATCCTGATTCGATGTGACTTAAAACCTGGGTTTTTTGCAAGTGTGAATGAGGATTAAGTGGTGATCTGCCGTTGCAGTTCTCTGAAATATAGCCTACAGCAGCTGGTATTCCTTGATGGGCTCCCATCCAAGTACTAATGAGGGCTGACTTTGCTTCACTTCCAAGATCAGACAGAATCCGGTGTCCAGGATATTTCCTTTCAATTGGTGTGAGTGTACATGTATAAATGAGCACTACTGTATTTATCTATAGAATCCATGCTAAGTGAATTTGATTGTGTGTGTTCCAACAACAGGAGGTAACAATAGTCTTTAAAAAGTGGGAGGAACTCAAATGGGAGATGATCACCACAGGGCATTTTTGGGTTGACAGGGGGAGCACTAAGGATATGGAGGGAAATCTTCCACATTTCGGTGCAAAGGAAATAGAACTTCCTTACCTTCACACTCTCAATGAGGATTCCAGTGATTTGTCCATTGGTGCCCTCAGTACTCTGACCACTGCCAGCACTCCGGATGCTGCCAATACTGCCCTCACTGCCCACGCTGTTCCTGTCACCTGCTGCATCAGAAGAAAGGTGAAATTTCAACATGGAGCTGGAGGAAGGCAGGGGTGGGGGAAAGAGGGATATCACAATGGAAATCACACTTTTGCAGGTCATGGAACAAGGGTTCAGAGGCCATTGGTTTTTCTTGCAAGCTTTGCTGAGGAGCACTGGAATAGGCTCCCCTTCCAACAGGAGAGGGCAACCGGTGTCACATGTAAAACTTCCCATCACCAACATTGTGTTAGTTGGAATCCCATCCCCATTCCCAATGATCCAGGTTGAAAATCATTCTGCATTTCAAAAAAAGAATCCAGTAGCAGACAATCAGACAGGAAAAGAGGAAAGGGAGGTGTGGTGTTTTAGACAAAGCAACAACTAGCAGCCAAGCAGGCAGGAAAGTCTGCATGGAATGAAGGGGGATTGTTCATATGATAAGAAATGGACCTCAGTGGCAAATGGGTATGTGCACATTGAGCATGTGGTTGTACCAGTAGCAGAGATGTGCATATCACACTGCTGGGCGGGTAATAAGGCCAAGGATGCATCTCTATGGCAGATATGTATTGGTGTGCAGAGATGTGCATTGGCTATAAATGGCTATAATCCTAATGACTCAGTGTAGTTTGTCCACATGCAGAACTATCACTATGTTGAATGGTTCACTACCCCATAATCCTGCAGTACTCCTTCCCCATTGATCACGAAATGGACAGAAGGAACCTTTCAGTGAGTCTATGGGAGGTCTGGGAGGGGGAACATTGGTCACTGCAGAGGAAAGAAGAGAGTACCAACTCCACAGTGATCAAAAACAGATATGTATAGGTATTACATTAACTTGCACACTTACATGCCACCAACAGGATGCCAGACTATGAAAGGAAAGAATTACTTCAATGAACAAGTGTGATTTTCTTGGGACTTATGAGGGGCCAGTGAGTACAGGCAGGGTTGGAAGTGTCCACAAAAATCTACTGACAGTGTATTAAGGGGAAAGAGTGAGGGCATATTATGAGAGGTGTAGCTGTGCAGTGGAAACATCCAGATGTACAGCTAAACTAGGTAAGCAAACAAGAACGTACACTCGTCCCTCCACTTTTGTGGAGTTGTCTTTTGCGGATATGATTATTAAGAGATTTTATTAATATGTTCTCTCTAGGAATATCGAGGTCCTCCAGCGCAACTCTATGATCAACCTTAACCAAAGGTTGCACTGAAGGACCTACAGATTCCTAGAGAGAACACTTCACAAGGCGTCTGTAGCTCCTCCAGCAATACCAAGGTCAATGCCTGCCAGATGTTGACCACAGAGTTCATAGAATCATAGAATCATAGAGTTGGAAGAGACCACTAGGGCCATCCAGTCCAACCCCCTGCCATGCAGGAAATCCAAATCAAAGCATCCCTGACAGATGGCCATCCAGCCTCTGTTTAAAGACCTCCAAGGAAGGAGACTCTATCACCCTCTTAGGGAGTGCATTCCACTGTCGAACAGCCCTTACTGTCAGGAAGTTCCTCCTAATGTTCAGGTGGAATATCTTTTCCTGTAGCTTGCATCCATTGTTCCGGGTCCTGTTCTCTGGAGCAGCAGAAAACAAGCTTGCTCCCTCTTCAATATGACATCCTTTCAAATATTTAAACAGGGCTATCATATCACCTCTTAACCTTCTTTTCTCCAGGCTAAACATCCCCAGCTCCCTAAGTCGTTCCTCATAATAAAAATAATAAAAGTTTTATTTTTATACCACCCTTCCAAAGATCAGGGCGGTTAACAGCATAATAAAAACACAAAATAACATATACATCGAAATTAAAAACAGCATAAAACCCCCGTTAGCCAATCCTCTTTGCCACAGAAGAGGAAGGGAGGCCCACTGGACTTTAGTTGGGGAATGCATCCTGAAATAGAAAGGTTTTTAAGTCCTTTCTAAATTGGGCCAGGGAGGTGACCGAGCTGAGCTCTGTGGGCAGCATGTTCCAAAGGGCCGGGGCGGCAATGGAAAATGTCCTCCTTGTAGTGGAGGACAACCTAGCCCCTGGCACCCTAAGTAGTTGCTGCCCCGATGTTCTGAGGGTGCGGGACGGAATGTACGGGGAGAGGCGGTCCTTCAGGTATCCTGGGCCCAAGCCATTTAGGGCTTTATAGGTCATCACCAACACCTTATATTGTGCCCGGAAGCGAATAGGCAGCCAATGCAGATCTCTAAGCACCGGTGTAATATGGCTGGCCCTGGAAGTTCCAGTGACCAGCCTGGCTGCCATATTCTGTACCATTTGTAGCTTCCGGGTTTGGTATAAGGGTTGCCCCATGTAGAGTGCGTTGCAGAAATCCAATCTTGAGGTTACCAGAGCGTGTACTACCGTTTCAAGGTCCCTCTGGGCCAGTTATGGGCGCAGCTGGCGAATAAGCCGAAGCTGATAACAGGTGTTCTTGACCGTCGCATTCACCTGAACAGTCAGGTGAAGCGACGAGTCAAGAAACACCCCCAGACTGCGCACAGAGTCCTTCACAGGGAGCGTGACCCCATTCAGGACAGGTGGAACCACTGCCATTCCTGGACCAGGGGAACCTATCACAAGTACCTCCGTTTTCTCTGGATTCAGTTTGAGTCGGTTTTCCCTCATCCAGCCCATTACTGACTCCAGGCACTCCACGAGAGGAGAGACGCCATCCTCAGTCACTGCATCAGTCGGAGACATAGAGAAAATTTTTTGGGTGTCATCAGCGTACTGATAACTCCGTGCCCCATGTCTCCGGATGATCTCTCCCAGCGGTTTCATGTAAATGTTAAATAGCATGGGAGACAGAATGGCTCCTTGAGGGACCCCAGTTTTAAGGGCCCTCTCATCGGAGCACACGTCTCCCAGCTGCACCATCTGGGACCTCCCAGAGAGGTAGGACCGGAACCACTGGAGCGCAGTGCCCCCAATTCCCACCTCTGCCAGGCGCCCCAGAAGGATACCATGGTCTATGGTATCAAAAGCCACTGAGATGTCCAAGAGCACCAACAGGGACACGCTTCCCCTATCGATGCCCAGACGGAGATCATCGACCAAGGCGACCATGGCCGTCTCAACCCCGTAACCCGCCCGGAAGCCAGTTTGAAATGGGTCCAGATAATCCGTTTCATCCAAGACCGCCTGAAGCTGGATTGCAACTGCCCTCTCGATCACCTTCCCCAAAAATGGCAGCAGCGAAACTGGCCGATAATTGTTATGTACCAGGGGGTCGAGGGAGGGCTTTTTTAATAGAGGTTTTACAATGGCCAATTTTAGTTCAGATGGAAATTGCCCTTCCCTCAAGGATGTATTAATAATCTGGCGTAACAATAAAGTTACCGCCGGTCCCCCCTGGGCCGCTAGCCATGAGGGACAGGGATCGAGAGAGCAAGTTGTCTTCCGAACACTTCCAAGGATCTTGTCCACATCATCGGTACTTACCAACTCAAACCGATCCAGTTTAATGGAGTCCACGGAGGCTCTGGACGCCTCTACCCTAGGTTCTGCTTGAATGTCGGCGTTAAGACCTTCGCTTATCCGAGAGGTTTTATCCGCGAATAAGTTATTAAATTGGTCGCAGCAGGCCTTAGAAGGTTCAAGGATCTGGTTCGGGGCGGGAGGGAGCTGGGTCAGCTCCCTGACCACCCTGAACAACTCTGCTGGACGCGACTCCGCAGACGCGACACGAACACCATAGAACGAATTCTTAGCTGCTCGTATCGCCATGCTCATAGGGCATGGTTTCCAGACCCTTCACCATTTTTGTCGCCCTCCTTTGGACACGCTCCAGTTTCTCAATGTCCTTTCTGAATTGTGGTGCCCAGAACTGGACACAATATTCTAGGTGGGGCCTGACCAGAGCAGAATACAGTGGCACTATTACTTCTCTTGATCTAGACACTATACTTCTATTGATGCAGCCTAAAATAGCATTGGCCTTTTTAGCTGCCGCATCACACTGTTCACTCATGTTCAACTTGTAGTCTACTTGGACTCCTAGATCCCTTTCACACGTAGTTTCATTCAGCCAGGTGTCACCCATCCTATATCTGTGCATTTTATTTTTCCGCCCTAAGTGCAATACCTTACATTTCTCCGTGTTGAATTTCATTTTGTTAGCTTTGGCCCAGCTTTCTAGTCTATTCAGGTCATTTTGAATCTTGATCCTGTCCTCTGGGGTATTAGCTATTCCCCCTAATTTAGTGTCATCTGCAAATTTGATAAGTATGCTCCCAATTCTGTCATCCTGTTGCACTGGAAGACCTAGAGATTCCTAGAGAGGTATTCTCTCAAGCAAAAACATAGTGTTTTTACTATTTTTGTTTTTTCCACATTCACAGGGATCCTGTGCCCATAACCCCAGCAAATGTAGACAGACAAGTGTATATGTAAATATATCAGTGCCACATGGTTTATGCAGAAGGGGAATATATATCATGGGCAAATGTACAAGAGAGAAAATGTGAGTTCAAGGGTATATATTTGGGATGCACATACTTGAGGAGGAGGAGTGCCTGATACACCTCCATCACCTGTAATGATACCCTTTCTTATCTGCTGTTTCCCTTGTTCATCCTCTTTCCACTCCAAAGTTTGCCTTCACTCATTCCTCAGGTCATGTGAATGGAGGGAATGTTTGTCAAGCCTAGAACTGCCCCTGACCTGCGATCTCGGGTGTTGGGGCTGTGCTGCTCAGGGCGAGGCCGCAAGCTGTGGGTAGCCCAAGGGATGGCTGTGGTGAAACAGGTCGTGAGGCTTCTGTATGTGATGGTAGCTCACCAGGAGGGGTGGCAGTGGCAACCTGCTGGCCCTTGGCAAGGCTCTGGCACTGGTGGGAGGGCACCATGCGGGAAAGAGTCAGGCCTGCATGTAGAGACAAAACATGCAGGTCAAATCAGAATGCATGTGAAAGTGAGGTGGGGTGAGGTGGGATTTAACAGGAATGATCTATCCCAGCGGGATTGAGGTACATTGTGAAGGGCTTGGTGTAAAGGGAAGGAATGACTGGTGTGGTTACGGACTACATGGCTGCCCTGAGAGCATGCATGTCCATTTACGAGTGACACTGCTGCAGAGTTTAAAACATACAGATGTGAGGGGCGCATACAGTCCCTGCACTATTTTCAGAGTGATTCTCACAAAGAATCTTACAGCAGCAACTAAGCCAGGAAGTCCTCTTATGAAGGATACAGGGAAGGGAGGAAAGCAGGCAGGCAGGCAAGGCAGAATTTCCTCCCCCCCCCAAGTATCCTTAATAAGAGGACTTCTCCTTATAAAGGAGGGTTCATATAACCAATTCCTTAGTTTTACCACTCCCAAATGCCTTTGGCTGGGGAAAGTTCAGAGTAATGGAAGCTGTTTGAAAAAATAAACACATCTTATGCTAGGGCATTTTTGTTTCTAGTAAACCAGCTTTGCAACATTTTGTCCTAAAAACCTGCAAGACTTTTTTGACCAGAGGGAAAAGTAGGACAAAGGAATGTTCCTTCATTAATGTACACACACTTACATGCTATGGAAAAGTTATCTGTCATCTGAAACAAAGCAACTCTTAAACTATTTTCAGGCTCCTAAACAATTATCTGCAACTTCAAATATCTTAAGAAAATGTTGAAATTAAAACAGTAATAGTGATTCACTGTAAAAGATCTATACCTGAGAGAATATAAAACTATAAGTAAAACTGAGAAAAAATATGTATCACTATCCAGTTAGTAATTACACTAGTGGACCACAAATGGATGACTTCCACTATAACTTTTAACTTAGTGAGTTACCATTTGAGAAATGGTGGCCTATATTTTCCCATAGATGGGGGGAATTCATACAGACAATTGCTCCTTTCTTGTGGGACGTGTACTTCAACACGGAGGACTCCTATTGCTAACAGTCAAAAGGCAGTGAGCAGCTGTTTTGTCCTTTCCTGTTTATTGTTTTTTGTGCCCAGGAAGAAAAAGGGACAAAGTAGTAGGGAATACACAAGGGAGTTATAAAATGGAACAATGCATGAAGCAGAAAACCTGGCTCAGTAAAATTTTGTGAATGAAGCAGGGTGATTACACAGTGAAAGCCTCATTTGGAAACTCTTTTAGAAGGAAGGCAAGAGCTGAGAGTATGGCACCATTTCCAGCTTTCTATAACCATACGCTCACACCTCTCTGTTAGATGTGCAGACACCATCTTCATTTTGAAGATGAAGGTTATCACATTGAAGATGATTTTGGTGAGGATGGTTTAAATACAATCTTGACATACTTTAATACCTTTACTCCTCTTGCAGAATGGATCCCTCATTTCCAAATACAGTCTGTCCTTGCCTACGCGGAGGATCTGTTCTGGACCCCTCTGCATAAGGCAAAAAGTGCATATGCTCGAGCCCATGCAGGCTGTGTGCGCCACAGGCAGACACACCATTATCCCATTCTTCTGGTGGCTTCCGCGTAAGCTGGAAGCTGCCTATAATGAGCCTGTGTATGACGTGGGCTCACTGTACAATGCTTTCCTGAATTTTTCATGTGAAAGTTGCTAGAAATCCTCTTTAGTATCCTTTCCAGAAAGCAGAGCATAAGAGAATGCATTGATATTATTTTACAAATTAAATGATCCTTCTTACAAGAAAAATGTGGGTGGTTACTTTTATACAAAGAGTGTGTATGGAAGAGCTGATGCGATTCACCATAACAGCTGATGACCAGGACCTAGATCAAGACCTAATGCTAGTTGCCTCTTGTTCATGTGACCAGAGCAAACCAAGGCCATGATGCTATTGGCACATGCTGCTAGGGTAGGAAGAGGAAATTAAAGAAACAGGAATCCTTTATGCAAAAAGTCACTGGGCAAATTGGTTGAACATGGAAATAAAGTCACAGATGCCACCTCCTGATGATCACACCTTCGATCTCTGGGATGGGACTTAGGAGCACTGTTATGCAGTGGTTCTGGTACTTCTTGGAAGGGCAGACTCAAAAGGTGGTGTTGGGGAACTTCTGTTTGACTCCTTGACCACTGGCCTGTGGAGTCCCACAGGGTTCCATTTTGTCCCCATGTTATTCAACAACTACGTGAAACCGCTGGGAGAGGTCATGTGGAGTTCTGAGGTGTAGTGCCACCAGTATGCAGATGACACCCAACTCTATCTCTCCTTTCCATCTGATTCCAAGAAAGCTGTCTTTGTACTGAACCAGTATTTGCAATCAGTAATGGACTGGATGAGGGCAAACAAATTGAAACTTAATCCAAACAAAACAGAAGAGCTCCTGGTCAGTCATAAGGCAGATCAGGGAATAGGAATGTTGCCTGTGCTGGATGGGGTTACACTCCCCCTAAAATCTCAGGCTTGCCACTTGAGACTCCACCCTGAGCCTGGATGCCCAGGTTTCAGCAATGGCCAGGAGAGCATTTGCACAGTTAAAACTTGTGTGCCACATGCACCCATTCCTTGATATGTCAGACCATGCCTTGATTACATCACATTTGGACTACTGCAATGCACTCTACATGGGGCTGCCTTTAGAAATAGTTCGGAAACTTTGGCCTGTGCAAAACACCACAGTCAGAATGCTAACTGGGGCCAGGGACCACATAACTCCCTTGCTGAAACAGCTTCACTGGCTATTGGTTCGTTTCTGGGCACAATTCAAAGTGTTGGTTATGATTTATAAAGTCCTACATGGCTTAGGTCCAGATTATTTGAGAGACCGTATCTCCCCATACAAACCAGCTAGAGCTCTAAGATCTTCCGGGGAAGGCTTTCTCTCAGTCCCTCTACCATCCCAGGCTCGCCTGGTGAGGACACGAGAAAGAGCCTTCTTGGTGGCTGCTTCTGTCCTCTGGAATGCTCTTCCTTGAGAAGCAAGGCTGGCCACCTACTTGCTTGCCTTTCATCAGCAGGCAAAAACAGCTCTGTTAAGGCAGGCTTTTAATATGCAGTCATGGAATGGGTTTTATATGGGATGGGTATTGTGATTTTATTGTGGTTTTAATGTTCGTAATTTTATATTGTGTTTAGCTGACATTTTGTTTACTGTAACATGTTTTTAGAATTTTTATTTGTGAGCTGCCTTGGGTCCCTTTAGGGAGAAAGGTGGGATAGAAATTAAATAAATAAATAAATAATGTGATCTCCCACAAAGATCCCCAGTTATAACCCTAGACCAACCTGTCCGCTTGCTGATGACTTCCACAATGGATGGAGGGAAGTAGCCAACACGGTCAGTGCCTTTCTGAGAGTCATGGATATGGCCTTTCCAGCGTCCATCTGCATGCTGTTCCAGCACCTGAATAAAGGGCATAGTTCTCCTCATCAGTGGGACAAGTCAGGTACAGAATCACAGAATAATAATAAAACTAATAAGTTTTATTTATAAACCGCTATTCCGTGTTGATCATAGCGGTATACAGGTAAAAATTGCAATATCAAATACAAAATACAGGATAAAAATTGCAATACATAAATAAAACTTCAATAAAAACATTTCAAAATACAGATTAAAATCATACATCAAATCCAGGCCAGCTAAATGTGCTCGATAATGCTGTACATATAGGGGGGAGTCATATATCATCAAGGAGCATCGGGGAAGGCTTGCTGAAACAGGAAGGTCTTAAGTCTCTTTTTAAAGAGATCCAGGGAGGTGGCGGAGCAGAGTTCCTCAGGAAGGGTGTTCCAGATCCCAGGGGCCGAGATAAAAAAGGCCCTTTGTGAGGTTGATACATATCTCGTTATCGGGATCCTCAACAGATTTTTCCAAGACGACCTGAGTGTGTGGGGTGGACTATATGGGGATAGGTGGTCCTCCAAGTACCCTGGGCCCAAGCCATTTAGGGCTTTATAGGTTATAACCAACACCTTGTATTGTGCCTGGAAGCGAACAGGCAGCCAATGGAGGATCATGCAGAATCGGTGTTATATCATCGGCCCTGGGACATCCAGTGACCAACCTAGCTGCCATATTCTGCACTAGCTGAAGCTTCCGAGTTTGGTACAAGGGTTGCCCCATGTAGAGCGCATTCCAGAAATCCAACTGAGAGGTTACCAGAGCACGTACCACTGTTTCAAGTCCTCCCGGCCTAGGTAGGGTCACAGCTGGCGTATCAGCCGAAGCTGGTAACAGGTGCTTCTGATCGTCACATCCACCTGAGAAGTCAGCTGAGCGACGAGTCCAAAAGCACCCCCAAACTGCGAACTGAGTCCTTCAGGGGGAGCGTGACCCCATTCAGGACAGGTGGACAAATTTCACCACCCGGACCGGGAGAGCCTATCACTAGTACTTCCGTTTTCTCTGTATTCAAGCTGAGTTTGTTTTTCCTCATCCAGCCCATTACTGACTCCAAGCAGAATGAGAAAGATGAAAGGAACCAAGGCAATAATTAAGTTTAGCATGCACTGTAAAACCAGGATTTTCTTGAGATGGTATACAGCATTGTGCCTAAGGTACAAATAAGGAAGCTTCCCTCAACTCCATGCAAAATAAGTGGTCTGGAAAGATCCATAATTTGCCACCTAAACTGTCCATCTCCAACGTAGGGATAAAAACAGTGGCCTACCCTTACAGGGCTACTATAGGTTAACTAAGTAATATTGTGTGAAGCCTTCTACAAGATGGTGTTCTCCAGATGTTTTGGGCTTCTTATTCCATGATCCCACACACTGGCTAGGTTATTTGAAGTCTATGGGAGTTGCAGTCCAAAACATCCAGAGGACACCAGGTTGGGTAAGGCTGCTCTAAAGGGCTATATGCTAAGCTTTGCCATCATCATACCATATTTTTATTGTCAGGACTAGAAACATGATTTTAAAAACAAACAAACTTTGCGCTTCTCAGAGGAATGCTATGTCTGCATTTAGATTTTAAATTTTGTACTTTTTCTGGCCTCCTACAGAATTGTGGCACACTGTGCACTCCGTAGTTCTCCAATCCACTGTCAAGGTAAACTATCTTTGTATTATTTTCCCAGCTACTACAGTCCTTTATAGGGTTCTGGCACAGGTTGTACAAGAGCCAGCAGTTTATATGGGCTTCTGTAAATCTCTCACCGTTATGACATCTCCGGCACGGATGTTGAGAGCAGTTGGGTCATGGAGGTTCCAGAAATCCTTCAAAGCTCGGACCTTCAGGATTCCTGATGCCTCTGAAGACAAAGGGTAGAGGGAAGAGAGAAGGAGGGGGTCAGAGAAGGGAAGACATGGGAGAGGAAGGAAGGAAGGAAGGAGTATGAGATGATGATGATAATAATAAATTTACTCATGTGTAGAATTCCTCCTACACCCCATAGCCTGTCCACATGTTTGTTGAAGGCAGTCTGTTTTCTGAGCTTTCTGAGATGGACGTGTTTTGATCAGGATTCCAAGAGAATGGTAGAGCAGAACACCCCAAGTACCTACACTGCCTTTACCCAAATCACTTCACTGTTAACCATCCAATGCAAAGTCATACTGGCCATAGGAAAGGTGCCGAGCAACTTTCCTTACATTAGAAGCCTCCCATGACTAGCTTGTGGTCTGCTCACCTCGTAGCAGCTGCTTGATGTCTTTGCTGGCATGTGAAGTGGTGAACTGATTCACAATGTCCAGGGCGGTCTGGTTGTACGTGTTACGTATGTTGACATCAATCCCCCCCTAACCAGATAGAGGAAAAAGTTAATTGATGAGCCTAGAAGAGAGAAAGCATTCTTGGTCTGAGCAAGATTTCACAATACAAGCAACTGGCTTGGTTAGAGCCAGAACTGGATGCTGGTTCATGTCAACCTCCTAAGCCAGAACTCTTGACAGCCAAGGCAGCCTTTTCGCTGTCCAGGGGCTGCCTTCCCCTACTTCACTTGTTCATTGTAGGGGCATTGGATCTGTCACGCCTTAGATTTGCCATACACGCTTAGCCTCAGTTTCTTACAAGGATGTCACTAGCCTCCTTCACAGGAGAGTTGGCAATATGAATCAGGGGAAATGGTAGAGCACTTTGTGCATTGGACATGCAAAGATATTATTTTCTTTTCAAAAGTGTCCCTCTATACATTTGATAACAACATCTGCAATTACTTACGAAGCTGGGTGATGGTAATATGGATGAAGGGAATTGTAAGGCTGCACCAGCAAGCCCTGATTGTGATGAATGCTGCCTACGTCCCTAGCTAGCTGTATCTTTGGTTGGTGTGTCAAGGAGCTACACCCATGGAACAATGCATGCAGGGTTTTTCTTTGTAAGTGAAGGGGAATTCCTTACACAGATCAGAAAGTGCTGGACTCAACACTGAGGCAAGGCTAGGGATCTCTCCTCATGAGGCTTACACATATAACTCTGTGTGTGTGTGTGTGTGTGTGTGTGTGAGAGAGAGAGAGAGAGAGAGAGAGAGAGAATCTGTTCTTTGCTTCCTATTTTCACTTCAAAGATTGGAAACCTAGCAACTATTCCTAATACAGTGTTAGCCTCACTTGCAATAGTAGGCGCACCACCTCGGTCTTCCCATACAGGGCTGCCTCATGCAAAGCAGTGCCCGTCTTTGTCTGTTTGTTGATCTCAATTCCAGCTTTCAGAAGTTGCCTGTGCAAATAGGGACATACAAGCAATGAATACCAGCAGTCAAAAGATGGAACAGATTCCGCTGCCCAAATCACAAAACTTTGATGCACAGAATATCTATGCAGAGTGACAATAGTTGGAGGGAAGGAGAAGGAAGAGGATACCCACATGGGTTAAAAAGGACCAGTGGCACTACTTGCCCTGCAAGGAGGATTAAATAGCAGTATGACACTGTCGGTACAATGTATGACATTATGGTAATGCTAAAAGGGAGGGGGGAGATTGCACTTGATCATAGCAATTCAACCAACAGTAACTCCTACTACTGAAAGAACCAGAAAACAGTTTGTGACTGTTTCCCTTTAAATACTTGAGGGAAAGTGATGATTTGCACCCACTCCTATAAAGGCAAAAGCACACACTATTTCACCCTATATTTCACTCCCATCTTTCCAGATCTTGCATAAATGCTCAATCCTGTGTAAAATACAAACAACCCTAAAGCTAACAGACCTGGACTCCAGTGTGAGGACTGGGATTTCTCCCTTTATTGGTAGCATTGAGAAGAGCTACCTGATGATCTCCTTGTGTCCATTCTTGGCTGCCAAGTGTAGAGGAGTAGTGTAGTTGGGATCATTTGTGTCCTTAGATTGTCCCTCGAGCAGAGCCACACACATGTGGCTGTTCAGGAGCAGCTGGGCCACCTAAATGGAACAAAGGGAGGGACAGACAATGGAAAAGACGCCAACTATAACCTCTTGGGAATTTAGATGGCCATATCATCATTAAAATAATCTTCCGGTGAATCTCTTGTATTATTACTATTGTTATTTACACCATGACCAAAGAGACCAAAAGATGTCCAACCTACTTGTAGCAAACTTCTGCATATTTAAAAACGGTGGCCAAAAGGAGTGACCCTATTCCAAAAGGAGCATGAAGTTTCTGTACTTTTAAGACAGGGTGGGCAATATGCACCCTGTAGACTACCCTGGACTCCCAAGGCCATTTAAAACTGCACCACTGAAATTTAGGAGCAAGACATTTAAAGTCCTTGCAACCATGTTGAGTATTTTCTCTTCACAGAGATTTTTTTTTTGTAGTTTGCCTCAAAATATTTCCTACTTATTTCCTAGTTTGCTTCTGAAATTTGGCAGCTGGGGGGCAGCAGTGCAGTCCATAGTGGGTTGGGGGTGGGTGGGATTTGCTGTTGGGTTCACTGTCCCTGTATCAAGACTTCCAAGGGAGAGGCAGGTGGCCTGAAGCAGAGGCCCTGCCCCATTCTAGCACTGCAGAAAAGGAAGGGAGGGGAAAGGGACACCTGCTGCCCATTTGCCTTGCCTTGTAACTCTCAATAGGTCAGATTCCTGTGCCTTTGGAAGAAGAGTCATCCTAGTTATCATCATCCTCTTAGTTCTCCCTTTTCTTCCACACTGCACCTGCCCATTCCTTGCAACTCCTTTTGCCCAAAAGGGGTAGAAACATTAACAAGGGTAGAGCTTGGGGGAGCCAACTGGGAAAGGTCACTACAGTGGAAAATACCTTTTCATTCAAGGGCCTCATTCTGTCTCTTTGAGAGGCTTCAATGGAGCTGGCCTCCACATTCACAGGGAACATCTACTCACACACAGTACAGTGTGTACCCAGAGGCTCTTGGTGTGTTATTTTGCACCCCAACAACTCTATATTGGCCATGCTATTTATAGTCTATTGACAAAATTGACATTCAAGACATCCCCTGCTTTGGGATGAGAATAGATTATTGACATTCCATACCCCCACCCCCTGCTTTGGTGCAGTCCAGGCCAGTATCCCCCAGTTCATGTATAGTAGTTGTCCTTCCCTTTAGCTTAAGGGGGCAGTGAAGTTTCCTGCCCACCTCACACCTCAGGAATCTTGAGCAGCCTCTTGCACCTGTCCCTGAATAGTGGAGACAGGAATCCACTGACAGCTCACAGCTTTAGCAGGTTGGAATTCCAGACCTCCTATCCCAGCTGGCCTTGGTTTTGCCTTCCACAGCTTAGAGAGATTAACAGGGCTCAGGCACTGTCTGGTTTCTGATGGGAAGAGGGAGAAAAGACCTGACATAAGTCCTGTCAGCACTGTTGGAGCAATAGATATGCCTCTGAAGAACTCTTATTCTTGTGTTCCAGAGTCAAGAGTCAAACTGGCTGACCCAAGGTCAGTGTGCCAGGTTTGTGGATGAGCAGATTTCAGCACATGCACTAGTAATGCATTGCTATTAAAGGTAGAGGAGGCCTGTCCACTTTTCTCCATGGTGTTCCCAAGATACCATTGCCACTCTACCACACTTTAACTCATTTTATACATTAGAGTGTTTGGTATAAAAACTACTTTCTAGTTTGTCGGGGAGAAGAGGCATTGCCTGGGATGTGTGAAAAATGTATAATACAGTTAAAATGATTTTCCACATGGGAGGAAAAAGAAATTTAAAAGAAAACACCGTTCCTGGGGTGGGTGTGGGGAGGGGTAAAAATAAATAAATAGTGGATATATCAAGTGTATATATGAGGGATCAGTTAATTGCTGAGAACACTTTTGAGATAGGATGAGACTAATTTGCTGGCTTTTAAGGTAAAATGTTTATATTAATAAACTCAATATATTTTAAAAAAGAATGTACAATATTGTTCCATCCTTTCATGAGGAGTGTCCTTAGGCCTCAGGGGGTGTGAGGATGACTTAGGAAAATTCTGGGAGGTAGAAAGGGATGGAGGGAACATTATGATAAACTATTCAAGCAATGATGTTGGGCCTTCTGCCATGCCAGAGCCTTCTTTCATGGTAACTCTGTAATTGATCATGAACTGGGACTATGATAGAACTCTTTGCTTGGAGTGGCTTGTTACAGGTAGCAACTACAGACATGTCTGCTCACCTTCAGCCTTCCAAACTCGCAAGCCAGGTCCAGAGGGGTTTTCTTAGCCTTGTTGATGAGGCATGGGTTGGACTGGTGCTGGAGGAGCATCTCCGACTGCAGGAGGATAGGGAGAAATATGGAAAGAACAATATGAAACTGGAAAAACTGGCAGTGAATTGTATAGATAGACGTCTTATCTCCCTGTGATTTATGGACAATAAACTCCAGGCCCTCCTGCAACAGGGATCTTGCTCAGGACTGACAGTAACACAGAGCCACCATGATCATAGTGGGGTATGAGTGTGTTCTTTCATAGACGTGTGATCTAATACAAACTAATAAAATTTAGAGGTTCTCCGGTCTGCCCTACAAAGTCTTCAAGCCCTTTCCAGGGTTAATTTAGAACAAACTAAATATCATCTCATGGTGGTCTCATCTGACTCCCCAAAAGTCTCTTTGGCCACACTCCTATCCCTTACAAAGAGAAAGGAGTATCTGCTTTACATGTTGGAGAAGATGCACATTCCTCAAATTCACATGGGTAATGCAATAGCAAGTACATTTCTATACTGCTTATCAGTGCACTTAAGCACTCCCTAAGCAGTTTACAAACTGTAAGCCAACTACCCCCAACAATCTGGGTACTCATTTTAGCGACCTCGGAAGGGTGCAAGCCTGAGTCGAGCTTGAGCCCTTTCGCTGGTATTGAACTCGCAACCTTATGGTTTGTGAGTGAGTGGCTGCAGTACAGGCATTTAACCACTGCACCATCAGGGCTCTTAGGCCTGCACACTCCTCATACTTGCAGGGCCAGTGAATCTTGTATCTGATGCAAGGCCTGGTGTTAAAAGAATTTCAGCTTTCATTTTTTTAGAAAAAGCAAAGTACTAGTCCACATTAGAGTTCAGAGAAACTTGAAAACATGTGGACAATTGTTCAATAAAAGCTGAGCCTCAAGGAGGATCATATGTTTATCGCATACTTGGAACAGATGGTTGCCCAAGTGGTGAAAAATGTCTATTTGTCATAGCATGTGCTTTCCCTCAAATACACATCTTGTGCATTCATGCTTAGCATGCTTTGGTTTCTGATTAGACATTGGAAGACAAGCACAAGTTTAATTTGCAGACCTTGCTGCTGAGGCATTTACCTTTGTGGAAACTGTTTTGTGGGAGGAGAAATGGGTTAACTGTAGTGAATGCACACTCTCCTTAACATCTTAGTTTGATTGTCAGAAACCAAGAGCAATATATCAGAACTTAAAATATTTGGAAGCCTTAATGCTATATGCATTTTTTTTTGTTTTCTTCCACATTTGTTATTACCTGTTCTTTTGTACTAATGAAATTTAATAAATCTCTACAGTTGAAGTCATCAACATTTAGATATTAGCTTTTTTGCCTCCTTGTTTTTTTTACAGATCAACATATACTCAGCTCTGGGAATGGACTCAGATAAAGAATAAAATACTGTGCAGATTCACAATGCTTCTCAGATGAAGGTGACGTCTGCAATTTTGCCCTTTTCACTGTCTGCCTGAAGAATTTCACTTCCTCTTCACCCCTTGTACAGGGAGGTAAAGAAAATGTTGACTGTTATTCATGACAATATCCTATAGCAGTTTCACAGTTGCATCCATGCTTTGCACTGGGGCAGGCTAAATACAGTGGATCCTCCGCATACGCGGTCTTTTTATTGGCGGCTTTGAGCATAGGCGCTCAAAGCCGCCGGCGCGCGCGGGGCGGAACGTCCCATTCAATTGAATGGGTGCGCGCACCCGTTGCGCCTCACACACTGCTGTGCCGCCGTGCCCGAGCCCCATTGTTTACAATGGGGCTCGAGCATAGGCGGAAATCGCCATATGCGGCGGGATCTGGAACGGATCCCCCGCGTATGGCGAGGTTCCACTGTACTTTCATTCATGCAGTAGTACTATAGTTCAATCTTCAGTTAGCATGTGAGCTTGGGCTGTTGGTTGGCAGATGAGAAACTGGTGAGAGGTGGCAGGATGATAGATTGATAAAAATAATCCAGATTGGACATGCCATTCCTTTTCTCCTTCTCTACCACTCACCACTTCATAGTGACCATATTGCGCAGAAAGGTGCAGTGGGATCTGTCCGTCCAATGATGCCATATTGACTGAAGCAGCAGCCCGTAGCAGTAGGCGAACTGGTTCCACCTTCCCTTGCCAGGCAGCATAGTGTAGTGGGCGCATTCCTATAGGAAGACAGTATCCAAATGGTAAAGACATAGGCCTAAAATTAGACGTGGGTGTACTCTGGAGCTTGGCAGCTTGAATGATTGCCCCAGAACTCTGAAAGGTCACACCATGAGATTATACCTGCCAGTTTGGGCTGCAAGTAGGGATGTTCTGGTCACTTTTAGGGGGCTTTTTTCAGGAGTTTCTGGTTGTTTTGGGATTGTCCCATGAAACAGTTTTGTAAGCATTTCTGAATAGGTTTTGAACAGGAACAGAGGGCTTGTGGAGCTAAAAAGGTGGCCTTTTTGGCTTAAAAATTTCTGTTGGTAGGGGCCTTGAGAGAGTCTTTGTGGGGTCCCAATGAAGCCCAAGGGGTGTGTGATTCCCACCCCTGGCCTAAATGCTATTGCTCTTCCCAACTACAGTAGCCCACTGAATCAGAGGCAACTTGAGAAGTAAACATTTATATAATTCCATTGATTCAATGGGCCTGCTCTGATTGGGGGACTATTAAGAAGATTTTGGTCACTGTAGTTTTAGCCATACTTACAGAAGATTAACTGAAATTAGAGGTTTAAGCAAATCTTGGAAAAGTTATATTTTGGAATAACTTCTAGAACCCTCCAGCCAGCATGGGGATTATAGATGTGTTACTCCAAATGTGGTTTAAAATTAATGATGACTAGCTTAAGTTCTATTGATTTTAGTGAGTGTCCTTTAAATATCGATCCAGCCTGGAGAGAGGCTGCATAACAGGGAGATTCTAGGGATACAGAATGACAATCTTGGTCCAATAAAGCAAAGAAACTAAATGTAACACAGTGTGACTATCACCTTTCTCAGTCCTTTGAACAGGTATGGGCCAGGAGCAGGAAGCGTAGACAGTGGCATTATTCTACCAGAGAAAATGATGACAAGTGTCAGCCTCCTGCTACTGAGGCCAAATTACAAATTTAGCCATATTTAGAAACACTCTTCCTTCACCATATTGTTTGTGAAAGACACCTTTCCCTTAGTGAGGCAAGATCAGCGGTAAGGCCATTCCCTCACATTGATTACTGAGGCAAAAACAGAAAGCTATCTCCTTCTGGGCCAAGAGAAGGAAAAGCAGAATGCTTACCATTGATGTCCTTAATGTCCACAGTGGCCTGTGCCTCCAGCAGCAGGGAGATAAGATCCAGACTCCCAACCAAGGCTGCATGGTGTAGTGCTGAAAACCTGAGAATAAGAGAGGGAGGAGCATCCTTGAATATAGTAATCAATGAGCCCATACAGACAGTTCAAAATAAAGCTGCTTTGGGTCACTTTGGAGGTATGCTGTTTAAATGATGCATGCGTCCTAAGAGGCTGGAAGCCACACTAAAGCCATGCTCCTGTCCTAAGGCCTGGAGCACAGCTTTAGTGTAGTTTCTGGCCTCTTAAGATGTGTGTGTCATTTAAACAGCATATCTCCAAAGTGACCTAAAGCAGCTTTATATTGGCCTATCTGTATGGGTGCAATGATTGTTGACTTATAGTCCAGTCAACCTAGTGGAAACTATAGCATCTACTTCAGTTGACTCTGACAACTGAGAGGGGCACCAATGCTCTCAATAATTCAAACGTTAATATCAACTGTAATCAGCTGAGTAACAGATTGTTGTTTTAATATTTCAAGATTTGTTAGACCAACATAAAAAAGAATCTATAGTATCAGTTTTATAGTATTCTAGGAAGCAGGGTAATTCTGAATTGCTAGGCATCTGCTGGGCTATCTGGAGTTGTAAGATTCCAAAATAATGGACATTCCTTTAAAAAGAATGGCATAAAATAAATGACATCTGGCAACCTTAGCTCCTTGTAAACCACTGCTTTTTACAGCTTTCCAGTAATAGCCAGACAAGCTCAAAATGCTGAATGACACGAATTTCTCATTCCTGCATTGCCGGGTAAACCAACTGCTCCAGAAATTGACCCCCGCCCCCTTTAGACACCTAATTATGTGCAGGGCAGGAAGGTTCTGCTGCTGTGGCTGGGGTGGTAAGGACCCAGCACATTTAATACTGGCCATTGCTACTATTCCCATTTTGTGCTTTGATAGACCTGTCCTCAAATTGGTATAATCCTTGGTTGGGGAAAGACACTGAGTGGCATAGAATAAGCTGTGTACAGTTATGTAGCAATACAGTCTTCCATTTTCATTCTTAATAAGTAACACACACAAAGTTCTACAAGTACAGTTGGCCCTCTACATTTGCAGCTTTTACTTTTAAGCATTTGATTATTTGCGATTTTGATTAACACGTTCTCTCTAGGAATCTCTAGGTCCTCCTGTCCAATTCTACTGGAAGTTGACCATAGAGTTTTGCTGGAGAACCTAGAAGTTCCTAGAGAAAACACTTCTCTAGGCATTGGTAGGACCTCCATAATCATTCTATGATCAATATCTGGCAGATGTTGACTGTAGAGTTGCACTGGAGGACCAGGAAAGTCTTTGAGAGGTATTCTCTTGGGTAAAAAGAACAGTGTTTTTTATTTGCGATTTTTCCACATTCATGGAGGGTCCTTCACCCTAACCCCAGCGAATGCGGAGGGACCACTGTACGTCTTTTCTAATCAGTACACCATCCTCCATGCCTTTTTAACACCCCATCCATCCCTCCCTCCCTCCCTCCCCCAAATTTTCTTCAAAATTGGAACTCTCTCTACCATTTTTATTTTATTTATTCACTCATGCCTATACCCCAAACTGGGATTCAAGGTTGCTAACCAAAATTAAAACATTATGACATTTTTTTAAAAAAGGTACAAGGAAACACTTTGGTTCTGTTCCTCAACACATACTAGAGGTGTGTGAGAGGTACTTCCATTTCTCTTTAAGGAAAAACAAACCACGAGATGTCCCATAAGCAATGCTAAGAATCAGCCAACTGAGTTATTATTAGCTGCAGGGGCACTGCAGTGGGGAAGGGAGGGAGGGAGTGTGTTGCCTTGTTTTTTTGGCTGATGACAAAACTGTCAGACAGCAAAACTAGGACTGTGGTGGTCTCTAGCCAGGGGACAGATGACAGTGGGCATGTAGTGTATCTCTGCCCCTGCCCCACCTCTCCCAGCTTGCCTTAACTCTGGCAATCTCTCACAGCATGCCTTTCCTACTGTCTGAGTATGTGAGGCTACTGAGAATGAATAGACCCTGTGTCTCTAGTATGCGAAAGAGGCTTGTTTATCCACAGTCTCCCTGCAACCCCCTCATACCACCCTACTGCCAGCACCCGCCTTCCTCTTGCTCAGTGCTGATTTTGTCCATTCAAACTGAGACAGGCCCAGAGCTGTTGAGAATCAACCCTCTTCAGCAGTGGAGGAGAGGTTGGAGCCCTCAAAGCACAAACACTCTCCACAGTGAGGCTGAGGGAGTGTGGAAGGCAGCTTTGTAGTAGCCAAGGCTGGATTTATGCACAAACTACAGACCCTTGGACTGTGAAATGTCTCCCATTCATAAATATGAGGTTTTACTTAACTGTTAGATTCATACACTTTAGGGTGAAAGTATGCAAAGGGATTTTGTAGCATCTTCGAGACTAACTGAAAGACAGAAGTTGGTAGCATGAGCTTTTGTAGATTTCAGCCCACTTCCTCAGATGCACATTTAGGGTGGATGGTAATACTGAAGGGGCCTTTAAATCTGACCTAGCTTTGGGCCACAGCGTGTCTTAATCCACTCCTCCTTGTATCCCATTGTAAACTGTATACTATGTGTAGTTTAATGAGAGAAATGAATACAGTAGTAGACATGCCAAGACAAAGTATAAAGGAAAGAAACCCAAGTGTATAATAACAGTACCCACAGGGGAGTTTTTTTCCTTAGCTCCAGACTTCCAGCCAGCAGTCAGCTCATGCTGTGCCTTTGCTGCAAGACTGGATGTTCCAATTATCGTTGCGGTGACCTCTTTGTGGGAAGAAGGGGACCCCTGGAGCCAAGAGACTGGCCCAAGGCTCTAGAAGGGCACTGTGCCCACCCATGAGCTCCCATGAACAGGGCTGAAGAGTGAGATGGTCACTGCTTAGCAGGGGCAGGCAGTAGGGGTGGGTCCCAGAGCAGAGCCCTGGTGAAAATTTTCCATAGTATTAAAAACAACAAACAGAAGATTTCTACTCTGTGGAGCTGCAGCTAAGCTTCTTGCTTATCATGCTGCTCTGTTCTTTCTGACAAACTCCTATATCAGCACAACAGGCAGAAATTCAACATGAGGGATAATAACACTGATAGGAAATGCCTAAATTCACTACTATACAGGTGTCTCAATGGGGGGACCCCTGTCCAAAAGCAACTCCTTGTTAACTTTTGTACTAGAATAATAATAAAAAAAAATACTAATATGCACTTTCACAGTCTCACATGTCTTGTGTATGTCAGTTGATAAAAATACCAATTCAAATCCATTCTAGTTCCAGGATGTAACACAGCAAAATGTAGAAAAAGCGAAAGATGTGTGTCTGAATACTTCTGTACTTCTGTAACACTTCTGTAAGGCACTACTCACTCTCTCTCTCTCTCTCACTCTCTCTCTCTCTCTCTCACACACACACACACTATATCTGGATATAAATGCAACAACAATAACACTTACTCATTTTGCACATTCATAGAATCATAGAGTTGGAAAAGACCAGAAAAGCCATCCAGTCCAACCGTCCTGCCATTCATGAATTCTTAATCAAAGCACCCCTGACAGATGGCCATCCAGCCTCTGTTTAAAAATCTCCAAGGATGGAGACTTCACCACCCAGGGAGTGTGTTCCACTGTTGAACAGCTCTCACTGTTAGGAAGTTCCTCCTAATATTGAAGTAGAATCTCTTCCACTGTTCCTATTCTCTGGAGCAGAAGGAAACAAGCTTGCTCCATCTTCAATGTGACATCCCTTCAAATGCTTATACAGGACTATCACATCATCTCTTAACTGTCTCTTCTCCAGGCTAAACATACCCTATGAGGAGAGTTCTTAAGTCTCTCCTCATAGGGCATGGTTTCCAGACCCTTCACCATTTTATTCACCTTCCTCTCTGGACATGCTCTAGCTTCTCACCACCTTTTTTGAATTGTGGTGCCCAGAAATTGGACACAGTATTCCAGGTGAGACCTGACAAAAACAGAATAGAGTGGCACTATTACTTCCCTTGATCTAGACACAATACTTCTATTGATGCAGCCTAGAATTTACTAGGAACTCTTTCACATGTAGACTCGTTAAGGCACGTGTCCCCCATCCTATATCTATGTATTTCATTTTTTTCTGCCTAATTGCAGTACCTTACATTTCTCCCCACTGAAGTTCATTTTGTTAGTTTTGGCCCAGCTTTCTAATCTATTAAGGTCATTTTTAATTTTGATCCTCTCCTCTGGGGTATTAGTTACTACTCCTAATCTGGTGTCATCTACAAATTTGATAAGCATGCCCTCTGTTCTTTTGTCCAAGTCGTTGATAAAGATGTTGAATAGTACTGGGCCCAGGACATAACTCTGTGGCACCCCACTGGTCACTTCTCTCCAGGATGAAGAGAAGCTATTGCTGAGCACCCTTTGGGTTCGGCTGGTCAACCAATTGCTAATCCACCTAACAGTTGCATTATCTAGCCCACATTTTACTAACTTGTTTGCAAGAATAATTTGGCCCTCATAATTTGGTTATCCCCTAGGTGTCCCATCAGTGACTCTATGTGTGAGTATAATGCATGTATGCATGCGTGCGCGCGCACGCACACACACACTTATATAGCATCTAATGGGGAGGCTCTAGTGTATTGGTTGCTGAACTAGGATCCCCAGATGCTGGACTATAGTTCTCAGAGGCTCTGACAATTAATCACCCTGGGTAGGGTTCTGGGAGCTGTTGTCCAAAGAGATATCTGCTTTAGTATCTTTGCTTTGAGTAAAATAACTACCACAGCAGGGACGTAGCCAGGATTTTGGGAAAGGGGGGGGTCCAGACTAAGTGCCACCATTTTGAGAGGCTAAGAGCCCCCCCAAGACACATTAGAATGGCACCACTTGAACTTCCGTTATGGCTCCGTGCTGCTATGGAATCTTGGGATTTGTAGTTTTGAGGAGCTGTCTGGCCATCTCTGTCAGGTGCTGCAACAAACTACAAGTTCCAGCATTCCACAATATGGTGCCAAGGGCAGCTAAAGTGGCATCAAACTGGATTATTTTTTTCAGTGCAGATGCAAACTGAGTCCTTCCTCTGAAGCCGTTTACATCAGATAAATTCAGCTCGATAAAGCAAAGCGCAGCTGTTCAAGCAATGAGTGGCAGCCACTCTGTTCATGCTCAGAAGCACTCTGTTCATGCTTTGAGACACTGCATTCCAACTTCTGAGCTGAGCTAAGAACCCAGGCTGCATCCACACATTTCATTCCCACTTCCAAGAGGGATTTTTAATTCCAACACACACACTACACACACACACACTACATACACACATGCACACAATTTTTAATTCCAAGACTCATCTATCTATCTATCTATCTATCTATCTATCTATCTATCTATCATCCTGTCATAATTTTAAATTCCAAGACATTATACCTTCCTTTCTTTTTATAATAAACAAACCCCTTTAAGAGAATCCTATTTTGGGAGAAAGGCAGGGTATAAAATCAATAAATACAAAATTATTGTGCAATAGTCCATCAGTGCATGGCTTGCATTATAAGACTTTATAACTTTAAAATGTTATACATTTAAAAACTATTAAAATCACAGTAGGCTCAGAGTGCTACAGAATCATGGAATCATAGAGTTGGAAGAGACCCCAAGAATGGCCCTGATCCAGTCCAACCACATTCTGCCATGCAGGAACTCCCAGTCAAAGCATCCCCAACAAATTATGTAATGGGGGTGTCCATCTACATTGTAGAAAGATATACTATAGATTAATGCTATGGAAAATCACCACCTTGAGTCCGTATATTGGGAGAAAGGCGGGATATAAGAAAATAACAACAACAACAATATCTGGGTATTGTAGTTTTGTGAGATATTTAGCCTTCTTTGTCAGAGAGCTCTGGTGCCACAACATACTACAAATCCCAGGATTTTCCATAGCATTAAAGTGGTGTTGAACTGGATTATTTCTGTAGTGTGCAGCCTTATTAGACTGCAGTTCCCAGCAGTCTGTGGTGCTGCTGGATGATGGGGCCTGCAGTCTAGCATTGCCTGGAGCAGAGCCATAGGACTCCAGAGCCCCAATTCATCCTCTGGCAGAATTTTGGGGAAACTCCTTTAAAAAGGCAAAAATAAGGAAAATAAAAACTCCTTGCAAAGAAAAATTCAGAGGTCTGCCAATGGACTTTGCTTCCAAGGCAGGAGGGCAGAGAGGCCCAGACCTTTAGATTGATTCCTTAGGTTAATTAATTAATCCTAGAATCCTAGAGTTGGAAGAGACCCCAAGAATGGCCATCCAGTCCAACCCCATTCTGCCATGCAGGAACTCTCCATCAAAGCATCCCCATTGATATGCTGAAAAGGGGCCAGCTAAGTGTATTTGATTTTATTTTTCTTTTAAAAATGAGAAAAAAAAAACAAGGCTGGAAGGAGCCAGAAAAGGGCCAAGCCTTGATATCTGGACCCCAGAACATACTCTAACTCCCAGAATTCCATAGTCATGAGCCAGAATGGAGCCAAGCGTCAATATCTGGACCCCAGAGCATACTCTAACTCCCAGAATTCCATAGCCAAGAGCCACAAAAGAGTTAAATCGCTGCCAAACCTGGTTATTTCTTGAGTGTGGATGCAGCCTGATGCAGCCTCCTGTCCCTCCCTCCCTCTCCTCCAGGGCTTTTTGGCTCCTCCCCCTCAGGCCTCGCAAAAAGTTTAGGGGCGGCACTTGCGCTCCTCCTGGCTTTGCCAGGGCCGGGAGGAGAGGAAAGGTGCTTGCTGGAGCACGCGTGTGCACGAGCGCAGCCCCAAACAAACGCCAGGGGCCCGGGCACCAATTCTGCTCCTCCTGAAGCCTAGAGCAGAGCAAGTGGCGCTCTCCCTGGCGTTTCATTGGGGCTGTGTGTGTGCGCGCACGCTCCAACAAGCACCTTTTCTCTCTTCCTCTTGAAGGGGGGGTCCAGACCCCAGAAACCCCCCCCCCCCTTAGCTACGTCCTTGACCACAGCCTCTCTTACAGAATCATAGAATCTTAGAGTTGGAAGGGGCCACAAGGGCATTCTAGTCCAGCCTCCTGTCATGCTGGAATACACAACTAAAGCATCCTTAAAAGATAAGGCTCATATAACCTTTGTTTAGAGATCTCCAAAGGAGGGGAACCCCACCCTACCACAAGGCAGTCTATTCCACTGTCAAACAGTTCTTACACTAAAGAAGGCCTTCCCAATGTTTAGGTGGAATCTCTTTTCTTGTAATTTTAACGCATTGGTTCTTCTTCTAGTCTCCATAGCAGCAGAAAACAATCTAGCTCCATCTTCAACATCTCTTCATACCCTGTATATTTAAAGTTGGCTATAATGCCACCTCTCAGTCTTCTCTTCTCCAAGCTAAACATACCCAGATCCCTAGGTCACTCCTCGTAAAGCTTGATTTCCAGATCTTTGATCATCTTGGTCTCCCTTCTCTGGACATGTGCCAGCTTGCCAACATCTTACTTGAAATGTGGTGCCCAGAACTGGACACAGTATTCCTGGTGAAGTCTGATTACCCTGATTGCTGTTAACTGAAGCATGGGTGTTATTCATTGGTTTTAAAATATGTGTTTAGCCCAATATGGCACCAGGGCCATCATTTCTGCTTTCAGAAAAGGGGCAGGCTGAGAAATGTTACTTATTTGTTGGAACAACCTCATATATTTCAAGATAACAACCCAAATTATAGGTATTCCTGTGGAATAATGGTATGAAAATTGTGGAGGGACTTCCTTTCCCTGACCCATACTTCCAAATAATGCCCTGGAGTGTGTTAAGTAGTTATAGTTCTTAAAAAGAAGACACAATCTATACAAAAGTACAGTTTTTGACAATGATTGTGATAATAGGATATTTATTTGCACAGCACATTTTATGAGTTCAAAGTGCTCCACAGGCATCTAGCTGCATTCCTTATACAAACACTGTAATGTAGAAACCAACAAATAGCAGGGGAAGGAATTGGCAAAACTACCTCTGAGTATTCCTTGCCTAAGAAAACCCTATGGAATTCGTGGGGTCACTATAAATCATCAGGTGACTTGAAGGCACATTGACACACTCACACACATGTACACACTTACTTCCTGGTGCAGCCTTCCAGTCACCATACTAGCTCATCAAGGCAGAAGCTGGGACCCTACTACAATACAACAACTTGTACAATATCAGGCATATATACTCAAGAAGTAGTAAGTAAACATCTCAGGTAAACAGGATTGCACTCCCAGTGAATTACAACCTAAGTACTTTCCAGTTACCAGAGGTCCCATTCCTGAAATGTGATGCAATCAGGACTGGGTCTTTGGATAAGCTTTTGTCCCCTCTGTCAACATTTGGCAAATTTAATATACACTTGATTACTTGCTCTGGCTTGGCATTATCACTATCCTTTGATTTTCAGATTTCTACCTACGGTATTTGAACTTCATTTTGCCTGTTCCCAATCCCTGGGAGTTAGTGCGGGTGGAAACTTGAGGACAGAAGATTCTGACGAAATTCCTATACTGTACTACATTTCAGTTTGGAACCCAATGTAATCCTTGTCCTTTCACATAGGACTCTGTCACAGGACAGAAGCCCGACCAAGTGACATTCACTTCAACAGCCATCCCCCAAACTGTGGCAGTTAAGAGCAATATGCCTTAAAATAATTGGCTTGGGGAAACATCTGTGGAGTGGAGAGGATACATTTTGCTGTATGTTTATATAAGGATAGGGGGAAAGTAACATCAGTGCTATAGGAACAGAAATAAGGAACGTTATACTGCTAGTTAAGCAGCATTAGCTAAATTTTAATGCAGGTTTTGACCTTAATCCACAATGATTGCTTGTCAGTGTTCTGGGAAGCTATTGTATTTTTCCAAGAGTGGGGTTAGAAGATAACATTCTTCTCAGCAAGTGAGGAGTCATTGCCCCTCTGAACAGATGCATGTAGCGGCAGTCCTCAAATTACCTTATTAACACAAACTCTACTTCAGCCTTTCCCAGTTTGAGGCCATTCATATGTTTTGCACAACAACTCCCATCTTCTACTGCTAACTGGGGATAATGGGAGGAGCAATCCAACACATTCAGATGGCACCAGCTTGAGTGGGCTGCTTTACTCAGTTACTGTATTTCAATGAGTTGTATGCCTAGCAATGTTTTAAGAAATTTGTTTTATTTTCCTAATTTGAAGTGAATGTCCCACAGTCTCACCACAATGATGGTGGGCAGAGCCGTGACAAAAATGCCTTGGCTTGTAATCAGATACAGTAGACAGGGACGAGTGGATTAACTGGAAAATCTTTATCCTTTTTTGAGCGACATGTTCATTGTTCTCTTTACCTTGTCAACACTTTTGTCTCTGTTTAATCAGATTATTACATACCCATCCACATCCTGGTAGTTCACATTCAGTCGTTTAGCTGATCCCAGGAGTTCTAGAGAAAAAGAACAAGAAAGGGGAGAATGGGAAGAAATGTGTCAGTTCAGGATACTGATAAACAAGAAGATGGTATGGCTAAACATATATTTCAAACAAATGCTCAACAATGTTTAGAATAAGAACCTGCAATTTTCTGTTTATGAAAACTGGGGGGAAACACTCTCATCACATATACCGGGTGGTCCCAAACTGGAAAACCTGCTTAGCTTTGACAATAAAAATGGCATTTGAAAAGTCACCCAGTGGACACACTCCTCTTTCTGATAGAGGTCTGGACTAAACACATTAAATAACACTTGCAAGAAACAGAACCAAGATTAAAGTGACATTGATTGCAGAGGCTTGGTTAGCTATCAGGATAGTAGAAAAAAAGCCCATTCGTTATTTTTGCCTCTTTAAACATTCACGAGTTTCCTTGTCTTCTGTGGAAAAAAATACGATTATCTTGCAAAATGAGTTCAGTTCCCTGTGAGTTATAAGAAATCCAGCTACTTCCTGCTTGACTTTCTTTTGTGCACAATTGGGCCATCTCTCAAGACTTTCAGTCTAACATGGCTACTCACAAAAGAGAAAATGCACTGACAATCAATCAATCAATCAATCAATACAAAGGGAATGGATTTGTATAATATTTCTATAAGCTCTTTAATTGGTACAATGGCAGGCATAGAAATAATGAGTTCAATTTAAATTTATTTTGCCATAAGTGGGAAAGACTGATCAGCTGACTGGCATGCCTGATTCTCAGTCTGCTGTCCAGGTGTGAACAGCTGCTAATGGACAACCACTGGGTAACACTGAATCCCCTGCTCTTCTTTAAAATGGACTGAGAGTGAACAGTCTTTCAGACATTGGGGCATTTTCTGTAATGGATGTTGCACTGCCACCCCACAACAGACTAACCTTGCATTACACAGGACAGTGCTTGACCCATCCCTTCAGCTTCTTCTTCCTTCTTTTTATTCTAGCTTCTTCACTGTTGCCTTTTACACACCTTTTCCATAGGTATCAGCCTTCTAGTTGGTTCATTTTTCATTCCCTCCCTTCTCCAGTACATCTGCTGCCACCACCAAATCATTCCCACTCTCACTTCCAGAGTCTCTTCAGTTAGTTACTCTACTTCCACAAAACCAGAGTTACATAACTGCTATTTCCATTGCACTGAACCAGTAGGCCAGTATCCTTGTACTTCTCATCCTTCTTCTTTCTTAGTGTTCTCTCATTTATAGTGTAGTGTCCAGAAAAATGCAGAATTAGGACTTTTGGCTTCTGCCTTTTTGTCGTTTACCCAGTGCCAGTGAAAAAGCCCACAGACCAGATGGCTGGCATTTTTTGCTCCAAAGGCAGAGGTGCCAGATCTAGGAACTGTGAATGTAACCATTGTATTTGACATTCCACTCCCCTTGCCTTTCCTCCAAATTCTCCATTTTACAGGAGGTGTGTGACTACAAAGGACCACAAGGAAAAAGACCCTTCTCCTTTTTCTAAGTAAACCACGATAGCTTCATCAGTTTAGATTGTCACTCCTTACACTGAACCTAGTTTACTCCCCTCTCGTACTTCATAAGGGGCCATTTTCTTCAGGAATTTGGTAGAAAACAACAGGAAGTCAACAGAAGGAATGGACAATTACTTTTATTACAATAGACAATTAATTAACATGTACATTAGAAAACATGCATGAAAATATGTAAACATTTCTACGCAGATTTCATATTACTTTAGTCTCCTCCTACCCATCCTCCTAGAAGCTTTGGTGAAAAAATATTCAGTCTATCATGGAAAATTAAGAAGGGGGGGGGGTACAGAGCCAGTGGACATGCCTCAAGTTTTGAGAATGTCATACAGTATGTACCATCACAAAATGGCTGCTATGCTGGGTGCAAATAGTCATGAACCACACATTTTTGAAATGGTCTGCTGGAGAAACAAAATGCAAACAAGTTGCTCAGAATCCTAAATTCAAGATGTGGCCTGAGCTCTAACACACAAAACACCTCTTTTGAACCAATTTTTTTCAGCTTCCAAACCCATTTCACAAGAAACAGCTCACTTGGACATGAAAGTACAAATCAGAGATGAAGCCTGAGCACCCACATTTTAAAGATTACATTCACTTCAAGAAAGCAGAACAATTTAGACATTCATAGCATACAAACTGTGCTCTTCAAGGAAACACAAAACAACAAAACCAATCAACCAAAACATCCTACATCAAACAAGCAAACTAGGCAACACATACAACACAAGCAAACCTGCCCCCCATCTCTGTCATCTCCTCTAGCACCCCAGGATGATCTCCAATACTCCCCAGATTAACTTTTTCCTGGGCTGCCTTGAAAATGAGGTTACCAGAGTGAAAACTAGAGCCTGACAGCTTTAATTGTTGTGTAGGGGGGTGTTCTCACTTAAGATTTGAAACGATTTAAAATACAATGTTTTTAATAAAACCGATTCAAAATAACCCTGGTCTTATCCCGCGTTCCGAATCGGTTTTATTCTTCGTTCCTATCTGGTTTTTTAAATGGAAGTTTTTACCTGCAAGCGTTACTACTTGGCATGAAATCAGTGTTTAAATAAATCGATTTTTCTCCTCCATACCTTATTTGGAGCTGTCAATCAATAGTACGTCAGAATGACGTAACGTTAATCCGGAATATTTGGAAGCGATTTAACTTTTGGCATCGTTTCCATTTCATTGACAGTTTGTGAATCGATGTATTTTTGGCGGTTCCCCCCCCCCCAAATGGACCAATGAAGGCGCTTAATCACTCAAACGTCCTCTTCTGCGTCTCCCCATATTAACTGCCATAACTCAGTGCTAGGGAATCCTGGGAATGGTAGTTTATTATGGCACCAGCACTCTCTGGCAGAGGAGGATAAATGTCTCACAAACACAACAGTTCCCATAATTCCTTAGTACTGAGCCAGGGCAGGTTAAGGGGTCTCAAACTGTATTATTTCTACAGTGGGTTTGGAACTACAGATGAGTTTTTTTCATAAATTAAAAAAGTTGTTACTTTATAATTACCTTATATATACACACACACACACACACACTCATATGCATATATATATATATATACATACATGTGTGCAAACACACACACAAATATATATGTGTATATATACCTATATGTTTGTGTGTGTATGCATTTATATATATATGCATGTGTGTGTGTGAGTATTCATATATAATTGTGTGTGTGTGTGTCTGTCTGTCTGTAGTGTGTGTGTGTGTGTGTGTTTGCCAAATCGGATCAAGGAGGAGAAGGCAGTGGGTTTCAGTGGGTAGAGACTCTGCATCCAAAGCCCAGGGTTGGAAAATGGGATCAAGGAGGAGAAGGCAGTCAGTTTAAGTGGGATAGAGACACAAGACAGAAAAGGGGAAAAGAGAACAATCCCAGCGGCAAGAGGCTGCAGACCTAAGAGAGAGGAGAGAGTGAAAGCCAAATAAAGCAAGAGCAAGAGACGTCCCAAGACAGCCAGGGAGAATCCCTTCAGAGAGCCCAGAGATCAATAGGAGAGGCTTCTGGCAAAGCAAATTTGGGGAGCCCAAGCTGTTTCCAGAGAAACTATGGGGATGGGTTTTGCAGGACAGCATCCCCTCTTCATGTCTCCCAAGACAGCCAGGGAGAATCCCTTCAGAGAGCCCAGAGATCAATGAAGGAGGCTGCTGGTAAAGCAGGGAGGGAGCACTCTTCCCAAAGATTCTCTTTCCAGGGTTGGAGGAGAAGGCAGATTCCATTTGAGAAAGGGAGGGAGAAAGGCTCTATTCCCCCCCCCATTGATCAGAGCCCTTCCCTGCCTGGACGAGATCAGATGCCTCCTCGCGAGGAGCCTTCCCTTCCCTGCCTGGGCGAGATCAGAGCCCAAGCGGGCAGGGAATGCCTCTTCGAGAGGAGGCTTCCCTTCCTGCCTCTCCTCCGTTAGAAATGGGCTCTCCCCACACAGAGGGGAGGTTGCAATCCACCGGGGGAAGCC
The DNA here is from genome assembly GCF_019175285.1 of Sceloporus undulatus. Lineage (NCBI taxonomy): Eukaryota > Metazoa > Chordata > Lepidosauria > Squamata > Phrynosomatidae > Sceloporus > Sceloporus undulatus. Next base: position 139,111,296 of record NC_056523.1, on the reverse strand, counting down.
TTGTAGTCCTTTGGCAGATGCAGGCGCTTGAGCAGCCGGGACTTCAGGCGCTTAAAGCGCTGAAGAGATTAAGCGCCTGTAAACCATTAAAATAAAAAATAAAAAAATCCTTATCTCTTATTGAAAGACCACAGCGGACAAAGGGGTGAGGGAAGCAAAAATGGCGACAGCCACGACGGATGGGGACAGAAAGGGCAACTCCCCCAAGGCCAGCCCCATCGCACTCTGCTCCTCCCATCCAGCTAACCCGATTTCAAAGGCTGTCGTTCCTATTTAAATGCTCCGGTTCTTATCCCGATTCAAGGGAAAAACGTAGGTCCGACCCTAGTACTTTTTTAACACGCGTTAAATGACAAAAACACGATTCAAAATTTTAAACCGCTCCACAATTCGATTTGTAGTGGGGACGATTGCGGGTTGCTCTAGAACAGTTCTAGATTTATATCGGTTCCTAGTAGGAACGCCACTCCTAAGATTCGATTCAGAACGCGGGGTTTCGCCTAGTGAGAACACCCCCTAGAAGGAATTTCAGCAAGTGTTGTTGGTCATGCAAGTAGGTAACAAGCAACACCTAATGAAATTCCCACTTTTTATAATAAACCACTAAAAGTATAGGAGTCCCCTCCAGTTTTTAACCTGGCAACCGTAACTGGGCTGCAGCTGGCTGCTGTTATTTTCAAAAGATGCTTCTGAGGTGCCTGTGAAAGCCAGAAGCATTATGAATAGAACAAAAAACAGGAAAGCAAATATTCACAGTAGAAGAAGAAAGGAGACAAAGTCCCACATGCTGTGAGAGGGTCCAAAAACTTTTATTTCTTAAAAAGCCCAATGTGTTTTAGCCTTATCACCAATTGGCCTTCTTCAGGAATAATTATCAGAAATTTCTGGAACCGAAGTCTGCATTTTCAGTCAAAGTGGACCTTCTGAGTATTAGAAGGCCCTCCTGAAACAGGTTGGGCTTTTTAAGAAATAAAAGTTGTTGGACCATCACACTCCTTTCATTTTTCTGCTGAGGCATTTTGAGAAATAAAGATGAAGTCAGAATATTACTTTTGCAGAAAACAAGCCTCCCAGGTTTTTAAAATGAGCTTTTAAAAATCTAACCAGTAAAATCAGGAGGGATTGTAGAAACAGCAATGGAGGTGTCTATGAAAATTAGGAAACTCAGGCCTAGGAGGTAAGCTATGTATTTTTTGCTATTTATTGTTATTGTTATTTGTTATGTTATTTTTATTGTTACTATTATTTGCTATGTATTTTTTTTACTGTTGTAACCTGCCCAGATTTTTGGTGATTAGGCAGCCTATAAATAAACCACTATTATATTATATTAAGGGGAAGAGAGATAAGGTGATTGGTGCTAGTAGAATGACAGCAGAAAAGCCTTATAAGTATGGAGAGAAGGCTGTCTCTCTAAAGCATCTCATGGCTGAAGACTGGTTTGGTAAGGCCAGACCAAATGCACACGTGTCACTATAATATTATAGCATCATCTTTTCCCTCTCTCATACAGGTTTTTAAAACAGCTTTGCCTGACAAATAAACTTTGGTTTTGAAAGCAAGCAATGAAATTTTGGTTCATCCTCAGTTGACTTTCTTCAGGCTCAGATAGACACACAAAGACGTAACAGCATTATAACTGGTAGAAAACATATGAAGACTCTGGATTTGCAAGATCTACTATAAATACTAAGAACTTGGCTGCCCAAACTTGCCTGCTCATCTAAACATTATGTTTTGCCTACCACTCTCCAGAGCCAAGTTTTCTTTTTTCTACAGTCATCAGCTTCAGCTGCTGACCTTCTGAACTGGAGAACATATCCTTACAAGGCTAGATTTGGAAGTATAGTTCTGAATGCTAAATGCTGAGGACAGACCACAGTGGTTGGCCATCAACGACATATTCCACTTGTCAGTTTTCCAGTGCTGACTGGCTCTTTTTTGGAAACAGAATGCTCAGCCAGACTCGCTTTTGATCTGATTCATCCAGCAAGGCAGTTCTTACATTCTTAACCACCAGAGTAATATGGATGCAGACACATCTGTATGCTGCTGCTTCTGAAGGCCTGGCTGCATCCCATTCACACAGGCTATATCCACACAATGTGTGGTGGTGGCTATGAGCTCAGCTTGGGCTGCTCTGCACATAACTGGCTTCACAATTCCAGTGATACAGAGTTTCTGGAGAAAAGATCCAGGTCTTTCCCCCCCAGGGCTATTTCTTGCATAGATGGTTGGCACTGCACTAGAATGTCAAATGAAAAACACAATAAGGGGCTGGGAAGCAGTATATTTTGTATACAGGTATCAGGACTATGCACAGATGTCTTTCACTAATATACTTTATAAAATATCAACAGCCAGGGTTGCCAGGTCTGGACATTCCCAGATCCCAGGATTTCATGGCCAAAATCTGAGACCCAGGGACAGCTTCTATAACAGTCATACGGAGCATTCCTATTATGTTACAAAGATGATGTTACAAGGAGCATCTCCTGGTGGTTTCATTGTCCAAAGTGACATCAACTTTTAAAATTAAAAATTAAAAACATCTAACTAATAAGGAAAACACACACACACTCTGTCTGTCTCTCCCTGAGATTCCTCCATTTTACCCTAAAGTGTGAAACAGAGGCCTGAGACAATGGAGTTTACTGCATAGGCCCTGTAATGGGCCTGTCATGTTACAAAAGGGAGCATAATGGTAACAGGAGCCGGCACAGAACGCTGTTTACCACACAGGAGAACGCCGCCGCTGGTTTCCATCGCGTTCCGGATGCATTCCCCAGAAGGCAATTTTCAGGAATGGTTTAGAAGTGTTCCTGAAAATCGCCCCCTCTGGGAAGCATCCGGAAAGTGATGGGAACTTCCAGTGCTGGCATCACCGTCGTTCTCCTGTGTGGTAAGATCCGTTCTATGCCACCTCCCCTTCCCATAATGACCCCTTTTGTAATGCGACAGGCCCATTCCTGGAGCCTGTGTGATAAACCCCAATATAATTTAACTGAAATTAGCCTGGGATCTTCCTGGCCTCTGAGAAAATATAGAGCCTAATTGCTCTTGCTAGTTTCTGCCCAAAACTGGAAGCATTCCCACAGGTCCTGCTAACAGTAAGACCTTTTGATCTTACCTTTAAAAGAAGCAGTACACAAGAGTATCCTAACAATAGCGTCTTGGAGAGAGCACAAGAGTACCAGGGCATGTGTGATCAAGGAGGTCTTCTGCTGCTTGTACTGCACACAGCACATTTTTCTACTTTGTTGGCACTTATAAGGCTTTAGCTAGATTTTCCCAGGCTCACTCTTGTGAGTTTGGTGTGACCTGCATTATGATATTTCCCAGTTCATTGAAGTATAGCTACTGCCTTGCTCTGCTTCAGTTGCTTGCAAAATTCCAACTGGCATAAAAGATGTACAGTTGGCCCTTCTTATACACAGATTCAAGCAAAAATCTTCAAAAAGTATACCGTAAATTTCAAATATCAAACTTTGATTTTCCATTTTTTATAAGGAAAAGATGAAAACATAACATGAAATTTGAAAATTGTAGTTCTTCATTCTTTGTAGAAAAATAGGGTTATGATAAAATACAGTATGAACAAAGTAGACAGCTTTTAGTGTGTGACTATGAAAACATAATTGAACATGATGGTTAATCTCAGGCTATTTGAATATGCCCATTAATTTCTAATAACACTATCAAAATCAATTTCTCTGGCAATGCTAAATCAACAAATTGGGTATGAGACATAGAATCATAGAATCATAGAGTTGGAAGAGACCGCAAGGGCCATCCAGTCCAACTCCCTGCCATGCAGGAAATTCAAATCAAAGCATCCCCAACAGATGGCCATCCAGCCTCTGTTTAAAGACCTCCAAGGAAGAAGACTCCACTACACTCTGAGGGAGTGTGTTCCACTGTCGAACAGCCCTTACTGTCAGGAAGTTCCTCCTAATGTTCAGGTGGAATCTCTTTTCCTGTAGCTTGCATCCATTGTTCCGGGTC
>NC_056523.1:139064788-139102291 GCF_019175285.1 Sceloporus undulatus | reverse complement strand
TTTAAGGGGGGGGGTCAAACTATTTCTGCAGCCTTTTGCTACCCCAAAGCCCTTCCTATTTACAAGCAAGGCAAAATGTCTTCCTTCCAAGCCATTGAAAACCAACCCAAATGGAGGGCTGATTGCTTCTTTCCCATTGGTCAGCTTCGGGAGAAATTTGCATATTACAAGTAAAGGTGTTTAGGGCCTCAAAAACGATCCTGTGATAAAGAATTACAACAATCCTGAGTGGTAGACATTGAAAAGATGAGGCATTTAGACTCCCAGTGAAACAGGAACCATTTATGGCCTTTTTTTCTTTGCTCACTGTAACCTGGAAAGTAAGGCCTCTTGCAGGGTATATATACCAAGTGGGCTGGCAAGAGCTCTGAGTGGCAGATGTCTTGAAGACCTGCTCTCTAGGCTAAGCCAGGCAGGGAGGCGGGGAGGTGGCACACAGCCATGGGGAGGGCCTTGCTGGGGGGAGGTCCCGGGGAGGGGCCAAACTGGGGTGGGACTGTGTGGCCCCACCCCAAACTGAGAAAGTCCCGCCCCCAGGCGGGATATGGCAACCCTAGGTGCAACCAAAGGTTGCAGCAGCTTCTCATCACAAGAACTAGGGCAGTGATGGGACAAGTGGGTGAAGAAGAAGCAAAGGACTCAGGCCACAATCCAATGAGCTTCCCTGCGCTCCTCCTCCTCCCTCAGGCAGAAGTGGCTGCTCCAAATCTCTTCCTCACCTTACTCTTCCCCTCCAGGATGAAAAAAGTTTAGGAAGGGTCTCCATGTCTCACATATTCTGGGGCTCCTGCCCCACTGTTTGAGAACCACGGGGATAGAGCCTTCATCCCAAGCGTGACCAGATGTCATAACTGCAAAGGAGGACAAGGCACTGCAAAATGTAGGGCATTCGAGAAAAATGTAGGACATTACAACACAAAAGCTAAAAACACTCATATAAAATATAAATTGCTGCTTCTAAGTCTGGCTCAAAATGGAGGGCATTTTGGAATTCCTCCTGGACAGAAGGTTGAAATGCAGGGCATGTCCTTGGATAGGAGGACATCTGGTCACCCGGTCATTGCATTGAGAGGAGCAGCCAGGGGCATTGCAGAACAAAGTTCCCCAAGCTTGTGCCCTCTAGCTGCGTTGGACTGCAACTCCCATCTTCAGTTGTAATCAGGCTGACTGAAGTGTTGGGATGATTACATATGAAAGGTGCCAAGTTTGAGGAGGTTGTGGCAGAGCTTCTCTGCTGATTAACAGTTATTCAGTATAGCTATAGACTTTTGAAAGGAAAAATCAGGGTGGCAGAGAGGATAGATGTGAGCCCTATTAGACCACCGAAAGCCACATCACTCAAGAAAGGGCGATACTATTCCTGACAAGTGCAATGGTGACGCTTAGCAATTTAAACACTCCTTATAGGAGTTAACAACACTTCTTTCAGAAAAAGGCTGTTTGTATGTGGGCCCAGAGTTTTTCTGGGACCTTCAAGGCTTTTGAAAATCCTTGATAAAACATGTATTAATAAGTGAGAATTTAAATCCCTCTCGGGAAAGTAAGATGCAGAATTTGCCCTCATTTTGCTGGTGGGTAAATTGGGACAGATGGAAAAAGAAGATGAAATGGTTCGTTTCAAATCTCAGAAAAAAAGGAAAGGGATCTGTAGATAGAACCCAGATGCCGTGACTCCAAGGACCTTATGTAATGAGAAGGGAGGAGGAAAGAGGTTTTTTTAAAAAAGGAAAAAAAGCCATACAGTTATATAATCAATAATTTAAATTATTACAGAAATAACAGTAATATTATTGGACAGTTCTTTTTCCCCCTATTACGGAAAAGTATCTTCTACTGACATGCCACAGTAAAAATAAAATAATATTATTTCGATAATGCAAATATCTTTAAAAATTATATTTTATCCCACCAAATGTCTTGCGAGATCAGATATGATGGAAACCAATAACCAAGAGAAGGTAACTAAATAAAAGACTGTTGAAATAAATGCTTAGATCAAATTATTTTAACATTTGCATTAATTCACAGCACACTTCTACAGATGTGATAGGATAAGAAAGATTGTATGTACAGCGCTGTGTAAATTTACAGCGCTTTATAAATAAAGGTTAATAATAATAATAATAATAATAATAATAATAATAATAATAATAATGGAAAAACAATATATAGGCCTGGATCCAAGAGTGTCATGCACCCTCAAAATCTGTTCCTACAGGCTAAAAGCCTTCTGGAGTGGATTTTCAGAGAATGCAAAGGACTATGAGGTGGAGAAGAGGTAGAAAGAGCTTTGTTTGCTTTGTTTACTAAACCCCAAATCAGGTTTATTTTTTTTGGGGGGGGGGGAACTATTGTGAAAACCTTTGAAGCCATACAGTTGTAGGTCTGTTTAAGTAAATAAAAAGTTATCACTGGATTTGTGAGAACTGACTAATCATCCCTGGTAAGGATAGCTTGCTATCTTAAATGACAGTGTTTCAGAAAGAACTAGCATTTTGAAGATGGCCTACTACCTTTTTGGATGCAAAGGGATCTTGTAGCACCTTTGAGACTAACTGTTCAAAAGCTTTCATAGACGTAGTCCTCCCTTTACATAATGATATTTCAGACTAATAGGGCTATGTCTCTGAATTCTACCTTTTTGGAGGTAGTGGTGACAGACGTTGTAGCTATTTCAGAGTCCTATGTCATTTTATTCTGGTAATTTTAACTGAAAGTGGTAGATAAAATTAAAAAATGAAACTGTTGCTCTCAAAATTTAACTACCACCTCTGTAGACTAGTAGACCTGGCTAAAGCTGTTGTGTGAATGACAATGTGGAGTTTCAACAGCTGAAAACAAGTGGGCTTTCAGTACCTTAGAAAACAGTGCCCTGGTCAAGATGTATGATCTGTATTCACAAAGCTTCCTTAGAGGATGGTACAGTATTGATCACACCCATATCAGTTATGAGCCCCATGTTTATTACTGGCCAGAGAATGTACACAATATTAGGATCATTTGCTGAACAGAGAGATCTCACTTTGCATACTCAGTCACAAAATAAAGATTCGTTATTGTTATTCTGTGCCTTCAAGTAATTTACGATTTATGGGTTTTTCTGGGCACAGAGGTGGTTTTTGCCTTTGCCTTCCTCTGAGGCTGAGAGTGTGTGATTTGCCCAAGGTCACCCACGAGGTTTTCATGGTTGAGCGGGGATTCGAACCCTGATCCCCAGACTCATAGTCCAATGCTCAAATCTCTTTACCACATTGTCTCTTTCTGTTAGATCAGGGGTAGGCAACCTGCGGCCCGCGGGCCGGATGCGGCCCGGCAAGGCCTTGGGACCGGCCCCAGCCCGGTCCTGCTGCCGATTGCCACCGGGGCCTTTTGCTTCTCGCGTGCAGGGTCAGGGGGGGCAATTGTCTATAGACGCCTCAGAAACATGCATTTATATTAACATTTTTTTAAAAATCAGCAAATTTTTTTGCGTGTTCTCCACTTTTTTAAAAAAAAGTGTCCACCATTTGAAAATGTTGTCCTAAATTTGTCCCGGTTTATTTATTTATTTATTTAATTTTTTAAAAAAATATTTAATTATTTAGTTTTTGGCTTCGGCCCCCCAGTTGTCTGAGGGACAGCAACCCGGCCTCCGGCTCAAAAAGGTTGCCTACCCCTGTGTTAGATGAACAAGGATTGGGAGGAATTCATTGTGCAAAAAACAAACAAAAATGGGAATTTTGAAACTAAAAGGCCAGGAAGTGGAGGAAGAGAGCACACAACTGTCTATCAAACTCCCAGATCCACTATGGACAGGGGTGTTATGGAAACTAAAGAAAGAAATGAACTGTAGCTTTGCACAATAGACACAGGAGTGATGAACAACTGTGGTTCAAAAATTACTCTGCTTGTTGTCATCCATTTTCATACTCTATGTTAGGGCATCCCAAAATGAAGGTTAAGACTGGCATCTTATACACACCTACATGGGAACAGATCTTGTTGAACTCAGTGTGACTTATGTCTGAGAAAATGAGTTTAGGACTTGCACCATATAAAGGCTTGTCTGCAACCTCTATGTCCCTGCTAAATATGTGTTGGTTACAGGTCCCAAATAATGAACATAACCACATATTATTGGGACAGGGCATCCCAGTTCAAAGAAACTCTAGTTATTGTTTTCACAGCAGGCTGCAAAGGTTCCCTCTACTGGCAAAAATGTTAATCATCTCAGGTGTCCTTTTATTGTGCTGTGTGACTTCAAGCAATTTCTGACTTATGTTGAACCATAAGGCTAACCAACCTACTATGGCGTTTTCTTGGTAAGATTTGTTGCAGGGGGTGGGGGTGGATTTGCCTTTGCCTTTCTCTGAGGCTGAGACAGTGTGACTTGCCCAAGGTCACACACTGGATTTCCATGGCTGAATGGGGATTCGAACCCTGGTCTCCCAGTGTCTAAAACTCAAACCACTACACCACACTGCCTCTCACTGTTCCCCTTTGATTGTACCCCAGAACTATTATGCTTTGCTAGTAACTACAACTTCAGAACACCCACCGGATGCCAGCCTACTGGTGGGTGATGTTGATGAGGAGGTAGGAGAAGCAACATATGCCGTTTTTCATTTGATAATAACAAAAACAGCTTGGTGGGCTTCACTCCTTTGAGACTGGGAGAAACCCAACACCCTGCTCCACTATTTTTAAAAAACACAGCTGGCCTGCTTCCTATAGAAAGTGGCAACACTACACTGCTCATTTCCCAAACAGCTACAGGGTATAAATTTACTTTTCAGCAGCCCGGCAGGGAAGAGGAGGAGTTATAAACAGGGTCTATAGAAACAGTGCAAATTTAGCACAAAAGACAAGGGTCACCAGAACTGCCAGGAGAACAGCCTGCTTTAACCTGAAGTGTATGGAACAGCTCCCCATTCAGCTTTGTTTTTATTGGGTAACTTTTCTCCATCCCTTCTTCTAAGTGTAGGTTGCCAGACAGAAAACTGGACAAGGCTCCCATATTTTTAATGGGAGTACAGAAACAGGGATTTCAGTAAGTGCTGCTTGTCATGCAACCAGGCAACAAGCAGCACTTGCTGGATTTCTCTCTTCTTCACAGCCATTAAAAGTATATGTCTCCAGTTTTCAGTCTGGCAAACCTAACCAAGTGGTTAGGTTGGCTGGGGCTGATGGGAATTGTAGATGAAAACATCAGGAGGACCAAAAGGTCCACATCCCTTCCTCACAAAGTGTGTCTGTCCATACATATGTATGCAAACATTTCCAAATAATTCATCTCCTATGTATATTTTATGGAGTGGGGGAATGAAGGGAAAAGTGAGTAGTGCATATATGCTCTTTCCTTCCTTTCCCACCACACTGGCCCTCCCAGGGTGAGCAAAGGAGTGGGGCATGTGGAAAATCCACCTAGGCATACTTTTTATAAGTATGCAAAGAGCTGAAGCAGGAGGAGCCTCTTTTCCTGTAAGTATACTGTAGAGCCCAGAAAGAGTGGGCCATGGCAGAGGACTTCAGGGTACAAAATGGTGAACTGTTGGGGTTTCTGTTGTGGCGTAACTGAACACAGCTTAAAAGAGGCCTGTAATGGAGCAGCTTGCTTTACCTTCTGATGCTCACCAGGTGAAGCTCAGTCTGTCACACTGGGTGTGGCTCTTGTTTTGTTCTACCTGTTTTGTGTACACTGGAGCACGTGCAAGTCTGTGCAAGCAGCTTTGTTTTGCTACAGAAGGTTCCGTTATCACATCGGGTGCGCTTTCACAGTACCCAGTTATTGCCCTTTGATCCCACTTTAACTGCCATGATTCCACTCTATGGAATCCTGGGATTTGCAGTTTGGGGTGGGATTTGCAGAATTCCCAGCCAGAAAGCTCCTATAGTGTCCTCATTGTTGTCACTGCTACATGTTTTCAAGTCATTTCTGATTTATGGCAACCCTAAGGTGAACCTATCACAGGGTTTTCATAGCAAGATTTGTCCAAGGGCTTTGCCTTTGCTGTCTTCCAAGACTGAGAGAATGTGACTTGCCTGAGATCATCCTTTGGGTATTCATGGTTGAGCGGGGATTTGAACACTGATCCCAGAGTTGTAGTCTAATGCTCAGACCACAACACTACATTGGCTTTCCAAACTACAGACCTCGGGAGGATTCCATATAGTGCAGCCACAGCAGTTAAAATTTAATCAAAGTGGTATATTTGTGTAGTGTGAAAGGACCTCTGGTGCTTATTAAAAAGGAAGCTGTTATCCTGACTATGTCTGATGGGTGATAACCAGAAAGCAAAGTCCACAGGTACAAGGAAGCTTGAGTAAGTACTCCTCTTATGGATCCCACAGTCAAAGAGCAAACATTATAGGCCTAACCTCATGTAGCAAACTTCACAAACCTCTGCAGCAACTATAGTTGGTGCAGCTGTTCTGTAACATGCAGAGAAGGTTGGCTGAGATGTTGGATTCAGTGTTTAATAACATACAAATAGTCCTGCTGGACAAGTCCGAGAATAGAGTTGTAGTCCAACCTCTTTTTTCTGATAGTGGTCAAACATACACTTTTGGGAAGCATGGTGCTTGTGTTTTTGTTATTGGGTGTGTGTGTGTATTTGGTGACCCCACTCTTAACGAGTTCTCCACAATTTTTCAGAGATATACACACTGAGTCTCCCTTATCGAGAATTCCGAAATACTTCAAAAACCAACACTTTTTCATGAATGGCTGAGATACTGACACATCTTTGCTTTCTGACGGTTCAGTATACACAAACATGCACAAAATACATGCATAAAAAGGTTGAAAACATTGTAAAAAATTAACTTCCGGCGATGTGTATAGGAAAAGGAATTGAACTTTGCATTTAGATTTGGGCCCAGTGTCCAAGATATCTCATTATGTACATATACACAAATACAGTTATTCCAAAGTCTGTATTTCCAATAGTGGTTAGACATCCACCTTTGGAAGCTCACAGCATGGTACTGGCCTTTGTTTTTATCACCACACTTCACTGAGCCCAATCCAAAATAATTTTTAAAAGGGAGGCTCAACCTGTAATACCTCTGAAGATGGGAGTTCCATTTAGCCACTCTATCTGAGTGGTTTATTCTCCATGAATTTGCAACAGAGAATGTGAATGGAGAGTGCATAGGCTAAGCCTGGTGCTTTGCAGATATACTAAAACCACAACCTCCATTATCCTCAGCCAGCCATGCTGGAGAGACTGGGCTCACAAAAGGGAGCCTTCAACTTTCCCCTGTGCCCATCAGCCCACCCACCCACTGCCTCACACTCATCTGCCTTTCAGCGCTTCACAACAGCTTCACAACAGGCCGAGGAACTCAACTCCAAGGACGGTGATGTCATGGTCTGAAACAATAGCACAAGGCCATAGAGCACAGCCTATGGCAGAGAGACTTCAGCTCCCACACTGCTCCTCACTCTGTTCCATCCATATCCAGAGGAATGGGGAGTGGGAGAGAGGGAGGGAAGGAGATGATGTCCCCCTTTCAAAACTATTCTCAGGCAAAGAGGTTTTATTCTTAACATTCTTTCAGACAAAGGATTTAACTAGGACTGAAAAGGGAAGAAGATGAAGTGAGGTCTGTTTCCACTCCAGGCTCTCAGACTTCACTATTCACATTGAGCAATATGCTATCTGCTATACTAGTGGATTTTTTGTCTGGGATTCAGATGCCAAGGAGTGTTGAGTTTGCATTTGGAAAGCAGTGACACAATCTCTGCTCAGTCAATTTCATTTGCTCAATCCGAGAACGTAAACATTTGCAGTATAGCAATGACCTAAGTGATGATCAACAAGGAAATAAAGCACAAATGTATCTAAAAGGACAGTTATAAGTGTGTCTATACGTGAAGCATAACTATGTGTCAGAGGGTGCTGTATTGAAGGTTACTCACAATATGAGACCACAAATGATGCTTGTGCATCACGTGTATCTGATGTACAGCCCAGCTCAAGCTTTTAAGGATAACCATTCTGCAGAATGGGAAGGGAAAGAATGCAGTAACTGTAATTTCTCAAAAACAGTGAAAACTCAAGGGTGTCACCACTATGCCACTGAAATTTTGTGACCCTAAAAAACAGTTGTGTAACTGTTGTTACCTGCTCCTGCTGCAGACTGTTCCCCTGCATGATAATTTCTCCCTTTCATCCTGTAAAACTCCCATTCTTTCTTCCTTCTGCATTCATTGCTCTCTGTCCACTGCCTGGTTCTATTGTCTACAATATGAAACAAGGAGAAGGGCCGAGAATGACAGAGTCCCTTTCATCCTTGCAATGACCTTCCCTATCCCAGACTCTGCTGTGTAAGTAGGTTCCCACGGAGATATTTTGGAGTATGGGGCAAGGAGTCACAGTACGGCCCTTTACTGATCACATTGTTCCCTTCAACACTGCCATTTGCGAGGTGTGGTGCTGCCCTCTAAAACCACAAGGCTGGGAAGGCCTCTCCTTCGTAGTTGCCCCAGAGATTGAGGCTTGTATGTGTTCCTGCAAATGGCCCACAGGGTTCTGTAATGTGGTTGACTGACCTTTCCAAGGGACATCACAGGGCCTCAGCTGGTTGCATCCAGCTTTCTCGTGCCAGTTATCCAGCTTTGCTTGAACCTTATCCAGGCCAGAGATTCCTTCTTGGTCAGAAAGCACCAGGCTCAAAGCCACTTTAAAGGGGGGGGGGGGGGGGAGATTCATACACATCCACTGTCCAGAAGTGAATCAGGATTCTGAGTCCAGTATTCTATTCCTAAGGAGAATAATACTTACTTGCTTGCTTATTTGCTGTACCATGATATTCCAAAGTACACTGGATTCAAGCGGTAATAAATAGGCCTTATACTGGAAGAGAGCCAGCATTGTGTAGTGGTTTGAATGTTGGACTAGGAGTCTATAGACCAAGGTTCAAATCCTCACTCAGTTATGGAAACCCACTGGGTGAACTTGGGTAAGTCACACTCTCTCAGACTTAAAGAAAGGCAATGATAAACTTTCTCTGAACTAACCTTGCAAACAACAACAACAACCAACAACAACTCAGTGATAGATTTGTCTTAGGGTGACCATAAGTTTAAAATAACTTGAGGGCACTCAACACACAAAAACATTGGAACCAAACTGTGACAAAGGACAGCTGGCAAGGGGAACTGCTGTTAGGAAAAGAGCTATCCAGTGAGCAACTGTGGGAACAGGACTCTGGAGCAGAAAGGCCTTGGGTCTGATCCACTCCGTTCTCAAGTGTTGTCGGGTATCAGCTATGCCCTGCAGTTATCATATTGGCAGTTGGGGTGTGTACTCCTCTGCACATAGATTGCTGAGGGGGAATGCAAGGCCACCTGCACTCTGCCCACTTTGTTCCCAGGGTGAACTCTTATTTACCTCCTCTTATGGTAATGCCTTGTTGCCAAAGGTAGACACGTTTCTGCTTCACATCTGTGGCATAGGCAGGGCAAAATGGGCTGTCAGTTGGTGCTGTGTGGGCATGCTCAACTCAGTGAATCATACTCTGCTCCTGCCAAATGCCCCAAAGGCTAACTTGGCACTGCCCACGCATGGTGTTTTTGTAGGTGGGTACTATATGCGTCCGCTATAGGGAGAACTTAGTTCCTTGTAGAATCTGGCAGAAGGGAGGGGGAGTGTGGTAGTGATTCCAGTAATTCAACAACATAGCTGTTCTTAAAAACTGGAAGCTAATGAGTTACAACCCACCTACAGAGCTGAAATATCTGATTATATACTGCAGTGGAGAGAACCTATTTCTCCTTAAACATTATTTGCAAAAGCTCCAACTTCTTGTCTTGCTGCCACACCCCATGTTGCTGGCATCAAATAAACCTGGTCCTTCCCTCCATTTTCTTCCATTAATTCAAGTGGATTGCCTGGGTCCTCTGGAGTAAACCAGGACCAATCTTACCTTGAGCAAGAGACTATTGTTTTGATCACTCCAGGCCACAGTGAGGTCAAGTTAGGTGAGAAACAATCCTTTTATCCACTCTTTCAAAACACTTATGTGGCTCCATATCACCATTAAGAGTCTTGCTGCTTTATCACACTAGCGGGCAAACGGGATTTAAACGAGATGTAAACTAGAGAAAACCAGCAAACATCATGTGATAAACTTCAGGCATTTCCTGGTTTTCTCTAGTTTAACTCTCGTTTAAATCCTGTTTGCCTGCTAGTGTGATAAAGAGTGTGTCCCTGTTGGTTCTCCTGGACCTCTCAGCAGCTTTTGATACCATCAATCATGGTATCCTTCTAGACCGCCTCTCTGGGATGGGGCTTGGAGGTACTGTTCTACAGTGGCTCCGTTCTTTCCTGGAGGGTCGAATTCAGAAGGTGATACTGGGGGACTCCTGTTTGACCCCATGGCCATTGACCTGTGGGGTCCCTCAAGGTTCTGTGTTGTCCCCTATGCTGTTTAACATATACATGAAACCACTGGGAGAAATTGTCCAGAGTTTTGGGGTGCGGTGTCATCAATATGCAGACGACACTCTACTACTCCTTCCCACCAGGACAGGAGGCTGTCCTGGTCCTAAACCATTGCCTGTCTTCAGTAATGGACTGGATGAGGGCAAACAAGTTGAAACTTAATCCAGACAAGACAGAGGTGCGCCTGGTCAGTCGGAAGGCAGATTGGGGAATAGGCAGTTTGGGGGTACTCTTGGACTCAGCTTTGAACCTGGAGGCCCTGGTATGAACCAGTCCGGATTCTAAGATCCTCTGGGGAAGCCCTTCTCTCTGTCCCAACATCATCACAAACACGGTTGGTGGGGACACGAGAGAGGGCCTTCTTGGTGGCTGCCCCTAGATTCTGGAACTCCCTGCCCAGGGTGATCAGAACGGCTCCCTCTTTGATGGCCTTCTGCCAGCAGGTGAAGACCTACCTGTTCACACAGGCATTTAGGGAATTACTATAAGGACAGGCTGGGATGTTCGATGTTGGACCAGTTTAAAAATTCTTTTCTTTTCTTTTCTTTTTTTGTTTTGTTTATTTGAATAAATATTCATTATTGTTATTTCAAACATTCTTTTCAATGTACTTTTTATTTTATTGTACTATTTTTTTTAATACTGTGAAGCCGCTCTGAGCCAGTCCTCGGAAAAGAGCAGGATACAAACAAACAAACAAACAAACAAATAAATAAATAAAGCAGTTGGTCTTCTTAGAGTTTGGTCAGTCTGAGTTTTAGACTACATGATGAAGGATCCTGGGGGATTCTGATAATTGTAGTTCACAAATGCAATTTTCCCAATCGCTGACATGTATGCTGGTGACTGGCAGTGAATCTGCCCACATTCAACTTATGGGAGGAGATCAGATAGACTGATGGAGACAAGGAATTCCAGAGAAAAACATGGCAGTGCTCCCAGAGACTAATGAATGGTATGAGGGGAAAACTTACAATGAACTTCTCAAGAGTGTCGGTGCAGATTATTACTAGTCGAACTACAAACTTCTCCCTAACTTACCAGTTTATTTCTTTTATATTTTCTGCCTTGACTGGGTTAGAGCTGGAGTTCTGATGGCTTCTCAACCCCTGCAAATACTGCGAAGTCCATTATAAGCCGCATTCCCAATGAAACCATAATGTGTTGGAGCCAAAGGGCAAGCCCTTCTTCTTTCTGTAATTTTTTTTTACCCCAGGAGTCCTCCCCACCCCCCCCCCAAAAAAACCTTTAAAACAAGCCCATGACCTATGTATCCCTACTCCTTCCTTTCTCCTTTTGATCTGTAACGGCTCCACAGCTTGCAATGAGAGAAAGCACAGCCAGCCAGAGGCATCTGTCTTTTTGATTTGGACTACAAATAATGGTTTGCAACACCATCAGGATATGGCAGGGGCTACCACTCCTGCTTGGATTGTTGTTCTTAAACAACTTGCACACAGTTCTGATGCAGACTTTGGGAAAATTACTCCCCCTCACCCACCAAACATGGACATGGTGGTAGAGACAAACAAGCTGCATTCCTCCAGTCTTGCTACAACCTGGATCCTGTGACTGAAATTGCATAGCCAAATATTGTTTTCTCAACCTGCAATATGTGCTAGCACACAGCCTTTCTCCTTCTAGATGCTGAAGTTTTAGCTCTTAAGACTTCAATCTGGGTCAGTCCCATTCAGTATAGCCAATAGTAAGGTACTGAAGGTATTGTGGGAGTTATAGGTATGACATAGAGCTTGAAAAAAAATAAATAGGATCTTGATTTCTCTTCTCTCTCCTCCCCGCCCTCTATTTATCATTTTCATTAATGTTATTCCAATCTTCTATTAGTCCTTTATCTAAAATCTCACCCTTGAATCTCATGGTTTGAATCTGCTATTACCCTGACAGAAAAAAAAATACGATTTTACATAACAGCTCCCAGAATCCCCCAGAAAGCATGCTGGCCTTTGAGTCTGAGCTGTTGGCTTCTTTCTGCATAAAGCCATAATCATGTGGTCAGTCTGAGCTGCCAGGAAGTTGATTCTGAAAGTGGCATCAGAAAGGGCATGGTGCCTTTGCTAATAACCTTTATGAGTACATGGCACTCCAGCCAACACAGGGGTTGGGCAAACAGGTGTGGGAAGGGGAAAAGGGAGGCTGCTATGGTGAGCCCACAACTGGCTCATGAAATTAGTTAATTAGCTTCAATCTTGCACCTGAGAGAACTGCAGATAGAGGCCTAAAACGTTCAAAATGGCAGCATTATATGGGCCTGATTATTCCCCAGTATTTTCCAGGAGAAACAAAGCCACCTCAGGGATACAAATAATTCACCCATTAATCTGAATACTTCATCTCTTCAACAAACAGAGATTAAAATTAGATCGTAGTAAAAGCTCTTGGTGCTGTAGGCGGAGTTGTAAAACTGCATATATTTGCTTGATTCAGCAAGGCATTAAAGCTAATTTCACACTTTTTCCACACCCCCCCACCCCTATATCAATTCCCACAACAAAGAGATCTGCTCATGTTTTGTCAAAAGCAACTGTTAATTAAGTATAGTAAAGTATCACCTGTGATGAGACACTGCTTAATTTAATTTAATTAGATAATGAATTAATTGCTTAAAGGCAAGACAGCATTGTATTACAGTGCTTCACAAGTTGCTGCAGGTGTGCTGGAGAATATCAAGGATGTGGTGGGAACAGGAAGAAAGAAGATATAAGGGAACTGCTTTCTTAATAAAACACTGAAAAAGCAAAAGTGCAGGGGGAACTACATAACTTATAATACCAGATCAAATATCTGACCTTTAAAAATCTGGTGCATGCCTTGGGCTAAGTGATTCACTAGTAAAGAAGCCTCCCCACAAAGAAAAAGTGTTAAAATGCCTAGAAAGAGATTAGAATTACCCACAAATACATGAGTATATGACACAGATACCCAAGGAGACACTTTGGGAGCACTCCTTTTTAGAGATGCAAATGATGTAAAATGAGTTGTACAGCACCTCAATTTCTTGTGACATTGCAGCATCTTCTGTGGTACTGTAAGGAATTCTGGGAGGTACTTTCTAGATAATGCACTACAGCTTCCTGAAGCGAGAAACCACTCTGAGCAATCCTTGCACAGATTCACACTATCTTAACTGTAAGATTGAGAGGGAAAGAGAAATGTGATGAGAAAAGAAACAATAACAAAATGAGTTGTGAGGGTTCAATACCCTAGATCAAAGTCTCCTGGAGATTTGTCACAGTTGTAGCATTTGAGGTTCCTCTGGTACATAATTTTCTTTTTTTCTCAGAATTCTCCCTCTCTGCACGAAAAACTCAAGGCGGGCTACCTGAGTCTTCTTTTTACCCTATCATTTTTAACAATCCTGTGAAGTAGTTTAGGCTGAAGGACAGACGGGTGATCCAGTGAACTTAATGGCTGAATGGTCATTTGAAACTGAGTCTCCTCGATCCTGGTCTAACTGTTTTCTAATGGTTAGAGCCAAACAAAACAGTGTACTGCACTGGCAGTCTGGGGACATTATGAAGCATTATTATGCAGCATTATTGTACAGTGCCTGGATTCTTTAGAAATGTTCCATGCTTATGTTTTGCTTGAACTTGCTCACCGGTGAACACAAGCAAGCATAAATCTATTCTCACCCCTCCATGCTGCAGGAGCCTTGAAAGTGGAGAGAACTTTAAGTGGATAATATTGTTCCCTCCCAACACTGATCAGGATATTAATATAAGGGCAAACAGAGAGTACTAATACCCTACATTTCTGAGCTGTTGGGTTCCACTCCAGAAGAAAGGTGACATACAAATGAAATAAACAAACAAAAACAAATAAACATAAAAATATCAAGAGTTGGCAACCTGTGCCCCTCTAGGTGCTGCTGGACTACAACTCCTAGTACCAGCATTAGCCAACACAGCTAATAGTGAAGGTTGATAGGAACTGCAGTCCCAAGCATCTGGAAGGTCTCCATTTGTCCATCCTTGGCTTTTGTGATTGTCTACAGAGATGGTGTCAGAACTCCAAAGCCAATTACTAATCAATATTCACATCCACTTTAGTTACTGCTCATATTGCTGTGTAATTGCTTTAGCTGTAGTTCTGCCTGCTTTTAATGGGGGGAGGGGGTGCTAGCTGGTGCTTGGGAATGATTGCAGTCATGGTTTGGAATGCACTGTTTAATTAGCTGGAGACATCTGTGAGGCTTGTCCAAGGTCTGGTTGGCTTCTCAGGCCTAGCTGGCCTGGGAAGCAAGGGGGAGGAATGGGACTGGCTACAGGAAAAAAGGGTGGGGGCTGAGTGCTTTTAACTTAGTGTTTGAGGCTTGGCTGTTAGATTTCGCTGAAAAGTCTGTCTAGTCACATCTGCTTGTATTTCAATAAAACTTCACTGCTTCTAAGCAAGTTGCTGTTGTGGATTTCTGGTGGAGGTTGCTGGATCTTACAGATGGAAGGAAGAGATTCACAGAGATCTGTATCTGCATTTTCTTCTCTAACACACACACACACACACACACACACACACACACACACACACAGCTGTAATGTTAGGCCAGTTTTCCCTTCTCCTAGGTCCCTCAGTATTTGCAAAAATGCTGAACCTAAAGTACCTACATTTCTGAGGTATTTTAGAAATGTTTTCCTTTTGCTGGCTTTAGAGAGAGATGCAGATGGAGGAGTGCTTTATGACCAGAGACCACAGACACAGAACATTCAGTCCCTGCTTGACAGGAGGGAAGGCTTTAGAGAAGATGCAATATTAATGGGTGATTCCTGTATCCCCTTTAGCTTTTATGGGGGCTGAGGCCAGTCAAACCAAATCAAGTTTTTAAAGAGATTAGGAGGGAGAGCAGATAGATGCCGGCAGGCTGTTCCATGCTATTCACTCTCCATCAGCACCTTCCGGAAAGCTTAATTGTGAAGAAGGAGCTGAGCTGGATGAGAGAAAAGATGGATTTTCCACTCTCAGGCAGCACCCTTCTCCGGGAGCAATGGGCCACCATAGGTCCCAAGGCAGAGCAGGAAGGAACATCCAGCATGCCATTTCAAAGAAAGGTACGACACACACAAGAGAACAATGGAAGGAAGGAGGCACTGGAAAATCAGACTCTGTTCGGGCAGGAACAGAGAAGAACGCACCTTGCACTGGCAGAAGCATGTGCTATTATCGGTTCGACCTGGAGAGGGCACAGATCCATGGCAGGAAAGGGAATACTTGGACAGAAAAGAGAAAGGCCCAGGGCAGTAATACCATAAGAAAAGACTGCTACACAGAACACAGCTAGGTGCAATGAGCTACACCTTCACTTCAGGCTCAAAGGGGTTTCTCTCATGCTTGGTTTCCCATCTTTATACAGATACTGTGCTTGCCACAAGTCTTCTACTTCTTGCACTAAGTTTCCTGCAAACCATGAATAACTGACCAGCATCCTTAAATACATGTAAAGCTGAACACACGTAATATCTTATTAACCCAGTTCTTAAAGAAATCAAACAGGAATATACCTACACACAACAATATCTCAATTTAGGCTAACTAGTGGCACGGAGGAGAGCCAGCATGGTGTAGTGGTTTGCGGGTTGGACTACGATGCTGGAGACCAGGGTTCAAATCCCAGATTGGCCTTGTAAACCCACTGGATGACCTTGAGCAAGTCACAATTTCTCAGCTTCAGAGAATGGCAATAGCAAGCCCCTCTGAAGAAACTGTCCAAGAAAACCACGATAGGTTAGCCTTAGGGTTGCCATAAGTTGGAAACAGCTCGAACGAACACAACAACAAAGAGGTTTGAGTGTTGGAGTACGACTCTGGAGACCAGGGTTTGATTCCCCACTTGGCCTTGAAACTCATTGGATGACATTGGGCAGGTCACACTCTCTCAACTTCAGGGGGAAGGCAATGGCAAACCTCTGAACAAATCTTGCCAAGTAAACCCCATGATAGTTTTTTATGGGTTTTTCAGGCTGTGTGGCCATGTTCTCGAAGAGTTTATGATAGGTTTGCCTTAAGGTCCACATAAGTCAGAAATGACTTGAAGGCACACAAAAACAACAGCAAATGAGAGCCATGAAGTTCACTGTAGTCCATGGAAGCATATACCATACTGAATTTGGGAGTGTTGGTGTAGTGGTTAGAATTTGAGAGATCCAGGTTCAAGTCCCCACTGAAGCATACAAAATCATTGGGTGATCTTGGTAAGGGAGGAGAACAGCTATACATTCTGTCTTGCGTTCACTGGAGTAAAGGCAAGATAATAACAATAATTATTTTGTTTGTGTTTCTACCACAAATTGAACTTGGCAACATCTGTGCAAATTAAAAGCAAACGAATGCTTTACCAGAGAACTGTAGTTAAAATGTTCCCCCTAAGTCTAAGTAAAGAAATTTCACCTGTTCATTTTACTGTCTGA
Organism: Sceloporus undulatus; assembly: GCF_019175285.1. NCBI lineage: Eukaryota > Metazoa > Chordata > Lepidosauria > Squamata > Phrynosomatidae > Sceloporus > Sceloporus undulatus. The sequence continues at coordinate 139,085,442 of NC_056523.1, read as the reverse complement.
CCACTGAGGAGGCAAATGACAACTAACTGAAGAAACAATAGTGTACTCCAAAAATCTAGGGGCATTGTGGTCACACAACATGTGCTATTTACACATGAGCACATTTTGAATATGCTTTTGTTCATTCATTCAATCACAAAGGGTGATATATGGGCTCCTTCTACTATTCCAAACAGTGTTTAGAGGGAGGAATGTTCATTCTAATCTGCAATTGTGAAAATAGGACAAATTAATAAATGGTGTGTGTCAATATAAGATCACAAAAGGGTCCCTGGGAATATTCACCAAGAGAAGAGAAAGAACTCCTTCCCTTTTCTACATTTTAGTCATGCTGAGTGCTGGATATGGACAAGGGAGTACTGAAAGAGGTCAAAAGGATAACTAATCTCTGTTAATTGAGACCACCCCTTGCCTCAAAGTGGGTGGGGATAACTCTAAAAAAACAGATTGTAAAAGAGACTGCATAGACCACAAAAAACTATGGTGTGCTCTCAAAGAAATGGGAGTACACCTACATTTGACTTTATAACCTGTACTCAGGACAAGAGGCTACCATCAGAACTGATGCAGAGAAACGGAATGGTTCCCAACTGGAAAAGGGGTCAGGCTGCATATTATCAACCTATTTATTCAACCTGTATGCAGAAAATGTCACACGCAGAGCAGGATTACACTCAGACAAAGGAGGAGTGATGATTGGAGGTAGCAGCATTAAGAACCTAAGATATGCAGACAACGCAATACTATTAGCAGAAACCAACAAAGACCTACAGCAATTATCAAAAAGAGTCAAGGAAGAAAGTGGTGAGTTAAGTTTGATGTTGAACATCAAGAAAACAAAAATAATGACCAGAGGATTTACAAAAAATTATCCTAGATAACGAAGGAAAACGAAATAGTCAAAATTTTCCCATACCTTGGATCAAACATAGATGAGAACAGAGACGGCAGTCAAGAAATTAGAAGAAGACTAGGATTGGAAAGGGCAGTTATGAAAGAACTGGACAAAATCCTAAAGAACTAAACACTAATGTGAGGATTGTTCAAGCCATAGTATTCCCCATCAACCATGTATGGATGTGAGAGCTGGGCAATGAAGAAAGAGGATAGGAAGAAAATAAATTCATTTGAAATGTGGTGCTTCATTAGAATGCTGAGGATACTGTGGATGGCCAAAAAGACAACCAAACGGGCCCTAGAGCAGATCAAGCCCAAACTCCCCCTGGAAGGTAGGATGACTAAACTGAGGCTATTATACTTTGGCCACATCATGAGAAGGCATGAATATTAGAAAAGAGAATAATGCTAAGAAAAAGAAGGCAGCATTATTCTCTTTTCTAATATTCATGCCTTCTCATGCCAGATGGATGGCCTCAGAGAGGCTACAGGCTGAGTGTGCAAGACCTGAGCAGAGAGGTAGAGAACAGGGAGTTCTGGAGATGTCTCATCCATAGGGGTGCCATGAGTCGAAGGCAACTTGAAGGCAGTTAACAACAACAAGAAAAAAGGGAGAGTCAATTGAGAACAGAGAAACAGCTGATACTTCTTGTCAATGAAGTTCCTGCAAGAGAGGAGGAGGAGGAGGAGAAGGAGCTGGGCAGCCATTTTGAGTGAGGCAGCAGGTGAGGAGCAAACCTTTAGTCAGAACCTTGCCCTTAAGTACAAGCTAGCAGCCAGGACATTCCTACAAAGTTATATTCCCAATAGATTGAGCTCTCTGCCAGAGACTGGTGAAAAGGACAGGTCATCAGGGCCTCAACGTTGGTGTTTACCAGAGGATTTTTTGAGGAGGAAGCCGACAATCCTGTTTCAGTGATTACTAAAGACTTTGCAATATGGACACCAAGGGAACTACTGCAGTCACATGCAATACTTGTGGGATGTTTGTCTTCTTGCCTACAGAAGTGGAGAACTTCACATGCACCAAGTGCAAGTTGGTAGCACTCTTGGAGGAGAAAGTACAGCAGTTGGAGTCTAGAGTAGCTACACTTCAGCATATTAGACAGCAAGAGGATTTCCTGGACACAACGGAACTAACCATCTTGGATGAGTACCACGCAGAGGAAGATGCTGGGGTGGAGGAAGTCACTTCACACACACAGGAGGCAGACAGCTGGAGGAATGTCACACAGAGAAGTAGGCCATGTCTTTACACTAATGCACAGAGCATGGGAAATAAGCAAGATGAACTTGAACTCCTAGTACAACAAAGCAAATATGATATAATAGGCATCACTGAAACCTGGTGGGATGAGTCTCATGATTGGAATGTAGAAATAGAGGGGTATAACCTTTTAAAGAGAAATAGGCCAAACAAGAAAGGAGGAGAAATAGTACTATATTGTGTTAGGAAGATGACATGCTCTCTCGATCCCTGCCCCTCATGGCTGACAGCCCGGGGGGAACAGCAATAACAGCTATGTTGTGCCGTATAATCAATTCATCTTTTAGTGAGGGGCGTTTTCCATCTAGTTTAAAACTAGCAGTAGTTAAACCTCTGCTAAAAAAGCCCTCCTTAGACCCCCTGATTCGCAACAACTATCGACCTGTTTCACTGCTGCCTTTTTTGGGGAAGGTGATCGAGAGAGCAGTTGCCTTCCAGCTTCAAGCGATCTTGGATGAAATGTATTTTCTAGACCCATTTCAAACTGGTTTCCGGGCGGGCTATGGAGTTGAGACTGCCATGGTCGCCTTAGTCGATGATCTCTGTCTGGGCATGGACAGGGGAAGCGTGTCCCTGTTAGTGCTTTTGGACATCTCAGCGGCTTTCGATACCATCTACTATGGTATTCTTCTGGAATGCCTGAGGGAGTTGGGTATCGGGGGCACTGCGCTCCAGTGGTTCTGTTCCTACCTCTTGGGCAGATTCCAGATGGTGTAGCTGGGGGACTCCTGCTCCGATAAGAGGGAACTTACATCTGGTGTCCCTCAAGAGCTATTTTGTCCCCCATGCTATTTAACATTTACATGAAACCGCTGGGAGAGATCATCCGAAGACACGGGGTGCGGTGTTATCAATATGCTGATGACACCCAAATATGTTTCTCTGTGTCTCCGACTGATGCAGTGACTAGGGATGGCATCTAGGGAGGGAAAACAAACTCCGTCTGAATCCAGAGAAAACGGAAGTACTAGTGATAGGCTCCCCGGGCCCGGGTAGTGAAATTTCTCCAACTGTCCTGAATGGGGTCACGCTCCCCCTGAAGGACTTAGTTCGCAGCTTGGGAGTGCTTCTGGACTCGTCGTTCCAATTGACATCTCAAGTGGATGTGACGGTCAGAAGCGCCTGTTATCAGCTTCTGCTGATACGCCAGCTGCAATCCTATCTGGGCTGGGGGGACCTTGAAACTGTGGTACACGCTCTGGTAACCTCTCGATTGGATTTCTATAATGCGCTCTACATGGGGCAACCCTTGTACCAATCCCGGAAGCTTCAATTAGTGCAGAATATGGCAGCAAGATTAGTTGCCAGTTGTTCTAGAGCTGACCATATAACACCCATCTTACAAGATCTTCATTGGCTGCCCATTCGCTTCCGGGCGCAATACAAGGTGTTGGTAGTTAACTATAAAGCCCTAAATGGCTTGGGCCCAGGTTACTTGGAGGACCGCCTCTCCCCATATAATCCACCCCGCACACTTAGGTCAGCCGGGAAGAATTTGCTGAAGGTGCCAACTGCGAGATATGCGTCGACCTTGCAAAGGGCCTTTTCCATCTTGGCCCCACAAATTTGGAACACCCTTCCCGATGAGCTCTGTTCCATTACCTCCCTGGATCTCTTTAAAAAGAGACTCAAGACCTTCTTTTTCCGTCAAGCTTTCCCCCATGTGCCTTGATATGTGTGGTTTCCCCCCTGATATGTATCTTGTACCATTGATTATCAACTCAGCTGGCTTTGATATGGTTTTAAATTGCGATTGAATTTTTATTGTCAAGTTTTAATGTTATGTATATATCGTGTTGTTATTTTTGATTATTGTATTTTGTATTCTTTGTTGTGCACCACTTTGATCAGTTTTGGAAAAGCAGTATATAAATAAATAAATAAATAAATAAATAAATATTATTATTATTATTATTATTATTATTATTATTATTATTATTATTACATGTCAGGGACATTTACGCCAGTGAAGAGATCCAGGACATCAGTACTGGAAGCCAGGTGGAGAGCATCTGGATAAAAATTAAAGGGGAGGGAAACAACAAGGATATTATTGTGGAAGTCTACTACAGACCCCAAAATCAGATGGAGGAATTGGATGACACCTTTTTAGAACAGATGACTACACACTCAGAAAGGAGAGATGTAGTACTGATGGGTGACCTCAACTATCCTGTTATTTGCTGGAATTCAAACTCAGCCAAATCCTCAAGGTCTAGCAAATTCTTCACTTGCCTCAAAGACAATTTCATTGTCCAAAAGGTGGAAGAGGCAACAAAGGGGCCATCTATTTTAGATCTGATCCTAACCAACAAGGATGACTTGGTTAATGGGGTGCAAGTGGTGGGATCATTGGGTGGAAGTGACCATGTTCTCCTGGAGTTTGTTATACAGTGGAAAGGAGGAGCCAGACATAGTCAGACACGCATTCTAGACTTTAGGAGAGCGGATTTCAGTAAACTTAGAGAAGTATTGAGGGTGATCCGTTTTCAGAAGTACTAAAAGGGAAGGGAGTTCAGGACGGATGGGAGTTTCTCAAAAGAGAGATACTGAAGGCACAATTTCAAACCGTTCCAGTGAGAAAGAAAAACGGGAGGTGTCTCAAAAAACCAGGATGAATGACTAAGTAACTTTCAACTGAGCTAAATTTGAAATGGAAAATGTATAGGAAATGGAAAAGGGGGGAAATCACAAAAAAGGAATTCAAAGAAATAGCAGGCATGTGTAGGGGTAAAGTCAGAAAAGCTAAAGTACAGAATGAACTCAGGCTTGCTAGAGAGGTAAAAACAATAAAAAGGACTTTTTGGGATATGTCCGAAGCAAAAGGAAGAAGAAGGAAATGGTAGGGCCACTCCATGGAGAAGATGGCAAAATGCTAACAGGGGACAGAGAAAAGGCAGAATTACTCAACACCTTCTTTGCCTCAGTCTTCTCAGAAAAGGCAAAGAGTGTTCAACCTGAGGATAATGGAGCAGAGGACAGAATAGGGGAATTTCAGCACAGAATAAGTAAAGAGATAGTACAGGAATACCTTGTTAATCTAAATCAGGGGTAGGCAACCTTTTTGAGCCAGGGGCCGGGTTGCTGTCCCTCAGACAACTGGGGGGCCGAAGCCAAAAAATAAATAATTAAATATATTTTTTTAAAAAATTAAATATATAAATAAACCTGGGCAAATGTAGGACAAAATTTTCAAATGGAAGACACTTTTTTTTAAAAAATGGAGGACACGCGAAAAAATTTGCTGATTTTTAAAAAAAATGTTAATATAAATGCATGTTTCTGAGGCTTTTATAGACAATTGCCCCCCCAAAGGCCCTGGTGGCAATCGGCGGCAGGACCAGGCTGGAGCCGGTCCCAAGGCCTTGCCGGGCCGCATCCGGCCCGCGGGCTGCAGGTTGTCTACCCCTGATCTAAATGAATTTAAGTCTCCAGGACCAGATGAACTACATCCAATGGTATTAAAAGAACTGGCAAATGTAATATCAGAGCCATTGGCAATAATCTTTGAAAATTCCTGGAAAAAAGGAGAAATCCCAGCAGACTGGAGGAGGGCAAACATTGTTCCCATCTTCAAAAGGGGGTAAAAAGAGGATCCCAACAATTATCATCCAGTTAGTCTGACATCTATACCAGGAAATATTCTGGAAGAGATCATTAAACAGAGAGTCTGTGAACATCTAGAAAGCAATGCCATAATCACAAAAAGTCAACATGGGTTTCAGAGAAACAAGTCATGCCAGACAAATCTAATCTCTTTCTTTGATAAAATTACCAGCTTGGTAGATGAAGGGAATGCTGTGGATATAATATATCTTGATTTCAGTAAGGCCTTTGACAGGGTTTCCCATGACATTCTTGCAAACAAGCTTGTAAAATGTGGGCTAGACAAAGTAACTGTTACATGGATTTGTCACTGGTTGACCGGCCGAACCCAAAGGGTGCTCAACAATGGCTGCTTTTTGTCCTGGAGAGAAGTGACCAGTGGGGTCCCACAGGGCTCTGTCCTGGGGCCAGTGCTATTCAACATCTTTATCAATGACTTGGATGACAGAATTGGGGGCATACTTATCAAATTTGCAGATGATACCAAATTAGGAGGAATAGCTAATACTCCAGAGGTCAGGATCAAAATTCAAAATGAGCTGAATAGACTAGAAAGCTGGGCCAAAGCTAACAACATGAAATTCAACACGGAGAAATGTAAGGTACTGCACTTAGGGCAGAAAAATACAATGCACAGATATAGGATGGGGGACACCTGGCTGAATGAAACTACGTGTGAAAGGGATCTAGAAGTCCAAGTGGACCACAAGTTGAACATGAGTCAACAATGCGATGCGGCAGCTAAAAAGGCCAATGCAATTTTAGGCTGCATCAATAAAAGTATAGTGTCTAGATCAAGAGAAGTAATAGTGCCACTGTACTCTGCTTTGGTCAGGCCCCACTGGAATATTGTGTCCAGTTCTGGGCACCACAATTCAAAAAGGACATTGAGAAACTGGAGCGTGTCCAAAGGAGAGCGACTAAAATGGTGAAGGGTCTGGAAACCATGTCCTATGAGGAATGACTTAGGGAGCTGGGGATGTTTAGCCTGGAGAAAAGAAGGTTATGAGGTGATATGGTAGCCCTATTTAAATATTTGAAGGAATATCATATTGAGGAGGGAGCAACCTTGTTTTCTGCTGTTCCAGAGAATAGGACCCGGAACAATGGATGCAAGCTACAGGAAAAGAGATTCCGCCTCAACATTAGGAGGAACTTCCAGACAGTAAGGGTTGTTCGACAGTGGAACAAACTCCTTCGGAGTGTAGTGGTCTCCTTCTTTGGAGGTCTTTAAGCAGAGGCTGGATGGCCATCTGTCGGGTATGCTTTGATTGAGATTTCCTGCATGGCAGAGAGTTGTACTGGATGGCCCTTGTGGTCTCTTCCAACTCTATGATTCTATGATAATAAAATACATAAATAGGCAGGATCCTACAGGGGTCTCTCTGAGTCTCCAAATCAGATTAGAAAATCAACAATCTGTCTGTTCAGGTAATCCTGGATTTAACCACATGTGTTCATGAGACAATAAAAGGGGAAGATAATAAATAACAAGAGAGAGAAAGCATTACAGGTAGGACATGCCTGAAGTTTCATTTTAAGGTACATCACCCCGATACAGAAAGGTAATGAAAAAAAGGCCTCAGTATGACCTGATCTATCAAACAACCTGGAGAAAACACTTAAAGAGTACAGATTGCAGGCTCAACATATTTGCATTGAAAGGCTTCTCTGAAGGCACTATCAAACAATGAAACAATGCACCCAAATGTAATCTTGGAGTAGACCCACATAAATAATTGGGATTCAATCTAAGCATACGTTAGCCTGGATCAAACCCATTATTTCTGAAACTTTCCCTTCGTTTTTTATATAATCCAATTGCACAACAAATTAACAAAAATAACTAACTCATTTGCATTTTCTGGAAGTTGCAAATCTACCCTTTCCCCATCCCAAGATGGAAACAGCTGGGGAAGTCATTAGGTGGGGAAGGGGGTAAAGGATAATCAAGTATTTCCTTCAGAGATCTGGGAAGCTCCTTTCTAAGCTGGCAAGAAAACCTGTTACCGGTCTATGAAGTCACTGTTTCTTCTGGGAACCGACTGTTCTGCTCTCCAGGATGCGAGCTCAGCAGCCTTTTATTTATTAGAGGAAGAGGTGTAGCCTTGTCCATTTCCTTCATCCTTCCGAAAGGATAGGACACCTCCCCAGAGGGCCTGGGATGCATGCAAGATATATCAGAGAGGATCTTGTTCAGTAGCCAGACTCCCTCCCTATGCTGGCAACAGTGGCTCCTTTTCTTACTGCAAGAGATTTCAGGGTGGAAGTCTACTTTGAAAAACTTCCTGCCTTAGCACAATTATTCCAAGGAATGTTTAGATCCCAGTGAAATAATAGAACCATCGAAATCCCTAAACCTCTTACAGATAATAGGCATATTATTTGAGGAGCGGTCTTTCTTATTATGTGAATCCCTGCATCTGCTGGGATCCAACTTAAATATTCCCATTCAATCAACTGTTGAATGATGCATCAGCATGTAGGTAAATTCAATTGATTCAGGGGCTTTAAACAGGACTGAAATAGGATTTAGGCTACTTATATATCTCTGTGCGCATGCACAGACATTTGTGATGAAAGGCACTCTAGCATATCTATAGATGAGAGGGAGAAGTAATCTATAATGCACACATGCATATGCAATTAAGATATGGTTTTGCATACACATATATACTATTTCACCTTCTCTTTTGATAGTGATATTGAAAACTACTTCAAAAACCACCTCAAGAGATCTTTGAGCACTAGTTCTTCTGAGTAAGCTCTCCTCAACATGCTACCCTCCAGGTCTATTGGACATAATACTGTGCAATGATTTTCCAGAAAAAAAATTCAGTGCTCCAAATAATGTTATGTGATTTAGCAGATTAGGTTTAAATTGTATATTCAAACACATTAAAAGCTTTTTGTGGAAATTATTTTATTGGAATATTTGTAACAGTGTAAAGAGAATAGCAAATACTTCTCTTATATTTTACAAAAAAGAAAATACCCTGAAAGAACACAATGTTAAGGACACAAACATAAAGAGAGCTATACCTCATATTTCTTATACCAACACAGTTCCTTTGCTGTCGGCACTAATTAGCTGGTCCATATCAAACTGAAAAAAAGCTGACTCAGTGCAACTAGCTGAACACTCCGTTTCACTGAAGAATGGATGTGAATCCATGAGCACAGGTAACCTATCACATTTTGTCTTCACTACTTGTACTTGTGACTGAATGAAAACCAAGAAATTTTATGAAATAAGAATGAATTTAGCAATGCATTCATTTGTTAGTCTTTTCCTCTGAACACTAGAGTTTATTGGTGTTTGTCTTCTTTGAAGAATAAAAGTTAATTTCCCATATTTAGTCCATTTAATGTGCCCAGTTGCTGTACAACAGCACAGACAACTGTGGATAAATACAGATATACAGTGGGCCCTTCACATTTGCTGGGGTTAGGGGTGCAGGACTCCTGTGAAAGTTAAAAAATGCAAATAAAAAACCTACACTTTTACACCTGAGAGAACATCTCTCTTGGAATCTCCTCCAGTGCATCAGTATGACCATGATCCAGCAGATCTAAAATGCCTAGAGAAGTATTTCTCTAGGAATCTCTAGCTCCTCCAGTATGGTCATCTTCTGACAGAATTGTGTTGGAGGACCTAGAGATTCCCAGTCAGAACTTATTAATCAAATCCAAGAATAATAAAATCCATACAACTCGAAGCTGCAAATGTGAGGGCCAACTGTAGATGAATATGGTGAGAAAAAATTTCCAGAGAAAAATGAAACCTTGTAAAAATTTACAGGTCACATTTCTAATTCCATGGCCATGCAGTCTGGAGACTGTGAAAGTCATAGTCTCCCTTCACATCTGGAGAACACCAAGTTAGGAAGGGTGGCTCTACGTAGATGCATCCCCAGATTAAACCAGAGTTTAATCTGCATGTTTTTTCAATAACAAACAAAACACATAGTACCAGAGTGGCTGATTCATCCAAATCCTGAGTAGCTGAGTAGCTCTGTTGAGCAAAAGCTACCAGTAAAAAGTATTTTCTAGCACCAAGCATTCTGGGACATGTTTTGATAGTGAAAAAGTTACACTAAAGCATGCAGAAAGCACTCTGAGATGTTGATTTTGGTAGTGGGGAGGATGTAGGAAGGATCAGTGTGGACAGCCCCAAAGAAGATGAATGCATACAGAAAGCAATGATGTCATACTCTGTCCCGTTACCATGACTTTAGAAGGGGATGAGGCTGCAAACAGTTACAATGGATCTGGCTTGCACAATGGCTGTAATCGCTACCACTTTGGTTGAGCTTATAAATATGCAATTATGTTGAATGAGATTTGGCCTTTAGCAAAGCGTGTGAGATTCACACACAACCCTCATACACACAGAGCCTTTCAATGTCCTTTCTGATCAGCTTGAAATGCGAGGGCTGGGCTGATGGCTAAATGACCCCTAAGGGTAAGTTTTATTAAACATCAGAGAGAAAAAACCTGAGATAAGACAGGGAGGTAAAGTGAGGACCCCTGATGAAGCTTGGCAGAACAAGGCTGCCTCTTCGTGCATCCCTGAATAAACACAGCATATTAATGAAATCCACAGAGGATGCTGTTGACCATGGTAGGCTCTAGGGACACCCAATGTGGGCAGAGAAATAATACATAGGGACTTAGGGAGATTAAGAGAATGAGCAGAGAATAAACAAAAGCAGATTCAACTTGGGGGAAATTGCACACTACAACATCTGGGGGAAAGATAATCCACTGGGAGGATATAGAACAGAGGGGGAGACCTTGGGAACAGAATGCAGAAGGAGTGCCATTGCTAAACTAGGAGGAGGGTGTGATGCAGTACAGGGGGATGTTCCCAAAGGCTAACAAAATTCCCAGTTCTGTTCACCAAGTGGCTTCCATGACAAAAATGCAGGTAGTGAATGTATGATCTCTTTGGTTGACCCTGTTTACCCAGGTCTGTCACCTTTCTTCCTGACATTGCTCCTGTGCTATTAACAATTCTTACATTAAAAAAACCCAAGGAGATAACATTCTTTTCCCAATACCCTTCATGCACCTAGTATAAAAAAGCTTTCTTTGTGGTCAGGTTCATTTTTAGTAGGGAAGGGAATATGGCTGAAACAGTGCAGTCTGGGAAATTATCATGTCTACCAAGAGAGAGGAACACAAACCCAAGGTTGTTGTTATTGGTGGTGGGATATTCTATTTAGTTGTAGATCTTTGAATTTGACTACATTGTTTTTATTCTCCATTTTAATTCTTGGGTGTTCTGTATGTAGTTCTCAACAACTGGGAACCACAATCTGAACCAGGCGACTACCATTTTCCCCATGACAACCAAACCGCAGCTCCTGAAGAACTGCATCCACTGTATCTGTGTCCCACTGGAAGCACACACTGTACTTTGGATTTGCTGCTACTGTAGGGAAACTGGTGTGTGTGTGTGTGTGTGTGTGTGTGTGTGTGTGTGTGAGAGAGAGAGAGAGAGAGAGAGAGAGAGAGAGAGAGTGTGTGTGTGCAGGGCAAGCACTGCAAGTCTGAATCTAAACACAGATTTATACCACCCTGTGAAAAAGGACACAGAGAGACATCTAGACCAGGTGCACCACAAAAAGAAGTAGGGCTAGACCAAAACATTTTGCAGCCTGAGGCACAGCAGCAGTTACTGCTCCTACTTGCATTCAAGTGAAGGTGCAAAATATTCACAGCCAGATACATCATCCTGGCATCTGAGGGGGGAAATCCTACAAGTCTCTCTTGCATCCCAGCAGTAAAAATACAATAATAGTCAAGGCCCTAAATACCCTAAAGGCACCAGATACTATCTGATCTTGAAAACTAATATGGGCCAGCCCTGGTTAGAATGTGGATGAGAGATCACCAACAACTACCAGGTGCTGTGGGCTGTATTTCAAGCGAAGGAACTGGAAAAACCATCTCTGAGTATTGTAAGAAAACACAATGAAGTTTGTGTGCTTACTGTAAGCCAACAGGCAACTTGAAACCACTTACACAGACACAAATGACTAACAATTTGTTGCCTGTGGTAGTGGCCTCACTCTGCCCAATGAGAATGTCAGGCTTAGAGAACAAGAATCTTCCTTTGACTGTATATTTCAGTTTGTTTGCTGCTTATCTTCTAGGAAACTGGGAGAAAGAGGGCAGCCTGCCTATACAGGAGGATGAAGTAAATTACTTCAGTCACCATAGAAGCAGGGTAGAGATGGATGAAAGCATTAATCTGTTACTAAGAGGTGCAATTAGTGTTTTTAAAGGGCTGGCTCAACTATGTCTGGGACACCATTCGGGCTCTGCTGCTGGTTCAGACAGCAAAATATTTTGGGCTAGCCCTGACATCCAGGGCTGACTGTAAGTAGACTAAACCCTCTTCTTCCCAGCATACACCCTTATGTCTCAAGCACATTCTTCATTCTCCAACCAGGAAGGAGTGCCTGGACTGGCATGTGAGCAACATAGAAACCCCTCCATCTTTATCAAAGTGTCTTCTTACTATAAAAAGCTAATGCCTGCGGGATAAGGCAGCCTTCTTTTAGGTGGTCTCATTGCTCCTAAATCTCTTCACAACCTCAGCCAATTTCTCTTGGAACCATATTCGGCCTTGTAGCATTTCAGCTCCCAATACTGAACTCCATCGTCTCAGAGTCTGATATGGGAATGCTCTGCCTTGAAAATAAAATAAAATAAAATAAATCATTGAGTCAAAGCAGAATTTTCCCACTGCAACCAGTGCCCCACTTATGCAAAAGCCCCCACCTCAACACAGGACTCCTTTGTGACTCATCTTACGCTTTCTTCACATAAGCCACCCGACACTCCAGTGTTGCCCAAATCACTACATTCTTTGAACTCAGCTCCAGCTCTTTAAAACAGCCCTACAAGCATTTCTATTTGTAGCTCAAATGTTAACAATTGTTCTAAGAACTTGGCAACTGCAAAGCCAGCTTTCAGTGCCTCACTGACCTGCAGGTATTGGCAGAAGGGAGGGATCTCAGAAATGGGTGGGAAAAGTCCCAAAACAAAGTAAGGACTAATAGAATGGTTTACCAAAGGAAGGAGAAGGAACAACATGTGATTAAAACTGTAATTTAGTATTACAGTCTCTAGCTATGTAGAGGGGACTTGGACCTCAAAATCCATCTTATAACAACAATAGTGTAAGCAAACTGAGTAAACAAACATGTCTGTGAACTGGATCTTTAAATGTTCTCCTATGATGACTCCCCCAGATTAGAATCTGAAGTGATACACTCCAGAAAGAAAATCTGCCATGTGGTTTTGCAAAATGTGGAACATGTTGCATTCTTATATATATCCACAATGCATGACTATAACAGTTTGATGTCACTTTAACTGCTATAGTTCCATCCTGTGAAATCTTTGGATTTGTAGTTTTGTAAGGTTACAGCAATAGTGCTGTCTGGCATAGTCAGAGCACCTCACCAAATGACAAATGCCAGGTCTACACACTTGAAGAATTATAATGACATGGTACAGCAACACATAATGAATATAGCTAACTAGAAATATTGTTCAGACTAATGCAATTCAGGTGCCTTAACTCACTCTTAACACCTGTAAGCATTCACATGTATCGCCTCTGGAATGCTCTTAATTTTAAACCTCCTACAGATGCCTTAAATCATTCTGCCTACTGGTCAGCTAATCCTATACTCACAGCATGTTAGAACTGGCTGTGCCATCAAGGAGTCTTCTAGGTAGTCTACTGCCCTGTAAAATCAGTTATCAGCCTCATATGAGGAAGGGAAGTATTTCAGTTCTGCTGAGGTGCCAAAAATCAATTTGGCCATAAAATGGAGCAATCAGACACACACTTTTTGAATTCAGCACTTGTCTGGAGCCACTTTTATGTAATCTTTATTCTACCCAGCACCGCTTTTTGTTTCCTTGGAGAAAACAACCTTTTCCAAAACTGACATCCTCTGGAGGTGATGAACTACAATGCCCATCATGCTCCCCTAAACTGTGGCTTTTGCAAGTCTGGCTGAAGTTGATGGAAGTTGCAGTCCAGAATGTTTGGAGGATGTCAGTTGAGGAACAGCTGGTTAAAAACATGCACAATCTAGATAGAGCACAAGCAAAGTTTGAAAAAGTTGTTTTATGGACTACAACTCTTGGGAATGGGAGCTTTCAGCATGACTGGGGTATTCTGGGAGTTGTAGTCCAAAAGGGTAACCTTTCTATGTTGCAGTGAAAACAAACAACGTGAGATTGTTTCAAGGGGGTTTATGGCATTATGAGACTCCTGGCTCGTAGAACAGTCTAGCCATGATCCTGTGGGTGACATAGCCCTTTGTTATGCTGGCAAATGTATTTTGAATGATGTGGTGCAAGAATAGCAATAGCATTTACATTTCTATACTACTTAACAGTGAATTCAGCACTCCCTAAGTAGTTTACATTCTGTAAGCCAATTGCTCACTCATTTTACCGACCTACGAAAGGATGCAAGGCTGAGTCAACCTTAGAGCCCTGAGATTGAATCCACAACATTGTCGCTGCAGTAATGGCATTTAACCACTGCATCACCAGGGCTCCTTATATAGCCTGCATCTCTCCCGGCAACACTGTAGGTCCCTTAGTGTCTGAGTAGCCAGGGAGTTTTGGGGCACAGTTTCATTCTCCCTGGCTCACTGCTGGGGTGCCCTTGAGTACCTGCTAGGGGAAGGGGCCACTCCTTCACTGCTGGGTGAAAATAGGAGGTGGAACGCAACCAAGCACAGCTTGTCACCAAATCAGCAGCCAGAAGAGCTATTCGTCTCTCTTGCACAAAAAGGGAGGAAGTGGAGCCAAGTAAGCTTTGTCCACTCCCTTCAATGATAGCATATATTTGCTGGCAGGGATTTATTTTTTATTTGTATTATTTATTTTATTTCTATGCTGCCTTTCTGCCCAAAAGGGACCCAAGGTGGCTCACAATATAGGATGTACATTCTGCTAGCATGCTTATTGGTTCTAGACCTCTGTGTTTTGAAAGTCTCCCATCTGGATGAATTCTGACAAAGCAAGGTCCGCTAACAAGCCCCTATTGCCCAAGCCCTCTTAATTCTTAAACTGGCTTTCTCTTCTCCCCAATGCTGGAAGACTCTGAAAATGAAGGGCATAACTCCCTCTGTCCAAAGATGGGGAAATGAACTGTTCTGGAATGGCAATCCTATGGGACAGGACTATCAAGGGCTAAATATGTCACAGGTGTTTGTCTTGAACTTTGACCTCAATGAGAAGCTCATTCTCCAAACAACTGGCATAGCTCAGAAATGTGTAGCTTAAAAAATTCCCTCAGTGTTCAAACTTTCCCTATTCATTGAAAAGAATCAGAAGGACTGTACACTGGTGTTTTTGCCATTCATTTTTCCTAATAAAGAATCTCTCCAGGAAAGGAGAAGAGGGTTACAAAACAGGACACGTGGAGACTTCTGAAGATCCATGAAGCAGTATATTCTAATCACAAACTACACTGTATTCAGTATCCGTATAAACTCCTGAAGTCAGCTATCAGCAACAGTACTGTATTATCACAGGTATATCATAGGGCCTGAACAGACAGACAGGCCAAAATAAAGCTGCTTCAGGTCACTTTGGAGATATGCTGTTTAAATGACACACACATCTTAATAGGCCAGAAGCTGCCCCAAAGCTGCACTCCAGTCCTTAGGATGGGAGCGTGGCTTTGAGCCTCTTAGGACGCATGCATCATTTAAACTACATACCTCCAAAGTGACCAAAAACAGCTTTATTTTGGCCTGTCTGTTCAGGCCCTAAGGCGCGTTGCGGACGGGCCATATTGGGCACTGCCGTTACGCACGAGGGGGGCCGCTTTCTGACGCGCCTTGACCCTCGCACGTAATGAGGGTGTCAAAATGGTGGTGCCCTATACAGATGGGTACTGTCATTTTGACGTGACGGATGCCTAGCATCCGCATGTCTTGGTGCCCTTGTGACCGACACCGCAAGAAGAACCCACTTTTTGCGGGTTCTTCTTGCTGGGCTGGGGAACCGCACAGTTTGTCCGCTGCGGTTCCCTTGCACAGCAAACACGGGTGCCGGCAGACCACCCTTTTGGCCGGTCTGTAAAGCGCCTAAGTTAACAAAGTAGGTGTGATCCTACATTGGCAGATTATGAGGAGGAAAAGGGTGGAAGGGTGAACATAAAAAGACATTGTAAAAAGGAGCATCCCTGTCATAGCTTATTGAGGTATGCCTGTGTAGAGAAGGCATGCTTTTATGGCTTGATTGCTTCATTTTGAATATGCTGTGAGGTGGTTTGCCCTGAAAAGTGGGCTAGAACAAACTAACAACATATGTGTGCTAGGCTTTAAAAACATGAACTTTTGCATCAATGTGTATAAACATTATATGTGCCAAGTCTTCATTTAAGAATAACAGGAAGATTTAATGTCAGTTTGAGGTTGCAATCTAGGAAGAGGTTAAAGCAGGATTAAGAAAATAAGCCAGATTTCTTAAAAAACAAACAAACCTTTAATGCACTGTGAAGACTCATTGGAAGGAAAAGCAAGAATGGGCAAGTGAGAAAAGATTCTTCTGCATTTTTGTTCCTCATGCACCCGGACAGGTGAAAGGAGTAGGAAGGCCCTCTCTGGTCGAGTCAAGCCCGCAGGGCAAGGCAAAAAGGAAAAGATTAAACGACAAAGGACATACACACTCAAAATTCCCCTGTAATCAAACTTGCTAGTTCATTCCCTGCGGAGGATTCCTGGCCCTTTAAAACAGAGTTGGAAATCTTGTAGCCCATAAGCTGTAGATGGACCTTTGGAGAGTCATGTTTGACACTTAGGACCACTTTGTCCACTTTTACCAGGGACAAAATGTAGGACAAATTCAAGACCAAACTGTAGGGCAACTGCAGGACAAAACTCAGCTCAAAATGTAGGACATTTAAGATCCACCATTTTTCTTCAATGTCCTACATTTTGGGCTGAGTTTTGTCCTGCAGTTGTCCTACAGTTTGGTCTTGAATTTGTTCCACATTTTGTCCCTGGTAAAAGTGGACAATTATGGCAACCCTATAATGGCATCCCAGTTTTTAAGCTGAAGAAGTCACTGTTCAGTCCCAAGCATCATTTAAATGTCTGAAACCCCCTTTGCAAGGCTAAAAGAAGTGATCTAAGAGGCTCCCATCCCTCAAAAAATCCAAAGAGTGACTGGAAGTTACACTGTGTCACTTTTGATGGCCCAACTGGTGGTTCTGATGGTGGGCTGTTATTCTCTGGGGGACCTGCTAATGGGTCAGTGTGGACTCCAGAGCATGCCCATCCTGTCTTGAAAGCACTGAAGTAGTGAGAAAGGATGAAGCTCCTGGCCCATTTCTTCATTGCTCTCTACTTCCATTTTTCTCCAGCTTCCTAGAGCAGGGTCAAGGGAAAAACTGGAGGAGGGGGGAGAGCTACCATATCCTCTTTTGCAAGGCTGAGGAATCTTTGTTAACCACAGCTCTCACAATCCCTCACCACAGACCTTCCTGGCTGGGGGTTTATCCCTCTCTTGCTCTGTCAATAGCTCAAGGCTTTTAAGGGGTCAGAAACCATCCTCAGGGTTAATAAATATACTCTAAAACACAAGGTACTTGTAGGAAAGCAAACAAAGACCAAGACCTTCAGATTATAATGTAAGGTTTTTTTCCCCATAAACCATAATGCTGGACCTGATGATATACAGAACTTGATGATATATGACAATGATGAACATATAACATCCTTCAGTGGTGTGTCAGCCTTTCCAAGAGCCCAGCAGGAAAAAATGCTGTATTTTTTCCTGCTTCATTCCTTACAGTAGAATTAGGACTGTAAAGCGGGTTACAGACCGCCAAACGGCACGGTTCCCAGATGCAGCAAAGGAGCGTGAAAATTGCGCTCCTTCTTGCTCCCCAGAAGAGACGCCGCAAGGCGCTAGTCGCGCACTCGCAGCGTCACTTCTGGGGCGCGATGTGCGGTACGTCAATATGGCGGCAGCTGTGTGGAACGGCCGCCGCCATTTGTTAAGGACTCTGTCCGTGATAGGGTAAGGGGCATCTGGAAGAGATGCCCCCTTTTTAAAATGGGACGTCCTAAGGACGTCCCTTATGGCGGTGTGTAACGCGCCTAAGTTTCTCTGAGAGGGATGTGCCACATATATCCTCCAGGCAGACATCATGTTTGTCAACACTACTGGATTCATCTCTTCTCTTTTCTCACTACTACCAGAATACCTGCTCTCTTGGAGGTAAGATTTATGAGATCCCCTGTTCCATATGCCACGGTCTGAATCATCCATCTGCACAAAACATGATGAAAGGCTGGCAGATGCTTTGAAACCAGTATGGGACAATAGCAAGAGCATGGGCAGTGGGGATGGTATAGCTGGCTCACACATGTGTCAGACAAAGCTACTTAGGACATGGCACTGGTGAGACAAGCAAGGAGGTCAATGGTTTTGCCATTCCCACAAACTTTGGACAATGAAAGAAACAGCAAGATTTGTGTGCCTGTGTCAACTTATGGTGACCCTTAGGAATTTCATAGGGTTTTCTTAGGCAAGGAATATTCAGAAGTGGCTTGCCAGTTGCTTGCTCTTGAAATATAGCCCAAGTACCTGTTATACATTGGCAGTCTCCCATTCAACTATTACCCAGGGCTGACTCAGCTTAGCATCCACAGTCAGACAGGATGTGGTGCCTTTAGGGTACATCGTATTAAACCTTTTTGGGAATGAGGTGCACATTTCTTACATGAACTAATTCAATGTTGATTGGTGACTTCCTGGGGTGGCCAATCTGTTACAGATTTAAAGGATCTATCTTACATAGATTCAGCACCTTAGGTAGTGCCTTTAGAATCTTGACTGAAACTCAGGGCAGATTTACTATCCGACAGACATGAGAACTCCCAGCAGCAACTGAACTAGTTTATCTAGGTTTACCGCTGGCTGTTGTTTAAAATGGAGGATGACTTAATACACACTCAACACAATCCATTATATGTGGTCTCTGGAGCTTGCCAGAAGGGACAAGCCCCTAATAAGTAACAGCTGGGAATCATCTCTGCCTCTTTCACTGAAAGTTTCTTTTCTTCACCTTTCAGGTCAGGAAGATGCACTGTCATCCTAAGCCATCCCCACGCTTCAGAGAATCTTGTCCCATCTGTTTTTCAGATGCATGATGCGGCCTTAAGTGTGTCTAATGAGGACTCTCCTCTTACTATTTTTTTTGTTTGTTTTACAGCCTGGATTTAGAGTGAACCTCCTTCCCTTTGTTCCTTTTGTGTGGTTGTGCTTGCCCACCGTAAATCTCCTGGAAAGAAGGAATCTCACTGTCAGCAGCAGAAGCATCACAAGTGTCCTCAAGGGATTTTTTTTTTTTATGGCTCTTGCTCTTCTTGATGTTAGTGGGGCAGTCACAGGGCCGATTCAACTACACAGACTGAACAGGAAGATGCGAGGATAGGCAGATAGATTTAGAAAGAGGTGACCTTAAAAAGTTACCTCATTGGAGTACAGCTCCCAGGCCTGGCCTGCCACCATGACCAATGGGAGTTGTAGTCCAAAAGCAACGTTCCCAAGAGAAAATGATAGTCCACCTGAAACTGCCCATTTAACAAAGATACCTATGATTCCACAGCATGGGCAACCAACCTGAGGAAAATGAAAACAGCACTGAAAGGTTTGCCCTCACCATGACCCCAGCCTTGCTGCCTTACTCGTGCCGCCTTCCCCAGCCTATTATAGATGCGTTTGCTCTAAGCCAAAAGAGTGGCAGGGGTTTCTCAAGCAGGGACTTGCCTGGCTTTAACGAATTCCTTGCCACGGGAACCTGATATGTTTACAATCCAGGGGGAGTCACAGTGGCATGTACTACTACAATGGTGACTACACTTTTGTAGAGGAAGAGACCCTCATGATGACTAACTGAGAAGAAATTTGGTATGGGACAGAGAAAACATAGACCCAGGGATGTTACCCAGCACAGACATAACTGGAATTAAAGGAGGGGTGGGGGCTGAGGTAAAGATGTCAGGAAGGAGAAGGGCAGCTGTTTATGCTTAAATTCCCACTAGCACAGTATTTGTGCAACAGGGAGAAGGAGAAATGTCTAACAGGACAAAAGGCTTTTGCATATGCAAAGCAGCCAATATGATGCACAGAGTCAGCAAATGCATCTGGCAGAGTTTCCCCTTTCATACTGCAGGGGAGTGAGTGTATTTTGAATGGTGTTCCATCTTAAAAGCAACAAAATTAACCCATTAGAGAAAGCGAAAGGATTTGTGCAGCCCAGTCCTTCCCATACTGCTTTATATTTCCAGGGAGTTTGCCTTTCAAACTCTGTTAAGCAAACCATCCTTCTTTCATTCCCCTTCCCCATGCTCACCACCTTCTGTTACCTTCCCCACTGTTGATTTTCTTGTGGGCAGAGATCATTGCCTTGCTTTGCCTTTTTGCTTATGAAACACTGCAAAGTTTGTAAGTACATGTACACTAACAAACCAAAAATGAATAAATCATAGCAGTGACAGGGTATACAAAATAACAAGCATGTCAAATGTTAGGAGCCAACCACTTGCAAACCCACTTGGCATGGGGGGGGGGAGAGGGAGCAGGTAACAAACTGCTTCTC
This sequence comes from Sceloporus undulatus, assembly GCF_019175285.1. NCBI lineage: Eukaryota > Metazoa > Chordata > Lepidosauria > Squamata > Phrynosomatidae > Sceloporus > Sceloporus undulatus. The sequence goes on along the minus strand of NC_056523.1, from coordinate 139,065,010 downwards.
CTTACTGCCTGAAAAGAATCAATGAAACATGACAACATTTGAATGACCCCAGAGGCAATGACCTGCTCCAGTACTTGAGGAGCAAGACATCAACTTGTGCTAGAGGAATAGTAGCAAGCAGGGCAAAACCTTAGCCCTGCCTTCCCAGAGCTCTAGAATGGTACTCCTAGAAAGGTGGTAGTGTGACTAATAATAATGAAAAGGGGACTCTACCAGATGTTG
>NC_056523.1:139032932-139064778 GCF_019175285.1 Sceloporus undulatus | reverse complement strand
CATCATCATCATCATCATCATCATCATCATCATCATCATCATCATCATCATCATCATCATCATCATCATCATCATCTCTTCTTACCTGCAACTTGATAAAAATCAAGGAGAAACCCAGTGGCTAGAGGTGAGAGGGGGAAAAGGCTCTTGGCAAAACCTTCCTTGCTCAAGGTCTCTCCAGATTTGGGCTAAAAAAACTAAAACAAAGGAAAAGAAACTCCAAGAATGCAGCTCCATGTGGAAGCCAGCAAATACAGCTAAATATAGATGAGGAAACAGATGCTTCAAGACACAGAGCTCTGAGGTTATGAGGGAGAAACAGAACATTAGCTCAGAGAACTGGCAGCCGTGTGTAAGGAAATGATGCGCACCTTTCCTAGGGGCTGAATGAGCACTTGAAAGAACACATTGCCAGGCACATGTAGCTCACATGTGCACATTGGCTGCAGAGGCTCCTTGAAGAACATCCATGAGGAATGTCCAGGGAATTCAACTGTAAGGTATCTGCTGCTCTGCCGGTTTCTTCTTCAGAATGTGACCTGTTGCCAAATGGACAACAGTTGGAGGCAATCCTTCCTAGGCTTCTAGCCCAGGGCTGGGTTTGTCTGAGTAACTGGGTCAGTTGGATTCCTGTTCACACAGAATAGTCAAGGAAGGAACGAAGTACTGTCTACTGGATCTTCAGTAACATCAATAGCAGCACCTAGGAATTTGGCCCTGATAGTGAAAAATGGAAGATTACTACTGTGTGAGACAACACTATTGCAAACGGGTTCCTGATTACCCCATCCCCATTAATATCGCATTAAGCATCAGCACAATAAACCTGAAGTTCTTCTGTCATACTGCAAATATTCTGTATGTCCCCCGAGAAGCAAATAGCCAGCCATAGACTGACAAATTTCTGTTATTCAGCTAGATTTTCTTCAAACAACAACAAACTTCAAGTCTCTAGCCTCTGTGTTTACAGAGAAAGCATTATATTCCACTATAAAAACAAGGCTGATGACCATGCACATCTTAATTACATAGGGGAGAATGGACCAGTTTCACCACTGCTGCTATGGAGCATTCAGTCATGGAGATGCAAGGGATCTAGTAGGGATTATACAAAGAACAGGAGGAAACCATGTGGTCTACAGGATACATATTGCCCACTCCTGCTACAAAGCATTTTACCTCTTTAAAAGAACTCCAGAGTGCTTACAGCTATAAAAGGCCTGCTGCTGAAAACAATGATAACAATTATTTATTCAACCTTTAAAACAACCATTAAACTTCCCACAAATAAAACAGTAGACTATATTAAAATGAAAACAGCTCCATTAGATGACTTGCAACTTCAGGATAGAAGGAATGTGAAATAGTGTAGTCAAAGATTACTCCATGGTGATGTGGCCAGCATGGCTGCCAAGAACACTGTTAACTTCCCACAGAAATGGTACCTATTCATCTACTTGCACTTTTACATGGTTTTGAACTAAATGAGCCCACGCCATACGCAGGCTCGTTATAGATGGCTTCTAGCTCATGTGGAAGCTGCCAGGAGATTGGGAGAATGGTGTGCGTGCCCATGGCGCATGCACACAGCTGTGCAGTGAGCACAAGCCCCATTATATCTAATGGGGCTCAAGCATACGTGCTTCCTGCCTTACGTGGGGGGGGGGGCGTAAGGCAAGGCCGGGTTGTACTAGATTGGCAGAAGCTGGGACTAGTGACAGGAGCTCACTCTGTCATGCAGCATTTGGGTCTCAAACTGCCGACCTTGCAATCGTCAGTCAGCAACTTAACCACTGAGCTACCACATCCCTGTCTTTAATCTTTTTATATGTTAAAATGAAAACAGTGCCATTATCTCTCACAACTTCAGTATAGAAGGGATGTGAAAGCCACTGTGCAATAAAAAAGGTAAATCTAACTTGCCATCTAATACTGTACAGAAATGTTGCCTCAAGGGCCCGATAGGTGAGGGAATTCCCACACTGGAGGGCCACCATGGCGGAAACTTTATTTCACAGACATCTGCTGTAGATCTATAGATATGGAATCCTTCAGCCACAGATCTCAGTCCATGTGGACCAACCCTTAGGGAAGGGTAACTAATAGCCCATAACAAAGAATCAGGGATTCAAGATGATCTGAACAGACTGGAGAATTGGGTCAGTACTAACAATGTGCATTTCAACAGGGGTAAGAGGAAGGTACTATGTTTAGTCAGGGAAAATCAGAGGCACAAATATACAATGGGTGATGCCTGGCTTAGACAGCAGTTATTGTGGAAGAGATCTTTGGGTCTTAACAAAAGACAAGCTAACTGTCAGCCAACGGTGTGGCATGTTAGCAAAGACAGCAGATGTAGAGAGATCTTGCATCACTTTTGCCTCTGAGAAAGTAGACTTAAATCCATGAAAGCTCATCCTGCCAACTTCTTTCTATCAGTTAGTCTCAAAGGTGCTACAGGATCTCTGTACATACTGATTCTACAGAATAACACAGCTATATCTTTGAAAGAGAAGATGTAATTTTAAAATGCCTCAACAAGAGTATGGTATCCAGATCAAGAGAAGTAATAATACCATTTTAATATTATTTCCCAGACCCCACCTGAGGCACCACATTTCAAGATGGAGAGTGACGAGCTGTAATGTGCCCAGGGAGATGGGGATAAAAATGATGAAGAGTTAGCAAACCAAGACCTATGAGGAACAGTTGTGAGGGCTGGGTATGTTTAGCTTGAAGAAGAGAAGACTGAAAGTTGACATGACAGCCATCTTCAATTATCTGAATGAAAGAAGGTTTGCTTTGTGAAGAAAGGAATAAATTTGCTTTCTGCTGTTTCAGTCCATGGGTAGGTGCTAAAACCTTTCTAACACTAAGAGGAAAACCTTTCTAACAGTAAGAGCTGTTCAACAATGACAACACACTACCTTGAAAAATGGTGGACCCTTCTTCACTGGAGGTTTTTAAAAAAGAATGGATGGCCACCTATCTGAGGGATGTTTTAGCTGTGGATTCTTCCAGTGGAAGAGCCTTGGGTAGATTACACTTGTGGTCTTTTTCAGCTCTACAAATTTGTGGTTAACAGTTCTTCAGAAGAAGATTGTCTCTGGCTGTATTTTGATCAGTAGTGGTTAAATTAAGATAGATTAAGCAATGGTGGTCTGTTGAAACCTATATGAACAGTTGCTCTGTACTTGCTACCTCTGCAGGAACACAAGACATATTACACCATATTACAATGGAGAAACCTGAAAACATCTTTAAGAAATACAACACAGATTACTTAATAAATATTTCCCATGAAGATTAATCCTGTTTTAAAGGATGGGTAGTTTCTGGCAAACATTGCAGTGTGGCTTCAGCTATGTATTATCTTTGAAAAACAATCCAAGGATTATTTATCTTAGGTTTAAAAGGAGATATCAGAAAGTGAGGACATGGAATTATGAAGGTGAAGAGAAAGTGGAGTCACTGTTGCTTGTTTATTACAAGTAAGTAAGTGGTACTGATGGTGGATTAAACTGACAAAGCAGCACATCTTCCAAAAGCAGCACATGCCCAGCACACCAATTATTTGTGGATGTCAATGTGGCATGAGATCGGAAATAGTGATAAAAAAAACCATGTTGTAATTAATAGGTGAGAGATTATTTATTGTGATCAGCCATAGATCAGGGATGTAGCTAGGATTTTAGGAAAGGGGGGGGGTGTCCAGACTAAGTGCCACCATTATAATGGGGCTTGGGTGCGGCAGTGCAGCAGCACACACCATTCATTTTTCTAATGGGGGGGGGACCCCAAGAACCCCTCCCCCCGGCTACATCCCTGCATTGATGTCAGTGAATTAAATTATATTTTCAGAATGTGAATACACTTCTGCTTAAAGAAAAAACAACAATAGTAACAAGAACAGGAACAGTATACGTATCACTATGGAATGCTCCTATATATTGCATCTTGTTGCAGAAGAAGCAATACTTACTTTAAAATAAGAACTAGTCCATAGATTAATTTTCTGACAGACAATGGCAATTTTTGGAATTACCACTGTTGAATTTAATTATCCAAGGGACAAGGAAGATCCTGGGATTATGCAAATTCTATTAATTATAATGAACAACCAAAGAGTTCAACAACTCTAACATCTACAGATGGTGGACAATACTGTTAGCTTCCATGGTTGTATCCTATTTAACAAGATTTTACCTGGCAAGATCTGATTTCATTTACAGGTAGGCATATTAAATCATGTTCTTATTTTATTTTTGTCAGTAAGATGTTAGCAAAATGTTCCCAACTGCACAATAATTTGCTGGGTGTATCTCACATGCAATTTTGCAGTGAATGAGTCAAGGTGGAAGAAAATGGATAGGTAGGACTGCAAACATGCAAGAAGTCCATGCACCCAAAATCTAAACTAATGTGCTAAAAGCGATGTAATGAAACCCAATGCTTCCTAAAGCAGATTGTGAGATGACCAGTGCCAATACTAAGGGTACAGGTTGGAAATGCACCAAAGTGCAGGTCAGTCATACTAATTCATCATTCCCTCTGCTTACTAAGGCTTAATTAAGATGGCATACTCAAGCCCATCTTAACCAAGCATGGTTAAAATGCCTGTTCTCCACAGATAAGTTCTAAACATATTGACTGTCCCACTTACATTCTGTTTAGGACCCTAATCACATACACATTTTATATTTCATCTAGTCAATTTTTTCTTTTTCTACTCCATGCCTCTCCTTCCCTTCATTTTCTTTTATGTCTAGCTGAGTGAAGAGATCAGGAGAACTCAAAAGCCTGGACACAACAATTTCATGCCAGGAGAGTCAAGGTGATTTAAATAAGGATATTGCTTAACCATGGATTTTTGCTCATCTGGAGAGTGTTCACACTATCCAATTATAGCAGTTTGATACTACTTTAATTGCCATGGCTCCACTGTACTGAATCTTGGGATTTGCTATTTGATGAGGTCCTTAGGATGGGAAGGGCAGAAACAGTCATACTGTTCTCTCCTCCACATGATGAATTACACTCATAACTTGGAAAAGTTACTTTTTGACTACATACTGACTGGGGCACTTTGGGAGCCAAAAAAGTAACTTTTGCACATTCTGGAGGCTAGACTGGAAGGGGTTATTTCCCTTTTTCTGTTTAAAACAAAACAGGTTTTCTCTGTCAGTCCAAGCCAATTTCTTCTTATCATTTCTTAAAGGACTAATGGATATGACTTATTTCAGCTGCAGACTGTATCTTTATCTGTAGCTTTCACTCTCTATATATGTATAGTACCTGCTTTATACTGTTGGAATAGTTGCCTGTAAAAGTTAAAGAAGGCTTTTGCATATTTTACACAGGTAGCATGGCTAGTGGGGTGTCTCTTTTTACTGGAGCCCTGAAAGATTCTGTAAATATTTAACTTGGCCTCTTTATAAAACACTCATTTCCACACAGAATGAAACAGAAGGCAATTTCTCTGCTAATTGCTAATACAAGCTGCTCAAATAAAGTATTTTCTTATATGATAATCAGACTTTCTTCTAAAAACCCAGCTATTATTGCAATTTATGGGGAAAGCACGGGGCAGAAAAGAAAGTGATGTGGAAGAAAGAAGATTAAGGCATGAAAATAACTATGAATTCTCCCTGCTAGCAGGCCCACCTAAGCTCAACCTTCTTCTGGCCCCTAAAAAGATTATGGGGGCTGAACTGTTCACACAAGTTTCTCCTGTAAATGTAAAACTTGTTTCTTCCAGCTCACTCAAGAAGCCCTGCTCATGCTGAGGCCTCTTTGTCCTGCCTCTTCCAAAGCTGGTGCACTGATATTTTCTGCTGTTTTATACAGTGCCTTTCATAAAATAGTAGCAAATTAAAATTCTCTGCATGTTTAGGGGCTGAAGAGAAGAGGATGAAAGTAGCTGTATGACAATTGTGAAGGTGACAGTTGGACTCACAGTGCATTCCTACTTTCTCACACACAAACACAAGCCCACCTACACTCACTGTGACTTCGGTTCCTGCCTGTCTGCCTTCCTGTGCACCTACCTGGAGGGTTAAGTGGACTATATTGTTTGCTCATGTCAGGAGACCACAACAGTACTTACATTTTCTGCCTTTTTCCCTTTCAGTTTATGTTTTAATGCTCTAGCACCACAAGATGAATCACATGGTGAAGCAGTAAGCCCCATCGCCAGCAAGATCACTACAATCTGAAGCTGGCCTCACTTTTCACAGTCCTGTGTACACAACAAAGGCAGCTCCTCACAAGTTATTACAGTGACATCAACTAGCAAAACCAGGCCCAGAAACATTATGCAACCACTTCTGCTAGAGAAGAGTCAATGGGCAGCCATGCAAAACCACAGGCCTTCCTCTACCCAAAAGGGCAGACCACTGTTGGGGTCTGTGGAGTCACGGCAGTCAGTCAATATTTGTTTTAGCTCTCATTCAATATAACAGCTGCTCCTCCAAAAGGAAAGTCAGCTTTTAACCACTGCATTTACCTGCTTGCTTGCATGGATCAGCACAGCTGGAATTACATGCTGGATTCTTCATCTCTTGACAACATTATATACTCCAAATACAGCCACTCTGAGAGCCTTTGTGGCTGAAGAGTGGGGTATAAATAAATAAATAAGTAAGTAAGTAAGATACTCTTCAACATTTCACAGATGAAGACTGGGACACATAGTGGCCAAGTAACATGACAAAACTTTTGAAAGAGGAGGAACAGGCAAGGTGGGGGTGGGGGTTGTAGAAGGTTGCTTTTGTTTGAGCCTGCTGGGAAGGACAAGATTCTGCCTCCCCTCCCCTCCTGGTGAGTTAAGGGGAGGGAAGTTTGCTCTCAGTCTTCAGCAATTAAAGCAGGCTGAAGATGAATGGGGGAATGTGAGAGGAGGCAGTGAAGCTGAGAGATTTCAAAAGCAGCTGAGAAAGTGGGATGAGAGAATAAAATGAGACTGCCCTTGCCAAATCAGCACAGTTGCACGGTGTGTGCATGCATGCACGCACACACACAAATGCACATGCATGTGTGAAAATGATGAAGATCGCAACAAGGGGCACTATGACTGTGACTTTCAGCAGCTGTAGCAAGTTTTTACAGGTTCTACAATCTATGCTGCCGCATAAGAAAAGTCTCTCATTATTCTCCTTATCTCTTGCCCAATGGCACTGGTGTGTAGTTTTATCCTTAGCAGTAGCTGCTAACAACTATACAAACATTCTCTCTCACACACATACACACACACACATACTTCCCTGCCTGACACGTGAGTCCCACAGTTGCTTGGCTTTCTTTTAAGCCCTTGATTGGGGTGATATCATCTCCAACACTGCCAGGAGATCGGATTGCTAAGCTTGAGCGGTCGCCGGGAGGCAAGGGGCATTTCCAGACAGGCTTATAAACTGCTGGAAAGCTTAGTAATGCAGGTGGGGCTTACACCTACAAAGTGCCACAGCCCTGGCCTCAGAACTCTGGCTCCAACCTTAAATCTGAACTAGGATGGTGGGGTTAGGAGCAGGGAGGAGAATTCATTTGGACTGCCCCTCCTCTGCTATATGAGAAGGAGGTTAGACCCCCCCTTCCCCCACACTTTGACTTTAGCATTCAAGAAGGGAGGGGGAGGGATTTTTGTACTTGCATACTTGATCAGTGTATATTTCATGACTAGCAGTTAACTCTACTAGTGGAACAATGCCAAGCCAAACTGAGCTCTTTTAAAACACACACACACACACCCTTCAGCATGATATGAATATATGAAGTCACTTGGCAGATGTGACTCTTTTCCAGAATCTCAGACTGAGGGCTAGCCTCCACCATTGCAGCAGACATTCCACAAAGCCCACTCTAAATGAAACAGCAGGAGGGAGGCCTTATCCACTGGAGATGTCATGCATCTTTGAAAAACAGAGCCTGGATATATGGGGGACGGACCCTTTCCTCCTACTCTTTTTCCATCTCAAGAGAGGTGTGAATGGTCATCTTCCTTTGGTTTACCTTAAACTTTCAACATACTTAGCCAAAATATCACAGAGGGAGGTAAATTGGTCAAAAAGTAAAGTTGACACCTAATCTGGCAACTGCAATTGCTGCTTTAACTGATCAGAATTAGAGAGGCCTTTGCTTACAGGAATCCATTCACCCATCATCCTTCCCAACTTATCCTTTAAGCAGTAACTCCACTACAGTGAAGGATGGGCAAACAACAGCAAAGGCATTTTGCAAATAATTCATGAAATATTGTGGCTGGAGCAGCAATTCAAAAATGTTCTACGCTGCCCTGCCCTTTCTTACATCCTGCTGCAATGTTCTCTTTTCTCTTACACCCCATAAGTAGGACTTCACATTTTCTTCAGCTTGTGCCTGGGGCCATGTTGGTAATTTTAGGCACCTTGGCCTTATTATCACTATGAATCAGTAGCTCTTCTACTACGTAACTTAAAGACTGGGAAATGTTGACTATTCACAGAACCCCAGAGTTCTATTTTTCCCATTGTGTTCAGCACCAATTCTGGCTTTCAGTGGCATTGGCCAAACAAAATCTGGAGCATGTCCTGGAGGGCAACCAAATTGGTGAAAAGTCTGGAAACCATGCCCTATAGTAAGAGCCTTAGGGAGTTGGGTGTGATTAGCACGGAGATGAGAAGATTAAGAGGTGACATGATAGCTCTGTTGAAATATTTGAAAAGGTGTCATACTGAGAGCAAGCGTGGTGTAGTGGTTCACTGTTTGATTGTGACTCTGGAGACCAGGTTCGATTCACACTGGGTGACTTTGGGTGAATGACATGCTCTTGGCCTCAGGGGAAGGCAATGGCAAACTTCCTCTGAATAAATTTGCCAGGAAAACCCCATGATAAGGTTGCCTTAGGGTTGCCATAAGTCAGGAATGACTTCAAGGGACCCACCACCACCACCAAACTAAAGATGGAGCACGTTTGCTTTCTGCAACTCCAGAGAATAGGACTTGAAACAATGGATTTCAGGGAGAGAGGATGAGGGTTGAGGGGGGGGATTCGGGGGTTTGTTTTGTTTGATTATTTTGTATTGTATTAACCTCTGTTGTTACTTGCCTCGATCCCCAAAAGGGAAGAGGCAGGATATAAATGAATACTTTGAATAATAATAATAATAATAAACTACAGGAAATGAGATTCTACCTAAACATAAAAAAGAAATTCCTGACAGTAAAGAGCTATTCCACAGTGGAACATGCTGCCTCAGAGTATGGTGGAGTCTCCTTCTTTGGAAGGTTTTAAACAGAGGCTGGATTGCCATTGTCAGGGGTGCTTTGATTGTGTATTCCTGTATGACAGAGGTTTGGTCCTTGAGGTCTTTTCCAAGTCTATGATTCTAACCTCTGCCCATTTATGTTGTCTGAAGCAGGCTCCTTCAACTTGCTCCATGGGAGAGTAAATCTAACCTACTAGTCCACACACCCTCTTGATATCCTTAGACTCTATCTCAAAAGCACTGCCTCCACCACCCTCACTTCTTCTCACTCAGAAAGGCCACTCTATTATATAGTGTTTGCTGCAAACATTTATCTTATTTTGCTGCTGATAGGATGTTGTTGATTTTAGGCCCATCACCCATCTGGTGACATGGGCAGCACAGGTAAGCTTGTGGTGGTTAGTGGCAGAGGGTGGAGGGGAAAATGGCTCCTTTCTAACTGTAACAAGCTTCAACATGCAGATTTCTGGGATGGGCAGTCAGGGGGCCAAAATAAATTACAGACCTTTTTACTAAACCTGAATTCTTTTCAGTCTTTCTTATTTTTCCTTTATTCACCTATTTTATGTGTGCATGCACACACGCGCACACACATGGTGAAAGAAATTTGGCACATGTCTAAAATCTGACTGGTATCAGTCACTTGAATTTCTAGTTTGGCCGGACAGGGAGCACTAAGCATAGCTATATATTTCCCCTCCACTCATGAGAATTTACCCACCACAGGAGACAACTCAGATTCCAGAGATCCCAATGTGAGGGAGAACGCCAAGTGAATGGCACTGTAGTAGTTGTTGGCTAAGAAGTCTTCAGTGGGGTGAAGTGCAGAGTGGAGATACAGAAGAAGGCCTAAAAGATACACAATTGTGTTGCTACCAGTTTCAGATACTGTTATGACTCTTTCCCGACACTCTCTTCCTTTTCCTTCTTTGTCACTCAAATCTGAAAGGGGTGCAGCTCCTTGTGGAGATGTTGAACCAAATCTCTCTCCCTCTCATACAAGCACATATGCATACACATACAGGCTGTGTGAAATGCCCACTGCTAAAAGATTAGCCCTTCTCCATGGGACATTAATGGATGGAGAGTTAACTTGCTTTTTACACAGGAGGGTTAGCCCTTATCATTAAGGTAAACAGAGGAGCTCAGAGTCATGTTGCAATTTAAGATACAGTTCGAGAGTTCTATAGTCTAGGGGAGTATATTTAAGACAAGCAGTCTGGACAAAATCAAACATACGTAAGTACTGTACGCCAATCTGTCGCCAGGCTGCTTCAAGGGCAAGGTGTCCTAAGCAGTTCCTCAATTTTTTCTCCCATTTTTCTTGGAGAGGTGGAATGTCTAATTAACCCAGATACAAATGTTCTGCCTAGTCTATTTCCCACTCTCATTTCAACTGAGAAGCTGAGGAGTTTCCAAGGCAAATCAGTGAAAAACAACAACACACATATTATATTGAGCTTCTGGCTCAACAGGAAAAGAAGATGCTCTGGACAGAAAACAAAGTTCATCTGTTGGGCCCACTGAGAAGTGGTGGTAGACAGTTGCAACCAATTCCAGAATAGAACCAAACTATACACACAGACCAAAACAGGGATGTCATCATGCTGGTTTGCCTATATCCTCCATTTTGGAAGCGCTTCTAGGGGCTGCCATGTGGTAAAATTCAATGAGGGCTGAAGGCATATTTCTAAGGGGATTGCACTTTATTCCCCAGTCACATTTGGAAGCCAAGCACAGGTCTGAGCTCATATTGCTGTACAATGGCATGGTTTCAGCAGGAGCAAATTGCCACCTGTCTTGAAACCTTTCTACAAGCAGTGGTTTCTTTCTTTTGTTTCACCAAAACCTCAACTGGCCACTGTTCATTTTCACAGGTTGCTTCAGTCCATGGTTTAAGACAATGCACCACCATTCACCAACATGGCAATGGCATCTGAGCCAACCGGGGAGCAAATAACAAAGGAACAGTATCAGTAAGGGCCCTAAATCTTCTGTTTAGAAGCAAGGATAAGGAACATATACACCTAATAGTGAACCCATGTTACTATAAGGTATGAGAGACTCATTAATTACTCACCCCTGTACATCCCTGGTCACCCAATGCCCCTTCAGAAGCTCTACTTTTAGAATCAGCTTCATGCTGGAAGTATATGGGACTGTTGGCAGAAGAAGGTGAAGGGAAATAAGTTGTGGGCAGCACAGACAGTTGAATTTTAGGTACCCCAACTCACTGTTGTTTCTAGTTGCAGCATGGAAGCAATAGACAAAGCTGTATATGTAGAAATTGCAATGTGGAAGCAATAGATGTTAAGGAAAATGCAACATGGGATATACAGTAATAGAAATAAAATATGTATGTGAAAGTCACAATGACTAAGCAAGAGCAATTAAGAAGCCACACAGGTGAAAAAGCTAATGTAATTTAGAAGTCTTGAAAGTCAAGGACAGAATTATAGAATGTACAATTGGAAACACCTGAGATTCATTAAGAGTACAAGGTAAAATGATGAAATACTTGGGTTGGTCTTAAGTATGAGTTGAACTATGTGAACCAATCAAAATGAATGTACACACCCACTGGGTGGAAACTGACTAGTGGGTGGTGATTAACAATGGCTATAATAGTTGCTATGTTTGCCAATGTATTTTGTGGGTAGTTGAAGTAGTTTGGAGATATTGGAGATTGTGAGGGCATAGAGTATTTGTATATAGTAGAATAAAGTAGATCTTTTATATAAGACTACTGAGTTGTCTGGTGTCTTGAGTGAAGATACAAGAGCCAGCAGAATCCTGGAGAAGTTTGGAGAAATCTAAAGAAGAAGAGTGAGAAGGCTTGGAGAGTTTGTCAGGGTCTTCAGCCTATTCTCAGAAACTCTGCTGCTTTGAAGAAAAGCATTAACCACTGATCAAAGCTGATCAGCTCCGCTGCATAACAAGGTGGTGAGTTACAGCCAGAGGTGAAGAGCTACAACTCCCATCATCCCTGACAATAGACACATCATTTCTTGCCTTATTTCCTCTTGCCTCTCAATTCAAGGTGTATCAAGGCTGCTAATTTTGTGTTGTATACAAGTGTGGTGTAGTGGTTTGAGCAATGGACTATGACTCTGAAGACCAGGGTTTGAATCCCTGCTTAGCCATGGAAACCCACTGGCCTTGGACAAGTCACACACTCTCAGCCTCAGAGGAAAGCAAAGAGAACTTCCCTTTCAACAAATCTTTCCAAGAAAACCTTCTGACAGGGTCACCTTAGGGTGTCAAAACTTGAAGGCAAACAAAAACAAAGTCACACAAGGAGGTAGCATGGTCTACACAAAATTGCATGGTCGACATATGCTTCTCCTCTTGTTTTACTCATATGTCTACTGTTGGCCTGTGACTTGATGGTGTGATGGAAACTTATTTTTTCTTCTTCTTTGGGCCATGGGTCACACTGCTAATGATTGCTGAGTTTGTGAGTGTATAAAGTTCAGCAACATATTAAGGATAAAAAAACCTTAAGCCCACACTATAAAATAAGGAGGTGCCTATTATGTATGAGAAGAGCATCGTGAACAGTATTGGTCAGCAGGGAACAAAAATGTAATGCTAACAAAATTTTACAAGACTACTTATTTGGATGTTCCACTAAGAGTTTGCACATATTTTTGTCACTGTGAAGTCTGTTGTTCATACCGATTTGTGATTAAAGTATTCTGCTGTGAGAAATAGCAGTGTGCCAATCCAGGTAAGCCCAAATGCTCTGGGAATTGGTTATACACAGAGCATAGGAAATAAGCAAGATGAAATCGAACTCATAGTACAACAAAGCAAATATGATATAATAGGCATCACTGAAACCTGGTGGGATGAGTCTCATAAGTGGAATGTAGAAACAGAGGGGTCTAACCTTTTTAAGAGAAATAAGCCAAACTGGAAAGGAGGAGGAATAGATATGTCAGAGATATTTGCACCAGTGAAGAGATCCAGGGCATCAATATTGGCAGCCAGGTGGAGAGCATCTGGATAAAAATTAAAGGGGAGGGAAACAATAAGGATGTTATGGTGGGAGTCTACTACAGACCCCCCAGTCAGATGGAGGAATTGGATTATGCATTTCTAGAACAGATGACTACACACTCAGAAAGGAGAGATGTAGTATCAACTATCCTGATATTTGCTGGAATTCAAACTCAGCAAAATCCTCAGCTGCCTCAAAGACAATTTCATTGACCAAAAGGTGGAAGAGGAAACAAGGGGGTCAGCTATCTGATCTGATCCTAGCCAACAAGGATGACTTGGTTAATGGGGTGCAAGTGATGGGATCATTAGGTGGAAGTGATCATCTTCTCCTGGAGTTTGTTGTACAATGGAAAGGAGAAGCCAGGCATAGTCAGACACACATTCTAGACTTTAGGAGAGTGAATTTCAGTAAACTTAGGGAAGTATTGAGGGTGATCCTGTGGTCAGAAATACTAAAAGAGAAGGGAGTTCAGGACGATGGGAGTTTCTCAAAAGGGAGATACTGAAGGCACAATTTCAAACAGTTCCAATGAGGAAGGAAAATGGGAGGTGTCTCAAGATACCAGGAGGGATAACTAAAGAACTTTCAACTGAGCTAAGTTTTAAACGGAACATGTATAAGTAATGGAAAAATGGGGAAATCACCAAAGGGGAATTCAAACAAATAGCTAGCCTATGTAGGGGTAAAGTCAGAAAAGCTAAAGTGCAGAATGAACTCAGGCTTGCTAGAGAGGCTAAAAAACAATAACAGTGCTTTTTGGATATGTCTGCAGCAAAAGAAAGAAGAAGGAAATGGTAGGGCCACTGCATGGAGGAGATGGCAAAATGCTAACAGGGGACAGAGAAAAGGCGAATTACTCAACAACCTCAGTCTTCTCAGAAAGGCAAAGGTGCTCAACCTGAGGATAACAGGCAGAGGACAGATAGGGGAATTTCAGACAGAATAAGCAAAGAGATAGTACAGGAATATCTTGTTAATCTAAGAGAATTTAATCTCCAGGACCAGATGATTACATCCAGGTATTAAAAGAACTGGCAATGTAATATCAGAGCCATTGGCAATAATTTGAAACTCCTGGAAAACAGAAGTCCCTGCAGACTGGAGGAGGGCAAATGTTGTCCCCATCTTCAAAAAGGGGAAAAAGAGGATCCCAACAATTATTGTCCAGTTGTCTTGACATCTATCAAGGAAATATTCTGGAGCAGATCATTAAACAGAGAGTCTGTGAACATCTAGAGCAATGCCATAATCACAAAAGGCAACATGGGTTTCAGAGAAACAAGTGCAGCAGACAAATCTAATCTCTTTCTTTGTAAATTACCAGCTTGGTAGATGAAGGGAATGCTGTGGATATAATATATCTTGATTTCAGTAAGGCCTTTGACAGGTTTCCCATGACATTCTTGCAAACAAGCTTTAAAATGTGGGCTAGACAAAGTAACTGTTACATCGATTTGTCATTGGTTGACTGGCCGAACCCAAAGGGTGCTCAACAATGGTGCTTTTCGTCCTGGAGAGAAGTGACCAGTGGGGTCCCACAGGGCTCTGTCCTGGGCCCAGTGCTATGCAACATCTTTATCAATGACTTGGATGACAGAATTGGGGCTACTTATCAAATTTGCAGTGACACCAAATAGGAGGAATAGCTAATACTCCAGAAGACAGGATCAAAAATTCAAAATGAGCTGAATAGACTAGAAAGCTGGGCCAAGCTAACAACATGAAATTAACACGGAGAAATGTAAGGTACAGTGGGTCTTCGTTATACGTGGGGGATCCGTTCCGACCCCCCGCGGATAACAAAATCCGCGTATGCTCAAGTCTCATTTGTCCCGCTATGGGACAAAAGTTCCTTCTCCCTCCCCTCCTCGCTTCCTCCTCCCTTCCTCCCGCCTTCCCTCCCTTCCCTTCCCCTTACTACCTTTCTCTCTCGTTGCAGCGCTGGGCCGCCGCGCTGCGAGGGGAACGCCGGGTGGGGCGGCGGCGGCGGTGGAGGCCCAGCCTCGGCTTTCCTTGCTGCCGCCGTGAAAGGGCGCGATGGCGGTGCTGGAGGCCTCTTGGCCCCCAACAGCACCGCCACCGGGCCTTCTGCGGTGGGTGGCGAGGAAGCGGGCTGCCGCGCGGAAGCCTTCAAGGCCTCCCGCGCGGATCTGTCCTCCTCAAGGCCTCCGCGTGCCGAAGGGCTGGATACCGGGCTGGAGGCCAAGAGGCCCCAGCAATGACCCTGCCCCTTCCGTGGCCGCGGAGGCCTGGAGGGGGCGGGTGCTGGTGCTGGAGGCCTTGAAGGCCTCTGGCGCTGCTGCCCTCCCGCCTCCTCCTCCCTCATTCCTCCGCACCTTTTTTTGGAAGAGTAGAGGCGGGAGGCAGCAGCACGGGAGGCCTTCAAGGCCTCCAGCGGCCAGCACCCGGCTCCTCCAGGCCTCCGCGGGCCACAGAAGGGCCAGGTATCGTGCTGAGGCCCTTGGCCCCAACACCTCACCTGGCCCTTCCGCGGCGGCGGATGGGGTGCTGGGCTGGAGGCCTTGAAGGCCTCTGGCGCTGCTGCCCTCCATGCCTCCTCTTCCAAAAAATGAGGCGGAGGTGGGAAGAGGAGGCGTGGAGGGCAGCAGCGCCAGAGGCCTTCAAGGCCTCCAGCGCCAGCACCCAGTTCCCTTCACCGCCGATGCCGCCACAGAAGGGGCAGTGTCAGTGCTGGGGCCCTCTTGGCCTCCAACCCGGTATCTGGCCCTTCCACAGCGGCAGAGGCCTGGAGGAGGCCGGATGCCAGTGCAGGAGGCCTTGAAGGCCTCCGGCGCGGCAGCCCTCCTTCCTCGCCGCCACCGCAGGAAAGGCCTGGTGGCGGTGCTGTTGGGGGCCAAGAGGCCTCTAGCACCGCCATCGTGCCCTTTCTTGGCGGTGGCAAGGAAACTGAGGCTTGGCCTCGGCCGCCGCCACCAGGCTTCCCCCGCAGCGGCGGCGGCGGAGGCCAAGCCGCTGCGACGAGAGAGAAATGTAAGTAAGGGGAAGGGAAGGGAGGGAGGCAGGGAGGGAAGGGAGGAGGGAAGGGAGGGAGGGAGAAGGAAATTGTCCCCAATGGCGGCACGAGTGCACGCGTGCCACCATTGGGGACAATTTCCCGATTTGCCCTCCGTGGATGCTCAAATCCGCGGATGGCAAATCCATGTATAAGGAGGGCCGACTGTACTGCACTTAGGGCAGAAAAATAAAATGCACAGATATAGGATGGGGGATACCTGGCTGAATGAGACTACATGTGAAAGGGATCTAGGAATCCAAGTAGACCACAAATTGAACATGAGTCAACAGTGTGATGCAGCAGCTAAAAAGGACAATGCAATTTTAGGTTGCATCAATAGAAGTATAGTGTCTAGATCAAGAGAAGTAATAGTGCCACTGTATTCTGCTTTGGTCAGGCCCCACTAGAATATTGTGTCCAGTTCTGGGCACCACAATTCAAAAAGGACATTGAGAAACTAGAGGGTGTCCAAAGGAGGGTGACTAAAATGGTGAAGGGTCTGGAAACCATGTCCTATGAGGAACGACTTAGGGAGCTGGGGATGTTTAGCCTGGAGAAAGGAAGGTTAAGAGGTGATATGATAGCCCTGTTTAAATATTTGAAAGGATGTCACATTGAGGAGGGAGCAAACTTGTTTTCTGCTGCTCCAGAGAACAGGACCCAGAACAATGGACACAAGCTACAGGAAAAGATTCTACCTCAACATTAGGAGGAACTTCTTGACAGTAAAGGCTGTTCGACAGTGGAACAAACTCCCTCGGAGTGTAGTGGAGTCTCCTTCCTTGGAGATCTTTAAGCAGAGGCTGGATGGCCATCTGTCGTGCATGGCAGGGGGTTGGACTGGATGGCCCTTCCAACTCTACAATTCTATGATACCTCTTTAACACATCTGAGACCTACAGAGAAGGATTGTGATACTCACCCTGTACATCCATTCTCAGTTTTTTTCTTTTTTAGATCTACATAAAAAGAACCTATGAATTCTTTTCTTCGTTCCTAACTATTCCTCTCTTGTGAATAGGAGCATGTGTCCTAGACCAGGGAGTTCTTAAATATTTATAGTGCCATAGACCCTTTTGGCAGCCTGATGAAGCCTACGGACCCCTTCTCGAAATAATGTTTTTAAATGCATAAAATAAAACACTTAGAATTAGAAAGGAATCAAAGTGAAAATAAAGATATGATCTGGCATCCTGCACTGCAGTTACAGATTCATAAACTAGAGTTATAGATATGTAATTGCTTCATATTGAGATACAGTATGCTGCATATTCACAATCATGGCACTACTGCCATGATATGGCACTATCTCACCTTAAGTTCCAGGGAGCCACTCTATGGAATGGAGACCTGTTCAGTTGTGAAGTGGGGTTCTTCATGATGATGTGGCCAGCCCCCAAAATGTGCTGCATTGAGAAGCACCACAGCTCAGTAACAGAAGAGGACTTGCCACATCATTCTTAAGCACCCCACTCTACCACTCCACAGAAGTCCACTGCATGGAGGTATTTCCTGGAGCTTGAGGTGGGAATGGGATTCCTTAGGTCATGTGTAGCTATGTTTATGTAGTTACAAATGTGATGCAGAATCTCAGCCATAATTTCCCCCCCATCCAAGTTGACAAAACCCCTGAAATCCATCTATGGACTCCAGATTAATAACTTATGTTCTATACCCTCTGTCAATGACCCGTGCTAGAGTTTACTTTGAGGAGGGAATGATATGCCAAAAAAGGCCCCAAACCTCATTTACCTTTCCTTCAGAAAGAGCCTACTTGAATCTCATTGTAAAAGATGCTAGTCTTCTGCACCATTTATTTGCCCCTGCTCTTGACAGCATGGTATCTATCTAAGTGGAAATATCCAAAGACACAGATTTGATCTCAGTTCCTGGTGCTGATTTCCTCCAGTATGGAAAGATTCTATCTGCATATTTTCATAATGCTGCAAACACTTTTTGTTTATAACCACTGTGCTGCAAAAATACAACTGCAGACTAATTACTTTACAAAGAGCCTCTACAGTTTTTGCCTCTGTATTTTGTTTTGTTTTGAAATGCTCTTCCAAATCTTAATCACTAAGATATTAAAATGTGCATACATTTCAATCAGACACACAAATAAACAATGAACTTTTATCCACAGGAGAGCAAGTTCTAGGTACAAAAGAAAGGGAGCATTTTAGTGTGACACAAAACATTTTTCCTTGTACCAAATATTGGACAATAATACTGAATACCTTAAAATCATTAAATTTAATGGCACAGTGGAATTTCTTAATATTAGACCTAATCTAAAGAATTTTACTCAAGTTTTTATCCAATTTGGCTGGATTTGTCCAGCTCACAATATGAAATTATAACATAATGCATCAATTTTATAATCAATCATCTTTTAAACAATCATCTTTTAAAGCAATGTCACAACTAAATATTCCAAAAAAAACCAAAACCAAAACAAAACAAGAACATTCTAACAAAAGAGTGATTATCCAGTTTATGTCAAAACCCAAATTCAGAAGAAGATGGAAAAAAGCAATGGAAAAGATCCTCAAAAGAGCTGAATACAACTGTCTGAAAGAAATAATATGCATGTAAATGTAGATTATAACTTCTTTAATTTACATGCCCAATGAAAGCAAGACTGACTTATTAATTAATTTATTTAGTGATGAACTAGTGCATTGCAATAGCCATTCAGTGTCCTTCCTTTCAGTACAAACCATGGAACAATTTCTGGAAATGCAAAAGTCACAGTTGTCTCTATTTTTATTTTTAAAAAGCTACTATATTACACAAGATTCTTAAAGTAGCTGCTCCATCCAGATATTTCATGAGAGTGGGATCCTCCTGCGGCTGTATAGTTTGTTTCCAGCTACTTCCTTGTATTAGAATGTGCTAAATATAAATTCCCTTCTCAGTTTCAGTACACAAAGTAGCAATGGCTTTACATCACCAAACGGAAGTTCTACAATTGTTTTATGGCAAGTAGGTGTTGCAAGAGGCACAAGGGCACGCTCAGAAATCTCATCCAAAGTGGTATTTCTTGAGCTATTTGAGAAGCTTGGAATTTAGAACAATATATGATGCTAAAATGCCATCCTCCTGATAAAAGGCATCTCCCACAATGAACTGCATATCCCTGCTGCCACAGAACAGAATGAGTAGGTCTCTCAGATCAAGCCTTCCCACAACCTGACATCATGGATGACACTCCATATCATTCCCAGAGAGTATGGCACATTGGTGTGCTATTTGGAGATAATGGGAATTCCAGATGTTGGGAGTCCAAGCAATTACATCTTTGGTGGTGGTGGGGAGGATTAGTCTAGCCTCTTTCCACAACTGATTGGAAAACCAGAGATATTAGATGGGATAACATCCATTCACACACACAAACAATTGATTAACATCAAGCCAAGTGCGGAAAACTGAAAGAAGCCCAGCAAAAAAATTAATTGTATTTTATTAAGCATACAACTGAACTCTTCTAATATTGTGATTAGTTTAATTCCATTTTAATGTTCACTTTTTGTATGTTTCTGATTGTATTGTTCTTTTTAAATTGTACATCATCTTAAGTTCCAATTTTGGGAGAAAGGAGGGATACTGATAAATACAATGATGATAATTATGAATCCACTAGCATTTTTGGAGGTGAGCAAGCCACATGACCAGGTTCATGAAAGCAGCCCTTACAGTTCAATGGCAGACCAAGAAACACTACATCATAGACTTGAGATTATGAGGCAGTTCAAGTCTTCCATCCCACAGTCTGGAACACGGCCAGCCCAAGATATTTTGCTGCCTAAAGTGAAGCACCTAATGGTGTTGCCCCCAACCAAAGCTAGCCAAATTATTGTGCCTCCCCCATCACTGTCAGTTAAAGCATAACGACACCAAATCAAATAACTAAACATTTGTTCTTTTACATGTTGTTGTTGCTGTTCTGTCTGACTTATGATGACTCTAAAGCAAACCTAACATGGGATTTTCTTGGCAAGATTTGTTCAGAGGAGCTTTGCCATTGCCTTCCCCTGAGGCTGAGAACATATGACTTGCCCAAGGTCACCCAGCAGGTTTCATAGCCAAGCAAGGAATTGAACCCTCATCTCCAGAGTTGTAGTCCAAGATTCAAACTACTATGCCATGCTGGCTCTCTATCTGCTGCCGAAGGCAGCTGCTGCTCCCTGCCTAATGGTAGGGCTGGTCCTGATCTCAAGACACATTTTACTTCTTCTTCCTTAAAAATTTGTACACTTCTGTGTGGCAGCTTTGCCAGACATTTGAGGACCGTATCAAGGGGGGTAGTGTTCTCAGAATACAAGTGAAACCTTTGACAAGTTTCAGAAAGACCCCCATTCTTGTGAGCCAGCTGAACTGAGCTCTCTCTTCCCCCTCAGAAAGGGCTTGCTAAATATTGTCCTTCTTTGAGGACAATTGTCACAGATTGCCTCCTCCTCCCCACCCCCAGGAATCTTAAGGCTCAGACCTATTTTCCTCTCTACTTCTCCAGGGCTACTGTGTTCACCCCAGCCCAGCCAACTGGCCCATTGTTAACAAGTGCGTCCAGCCGAGAAAGTGATTGATCATCAGGGAGAAAGGCCAAAGCCCTGACGGGTCGTTTAACAATTTCAATTAAAGACCATGGCATTCAAACACTGACAGAGGAGAAGAAAGAAAGGAATGGGTTTTTTTTTTCCATTTAAAAAAGGGGGAATCTTCTGCTGCTACCACAGTGGGTGACAGCTCCTATGGCAATTTAGCAGGGTCAAAAGGGCTCTCCCCAGAGAAAGTGCAAGGTTTGAGAAAGAACCCCCTTTTTTCCTGGACTGGAATTAGCTAAAGCAGGGGAAACATCCCACTTCCTGGATGCAATGCACAGCTGCAGGATTAAACAAACTCTGCCACTCTTGCCTTCTGACAAAACATGGCCAGCAGTTACCATAAGGGAACCCAGTAATAGGTGCCTGTGACCCATTTGCAGAACTACATTTTTCAAGCCAGGGTGCTGCTACAGAATATGCCCGTTGAATATTAAACTACATGTCCCCAAACTTCCCGTCGCTGGGTCTGGCGCTTGATTCTTGGTTACGTGCAGTGACTTTTTTTAGACACACGCGATCCCCAAGGGCTAATCAGAGAGACGCAGCTCTGAATCCACTGAGACAGCAGAAGGACTCTTAGAGGGATTTTAAAAAACTCAGCATCTCGGCCTGTCACATGGAAAAACGCGCCTTAATGAGCGGCAAAATGCGGCAAACATGCTGTTCCCTCTGTGGCATTTTGGAGACGAGTGAGAATCATAATAAGAGATCAAGAACAGAAGGCCTTTGTGAGGAAGCAGGCCAAACCCTCACTCACAAAAAACGGTAGCCATCTCCATGATAAAGAATACAAGAGTGGGCAAAAAAGAAAAAGACACAACAAAGTGAAGCAACACTCCTCAGCTTGGTGCCTTCTGGATATTGAGTTGTAATTCAACAAAGCATGAGGGCACCAGTTTGGGAGAAATGCTGAGGTAGACCACAGTGCATCCTTAAACCACAATTCCTCTCTAAAGAGACCTTAGGTGTTGAGATGTTAGGCCCTGAAGGGCCAAACTTCTCTGTGGAAAAGAAGAACCACTGCTCCAACAAGACAGACATGTCTCAGCCAGAATGATCTTTTATCTCATAGGAAATGGTTTCATTTTCCCTTTAGTTGTCTTAGGTCTATATATAGATAATGTCCCGAGAGATCATTTTTGTCCCACAAGAGTTGCTAATTCAGTATCTTGTCTCTTTGACCAGAACAGCAAAACATGTATGCATGTGATGTCAGCCACACACTGGAAAAACCCATCTTTCTCTTTTGCACCCAGTCCAGTGCTAGCCCAAGACAGTTCATATCTAAAGCTAGGAAAGTATTTTGGGGGGGGGGGCACATGAAGCAGAAAAACCCACAAGCACTTCTCCACCACACACAACAGTAAAAAAGCAAAGTTAAAAAAATAGTAATTCTGAATAATTTGCTGCCCTTTCATGATATTGCAAGATACTGCAGCCAGACTTACTTCACTCTGCCTAATACTAGGGCTGGCCACATCCCACCCTTTGCCAAACAGGTTCCTCTCTGTTTACAGCAATTCTCCTTCCTGGCAGATTATTTGAAAAGCTCTCCCAAATCCTTTATATCTCTCACAAAACTATTAAGCAAAACCTTAGCTTTCTGTCTTCTCTGAGCCCACAGTTCCCTACTGGTACCCTCCAATGCAATCTGGCTTCTTGTGTCGCAAGCTACAGAAGGCTTCCCCAGCCATTGCTTTTGGGACAGAAAAAGCATCTGTTCTTTAAGCCCAATGCACTGACAATTCCCTACATCCTTTTCCCAATCAGAGTGAGCTTTGCAGCTTTTGACCCAGGCCCTTTATCTCTTCTCTTCCTTGTTTTCTTAATCTTCAGTCTGGCTATAGTTTAATGAATGTGTGACCTCAAGCTCCTCTTACTCTCACCAAAAGCATTCCTTCTGATTAAAAGACAACAACCATCATGTTTTGTTTTAAGGAGGGATACACCACACAGACCCAGAGTCTCTACTATAGCCACAGCACAAACCTAAGAACATGGGCAAAAGAAAAGCAAGTGAGCAAAGCATCATATGACCCACTTATAGATGGAGCTACCTGCCAGAGCTCTTGAAGAAGAGCGCCATGGCAGCAAAGCAAAGTTCCAACCAGCAGCCCTGGACATAAACTAAAAAGCAGGAAGGAGAAGTGGGAGGCTTCAAACTATGGCAGGTCATTTAGACAATGCCAAAGAAGGAAAATACATTACCAGCAAAGAAGGGCAAAAGAGGACACACATACATTTTGCAAATCTCAATTTTATGGGCCTAGATCAGTGATGGCAAACCTATGGCATGCGTGCCAGAGGTGGCACTCAGAGCCCTCTCTGTGGGCACATGTGCCGTTGCCCCAGTAGAGTTTGGCAGAGTCTGTTACTAGAAAGCCAGAGAGACATGGCACTTTGCAATAAATAAGTGGGTTTTGAGTTGCAGTTTGGGCACTCAGCTTGTAAAAGGTTCACCATCACTGGTCTAGATTCTAATGTAGAAATAACAATAACTCTTTCAAAAGAAATACAATGTGTCAGACACTAATGGAGAAGACAATGACTAGATGCAACCTGTGTTCCTGCTCTGTCTGCCGTGCACTTCCTAACCAAGTGTTGATCAGTAATGCCAAGGCCCCAGCTCCCTTTTCTTATTAACTTTACCTTTGAAATTGACTTGGACAGGATAGCATTTCAAAGGGAGGATTCCTTCAAAGGGAGGACAACCTATCCAACATTTGACTTGTAGATTTAAAAGTACTACTAGACATTCTTTCATTTATGGAAGTTGACTTATTTTTTAAGAGCTGCCCCTTATTCCAGACCATCCACCTGTTGTTTGTTTTTTGAGGTTTCAGAAAAAGAAAAAAAAAATCAGAATGCAGTTGTTTAAAACACGGGTAAACAAGGTGTGATGAGTACATTCCTGTTTTTAAAGCAAGTAATATTTCCTGGTGGCTTCTAGGTGTACCATTTTCTTTCAAAACTCCTTAGAAACCTTAGGTGTGTGGTTCTTACACATTGTTGTCTACATGAAAAAGTGAGAAATTTTGCTCCCACTGTGTGGCAGCAGCAAGTGAAAAGCAAGGTTGGTGAAAACAACTGGAGGTACATGCAGTCTGGCAGGAATGTGATGCCCAGTCTTGTCACAAATGCTCCACCTAGAGGGCCCTGCACCTGAGATATAGTACAAGTTTCACACTTGCCCTCTGCCTTGCTGGGGGTTCTTTAAGACATTCATGTTTGGTCTAATGGTTCAAAACGCTGGCCCAAAAATAAGCACAGCCTCACTCATTTGGCTGTATTAGCCAAGAAGCATTTGCCAGGAACCACAATCATGATTGTGGCTCCATTGGTAGGTGTTGACTGACTATAAGAAATCCCTCCATTAAGATGTCATGATATACTTACTGCTTTTGGATGCCTTGATCTTAGCTACCAGCTTCTGCACATTAGATACATCCCCATTTTTCACAGCTTGGATCAGCTCCTGCTCTCGTCCCATCATGAATAAGGCCAGCTGTTCCTTGGATTTATGAAGCCATCAGGGTGCTCCGTGGATGCAGGTTCAAGATAACTCGTTAAGGTAAACTAGTTAAATATAACTCCACCGAAGGTGCAAGAGAAAAAAAAACCCCAAAGGAACAAAAATATATATTCAGAAATACCAGTATGTTAAAAAAAAGTCTCTATTAATGATGATAAATACTACTGGGAGTTACACTCCTCTAAAAGGGAAAGGTGATGAGGCAAAGCCTTGTTTAAAAAATGCAATCAATTAAATGGATGATAATTCCGTACTTAGGGACTGAATCCCAGCTGTTGGGAGTCATCAAGAAGGAGAAAATAAGTTCATTAAAAAGTCCAGACAGCCTTCCTTAGTAAATCAGGGTGACCCAATAAATCTCCAGATCTTCTGAGACATACACCAGGCCCTTCATGAGTGGGAAATATCCTCTGTCTTCAAGTCCACAGATCCAAATCTGTTAAAGCCAAGACGTGAACTGTTGTCCTGATACCTATGAACATAAAACACAGAATAAAATTACCAAAAGGCTGCTGACTCATTGGAATACTGTGGTAAAACATATTCTGGATTCCAGGAATAAATTGCGTAGATTTGCTTGTTTTCACTTCATTTATATGCTATTACATTGAAAATTGTGATTATAAAGATCAGAGACCAGAGATGGAAGGCTGAGCTGCACAAAATGAATAGGATACATTAGAGACCAAGGATGGAGAATACGAGAAAAAATACTTAAGGGCCGTGATAAGATAGCTAGACAGCACCAATATTAGGCTTCCAGAAGAAAAGGGATTCAATTCCTCTCTCAGCCATGGAAACCCACTGGGCTAATCAGACTTTTTCTGTCTAAGAGGAAGACAATGACAAACACCTCTAAATATATCTTGCCAAGGAAACTCTGTAACAGGGTCACCATAAGATGGAATCAACTTTAAGGCACTTAACAATAACGACAACGACATCATCATCATCAAGAACAACATACTGTACCTAAAATTCCAACAATTCTAAGCATACTTTTGTCCACCTGTTTTGTTTTATTTTGTTTTTGAAAGACTATAGCAGAATCACCTCACACATTTTTCAGGAGGCATTTGTTGTTTTGCACTGCTAAAACCTTGTAGTGTAGAAACTTGTTTTGGGTACTAGAAACTTGCTAACAATTATGCAAACATTGAAAAATCCTGCAACTTGAACTTGCAAAAGGATCCAAGATAGAATGTCAATTATAATGTGTTCACAACCATATACATTTAGATCAGGGTGAACAAAGTGTGGTTTTTAGGGCTTCATGCAGCCCCAAGACCATTTTTATGTCCCCCCCCCTCGTCACAACTCTGCTCATTTTCTGGATTTAAAAAATAACTTGCTTCTTTCAGAAGCCTCCAGGATAAATTATTCACATTTTAAACAAGTTGCATTTCCCCTATGTACTGTTTAACATAAAAAAGGCATCCCGCCTATAGAGGCAAACTGTGTTGCCAGTTGAACACAAGTGATAATTGTGCTGGACACTGGCCATGCTGACTGGGAGATTATTGGAACTGTAGTCCAAATGGTGTGAATGTGTGTGTGCACACGCGCATGCATTCACACACTTTGTGTGTCACAGAATAATGTCCTCCAACAGAATGGCATACTGGGCTGGGAAGGACTAAAACCAATCTGTCAGACTGACTATTGCTCTTGCCACCCTCCCTCCCCATTTTCTGCTTGGGCTGTTATCTCATTTTACCTAATGCTAAGCCTGGCACTGGATGACAGTTGCCATCCAAAAGATCTGGAGAGGTCCAAGTTGCCACAGTAAATCTATAAAAATGTGTAACAATGGGTACAAATGCAGAGTGGCCAAGGGATCTTCATAATGGATAAAGTTAGTTCATGCTATAAGGCAGAGGTGGATCCTCTTGAGGAAGGTGAATCTTCTTCCATCAAGTGAAAGACTTTAGGTGGCAGATGGTCTATCATGATTACTCCCTTAATCTGCTTCAACATATAAATTACTCTGGTTGCTGTGATATTGCCCCATATTTCTGTCAAACTAAATATTTCAAAATAATTTCTCAAACACAGCTTGCTGCTTACTTTATTTCTATCTTTAGTAACCTATATTCTATATCTCCCCTTCCCTCCCTCAAAGCTAAAGAAGGCTTGTCAGGCTTCTCTGGGCTTGCACAATAGGTGGAGATCCTGAGATAAAACAAGTTATGTCAAGGTAAAAGAAAGGTGGTGGTGGAGAATCTACTCAGACTGGAAGAAATGGACATGGATTACCATATGTATTAAATCACTTCCATAATTACCATTATTACATTATTCTCCCACTCATGTTATTCACTTTGCCACCAAACGGTAAAAGGCTGTTCCGTGGAAGCTTTGCTGGTCTTTGACTGTAATAAAGTTATTGTATTGTATTGTTCCATGGAAGCAACAAATTCTGTTTTACACAACTGAGAGAGCTCATACCAAGCAATTTTTAAAACCACCCCTCTTCCAGGAAAAAGAACTATGGCTCTGAATAAAACATAATAAGAAGAGGCCTGGCTGGATCAGACCAAAGGCCTACAGAGTCCAATATTCTTTTCTCAAAGTGACCAATGAGAGATACCTATGAGAAGGAAAAAAGTAGCCTCCCCTACATGCTCTCTAGAAATGCATATTGAGAAGGATGTTACCTCTGGTTCTGGAGGGAGAGTGCATCCATTGTGACTAGTTACTATTAAGAAGCCTGCCTTCTTTGAAAGGAGGAAAGATGTGAAGCCCAAAGAATAGTGGCAATTCAGTGTGGCTTGAATCTTTCCATCTGCATCCAAGCAGTTGCATATACTACTACAAAAAGCCCAGTGGTGGCTGGTGATTTCTATGTCAGTGGAACAGTGAAGCTCCTCTGTTTTTCACTCTGAACTTTAAAAGAGCCAAGTCAAAGCACTGAATATCAAAAACCTGTTACATTTCAAGCTAAAACTTGGAGTAGAAGCCACCAGCTGCCATAGCAAAAGGTCTGGTTTTTCTAGGTTCAGGTTACTTAGAGGCCACCATCTTTTCCACACCACTTTGTTTCATTAGATGCTACCAGCTAAGGAGAAGTGGATGTTGAAGCAAAGCAACTGTTGATGCTACAGAGTACTGTATATCTGTCAGTGAAAGACTTACATCTTATCAGCCCTATTACAGATCTTGAGAAGCAGATTTTCAGTGAGAATCCATACATCCACTCCTTCTCCTTTCTTTTCTTTATAATATAGGATGTTTGTCTTTACATACAAAGCACACATACCAATTGGGAAACTGGGTGTTTTAGACTACAATTCCTGTCATCCTTTACTGCTGACTGGGGGTGCTGGGAACTGACATATAAAATATAAATATAAAACTGACAGGAAGGACCTAGGTTCCCCAGTCCTGACTGATGTAAACCCATGTCACTGTCTACAGTAATAGCCATTTGGAGCTACTTCAGATGTGAAGAGCCAGGAGGAAAACAGGAAGCACAAAAATCCATTTGTTCCTGTCTCCATACCAGGTGATCACGCCTCAAATATCTTACCTCCTCCCTCTTCCTTACCCACCACCTTTCCAAAAGCTGCCCAAGAGTCTAATCATAATTCACATAAAGAGCAGGTATGAAACCATGCCACACAGTAGTACCATTTCAAATTGTGACATGATGGGTGGCAACAATTCATGTCTAAATGCTCATGCATTTTTTTTTTTTAAAAAAACAACCTGTCTGCAGATTAAAACAAAAAATGACTAGTGTCAGAAAGAACTGGCTACACATAGGACTTCACTTATGTAACTTCTGGAAAAGCGCAACTATTCATACAATGCTTTTTACACTAGTTTAGCGTCTCAACAAGATTATGTCTGAAAGTGCCAATATTTCTTATGAGACGTGGTAAAGTATTTCACTCCACGTGGAGCTGTCTATTCCAGGAACAGCTTTGCTGCCTCTTCCATGTTTGTATGAAACAGAAAGAGTGATGAGCTCTGGAAGCATCATAGGACATGAGCTATATAGCACAGGATGGGTGGGATGCATATGATTTTCCTCCTGAAATGGTTCCCCTGTTGTGTTCTTGCTGATCTCCCTGCACTATGCATACAGTTAATACATTTTATCAAATACAGTTTGCAGGCATGGCAAATCTTATTCATGTTTCAAAATTCAGGAACTGCATACTCAGCTAAAACAGCAGCAGCAGCAGCAACAACAACAAAACAAACCCCTACATCTACATGGAAAGGAATTACATAATAACAGATTGCCTGGACTGAACTCCCCCCCCCCATATCACCTGAAGAAGAGTCCATTTTTCCAGCACTTCTTCCGTCCACCAAGTTTTTAAGGTATTGAAGCTGTCAAAGATGTTGTTTGGAGGACAGTTGGAAATTCCCTCTTTTCTAAGTAAAAAAGCTGTGTTTTTAGTTCAGACACAGACAAGGTTTCAAGAATTATGAATTGAGAAAAAAACTGGTGTTCTGGACTCCTCGAGTAGTTTATGCAAATGTCACACAACAATGGCCTCATTTTTCTTCCCCCTTTGTCTGGGTTTCATTACCATCAAAGAAGGAGTGAATATTTTAGAGGCATAAATAGAAACAAGGATTAGCTCAAGACTTTTTGTTGTCTAAGGTGAAGAATAGGAGGACACCCACTCCATATTTCATGTACAAAACCTGGGATGTAGATAAAAGACTGAAGATACATCCACACCGTAAAACACTGGTTTGACATCACTTTAAGTGCAGTTGCTTGATACTATGGAATCCTGGGATCTGTAGTTTTACTAGGTCTTTAGCCTTCTCTGCTGATCCCTCATAAAACTACAAATCCCAGGATTCTGTAGGGCAGACCCATGGCACTTAAAGTGGTGTCAAACTGTCTTATTTCTACAGTGTAGATGCACCCAAAGTCTCAACATGTTGCAATTCTTGCATTCTAGTCTCCTCTACATCCCCTCTATTGAGTATTACCAACCCTCTTTGTTTTTTGTAGAAAAGCTGACCAGATTGACAGCTAAGTCTTACTTTGGTTCTGGCACCTTGTAGCATTTCTGAAGGCAGGTGGCCAGCTTAGGCAGGGCATGTTACATGGCACATGCAGCTGTCATCTTCCAACACCTGCCTGCAGCACCTTGCCTGTTAGCACCTTCTGCCTGAAGCAGCTGCCTCACTCCAACAAATGCTAGAGCTGGCTTTGACTAGGAAAGAACCTGGGGTGAAGAGTTTTTAGGCTGCAGCTGCATACATTCTCACAAATGTAGATTCACTCAAGAAGTTCACTATCATCAGAATATGGCCTGTATTTGTGACAGAACCACCAGGGACTCAACCCCACAAGCGTTAGTTTAATATTGTGATAAACACAATACATTTCTGTGGATGGATAATTCACACACTTTCTTGAGATTTAGACAGACTGGAAGTCTCATGGGAGATGTATACTGTGCATTAGTTTCCCCTTTCCACTCTGTTCTCAATTCAAATAAAAAGTAGCTGAGGGAGCCTGTGCCTGCTGGCACTGTTAATAATGTAGGGGGAAGGGTTAAGGATGCTTAATGTTTTCTCTCGTTGCCTTCCTGCAAAAGTGAGTAATCAAAACCAATTACTGTCTAGAATTATGCAGGAATTAAATGAGGATACCAAAATCTGCAGAAACAAACATGTGTAGCAGTACTTTATTACATCTCTTACAACTGAATTGCAGGATTTACAATAGAATTTCTGCACATTTTTCCTTTTGCTCCTTTTCTCTCCTTCACCTGCCAGATACCAATATTGAT
This sequence comes from Sceloporus undulatus, assembly GCF_019175285.1. Lineage (NCBI taxonomy): Eukaryota > Metazoa > Chordata > Lepidosauria > Squamata > Phrynosomatidae > Sceloporus > Sceloporus undulatus. Next base: position 139,034,613 of record NC_056523.1, on the reverse strand, counting down.
TTTCAGAATTAGCTGGACTGAGCTATTGACTGAGACTTCAGACAGATTAAAGGAGGTAACTAACATATGGTCGTTCCCAGGCCGCTTCAGGTAATGAATGAGTTTTGAAGTGTCAGAGCAGCAGCATAAGCACTGAGAAACTAGAAAGGTGAAAATCCCACAAGACTTGCCAAACTAATCCCTCACTAGGGTGCTGGCTTTGGTTTATACAAAGTGAACAGGTGGAGGGGAAACCTATCTGGAAATCGCAACTCTTTTGTTTCCTGGTGCTGAGGTGTGTGCATGCTATTTGTAATTATCCACTAGTCAGAAGAAGGCACTCGGCAAGGCTTCAGAGCCATTCACTTCATTATTACTTCACACGGGTTTGAAACTATCTGTTGGAAACAGACTCTAAGCGTAAGACCTGCCTGGGTGCCTTTTATATCAGTTTAGTAGCCCTACCTTGAAGGAAATCCATTACATGTCTTTGGACTGCTGAAACGTTAGACACTAGCACCAGACTTTTGCTACACCCCCCCCCCAGTCTAAATCTGCACTGCAGAAATAATGCAGTTTGACACCACATTAACTGTCAGGGCTCAATGCTATGGAATTCTGGGATTTGTAGTTTTGTAAGATATGGTGCCACAACAAACTACAAATCCCAGGATTCCATAGCATTGAACCATGACAGTCTGAGCAGTGTCAATCTGCATTATTTCTGCAGTGCCAATTAGACCTCCAGCTACATTTCCAATCTAGTATATGTTTTATTTCCCAGATTAAATTGAATCCATGAAAACACTCAGAAATGAGGAAGAGGTCCCTCTTTTCAACTCCTTTCATGGAAGGATGAGATACAATTCTTGGAGAGACAGAGAAGGGCAGCTGCCTCAGGCATCTGATGCTGGGAGGAAGATGTAGGAGGAGAGAGCTACTCAGCCTATGTGGTGCCTCCTAAATTACACTGCTACCTTCAGATTTAGGGAAGGATGCTCTCCCATGGCTGAAGAATGATTCAACTACCAGTCCGTTAGGCTTTTGTACAATAGAATGGGAGCAGTGCACCATTTTGTTTGTTGATTGAAGCAGCAACATGGGATGGAGCAGTCCTGATAAACAGAGAGAGAGAAAGTGATCTCCCCATTGGGGCTCATTTACCAACTGAAGTCAAAGGAGGCTTTGCCATCCACTTTTCCATGTGGCAGTGGCCAATGGCCACAAAGTAGCAGTGGCCACGACTGGGCCCTTTTGCCTCCTAAACAATGGAACATTAGGAAGGCTTCTCAACATGACTCTTCTCCTGCCTCCTGAAGGCAGTACATTCTTCCAGTTTTGCCAAGCTTTTATGTAAACATTCCAAACTTTCTGAGCCTGCTTTGTGCATTTATATATGAGCTTTTATTGTGATTTATAATTATTTGTTTATACAGTATACTGAGGATAAGGATTACGTGTAGGAAAATGGATCAAAATGTTTTAAGAAATAAGATAGAAAGAGCTGGGTTTTTGGTATTTTTAATTATCAATGCTCTTTATCTCAGCTCATTCAAGAGAAAAGTTTGAAGTATGGGAACAGAAATATTCTTGTAGTTTTTGCCACAGTTCTCTTGGGTCCCTTCCCTAAGATTAGAAGTGACAATACGGAAAACAGCCGCCACAGAAACAGTTCTAATGCTGTGTTTAAATATGAGAAATA
>NC_056523.1:138990396-139032922 GCF_019175285.1 Sceloporus undulatus | reverse complement strand
TAACACAGCTCTGCAATCTGTTTTGCAGAAAGGTGTGTTTTTTAAAAAAAATAATAATAATAAGGGGCATCCCTATGGGAAGCTTGACAATCTTCCTTTAATATAAGGGCTCATGTTTACTTGTATCTGCTTAGTAGACCTCCTAAACACACAAATGCTCACAGAATGATAAAAGATAGCTATATGGAGAGCCACTATTGCCTTTGACCAAGATGCCAAACTGAGAAGAGTCTGACTGAGCATAACCTTCCCACGTTCATAACTAGGGGCCCATTCACACTGTACAATTATAGCACTACGATACCATTTTAATTGCCATGACAACATCCTATGGAATCCAGGGAGTAGTAGTTGAGGGAAGGACCTTTAGAATTCAGCAAGAGAGCCCTTCTTGTGCCTCAAGCAAAGTACAAACCCCAAGGCTTCATCCTATGGAATCATGTCAACTGAAGTGGAATAATAGTGCAATAATTCTATAATGTGAATGGACCCCTGTTCTCACACGTCTCATAATAAAGCCATCTTCTCTGCATTTATTGGGGAACATAAGCAAGAAAATGCTATTATGGAACGGGGATGGTGCCACAAGCCCTGCTTCCAATATTGTACAAACAGAATGCTGGACTAGATACATCTCTGGCCTGTTCCAGGCAGAGCTCTTCTTATATGCTTACACAGTTGATGTGGACAAATAAATGGCTAGAAGTCAACAATGACTAATCCCTGTTAGTACCAGCAACTTAACCCTCTCCACTTTCCATTGCCACACAAATCCCCATTTCCTTTAAGAACTGACAAACCCAAGGATCCTCTGCTGTTTACAGCTTTTGCTTGGAGGGAGTATTTTTTCAAAACATGCACAAAATTAACAGACAAATATGTTGCCTAAATTGCCAGTGTAGAAATTATAAAGCATAATCACTCTCACATCACACAAAATTCCCTAACAAGTGACCCAGCACTTAGAAAAGTTATATATTTTTTCAGACAGTGAACAGCCTACTGAGGGATTCTGATTGTTACAGTCCAGAAAGCAGCTGTTCCAAAGCTCTTCTCAGACCATCTCCAGTGGTTCTCAGTCTTTTGTTACCCAGATGTTTTGGACTTAACTCTCAGAATTCCTGAGCACTAGCCATAGTGGCTGACACTTTGGGAGATGAAGTCCAAAACATCTGGAGGACCAAAGATTGAGAACCACCAGTTTAAAGGATCAATATTGTACAAACAGAATGCTGGACTAGATGTGATATACACAGCATATTCCCTTTCAGAGTTTAATCAGGCACACTGGGGGGGGGGGGGTATTTTCCAGTGGTCTTGCATAGGAATAAAACTGAGCTCCAGCTCAAGTAGAATCAGAAATAAACTTGACTCATGGAGAAGTAAAGAGGAGTCTTTAACTTAAAGGAACTTTGTATAGCTGCACAAATGTACATGAATTTGACTCTCCAAAGCAATTCCATACTCCAGTAAGAGCAAGGGTGGAGACCTCAATTGACTGAGCCACTTGTCCCATCACCAGCCTGTGCGATGCTTTGAGAGAGAATAGTCAGGAATCCAAGAAGGCACTTGATCACAACTCCATTGTCTCTCAGAAGCCACTTTGTTATAACGCGATTGTCTTCGAGGACAGAGCTCATATTGAGCTGTGCATGCAATAAAACAACTCTGCTTTTAGACAATCAAGAGACACATACCTCACACCTGAATTAACGTTGAGATGAATGCATATGAGTAGTCAACAAAGAATGCACATTCAGATGCACTGATGATAAATGGGGGTGGGTGGGTAGGGGTGAATACAAAATTATGTCATAGCTTGATTATAAGATATTCTGCCATGAGATGCAAACTAAATACCCATAAGCTGTATTACAAAGAGGACATCTGGCAACGACAAGGAAGCTCCACACAATAGAGGAGAATAATACAGTATTTAGAAGTAGAAGTTACAGTTGTGAGAGAGTGAGGAGTGGAAAATCACCACTAGGAACTGACTCAAGCATGATTAACAGTCACCTTCAGATTAAGAAAGTTTGGGTGATAGGGGTCCTACTTAGACATGATTCAACATATACATGGACACACTTGACTGCCTGTTGTTGACCTATACATCAGATGTGCTGCCTCACTGAAATTTGAGATTTAATCTATTTTATGTGCTGGTAATTTTTCCAGATCAGAACATTGGGAAGGGATAAGTAAGTACTGGCAGCAGGGTTATGCAGAGAGATGGTAAGGAAATACTGGGCATTACAGGAAATTGCACAGTTCTCCAGGACCATAGCCCTTCAGGACCAGGAGCATGTTGCATAGCCCTCCAGGTCCCCAAATAAGATTCTTATCTAATAAAACATGTTTTTAAAAATATTTTAAAATCATTTAAAAAATAAATAAATAAAATTAACAAAGAATATTCCAGTCCACACCAAGACTATAAAGTAGTTTGAGCAAAACCTATGGGGGGGGGGGTTTGAAACATATGGAGCAACTTTCACAAAAAGTCTCAAAATCAAAATACTGAATTATCACTGTATGCCAATGCACCACAAGACACCTGCATCTGAGCACCCTGGAGACTGTGTTTAACACTTGTACACTGAGACCAAAGATGAGGCCACCTGATGCCCTGTGTTTATGAGCTTTGCTTTTTATATAGTGTTAGCACTGCCCATCTCCAGGACAACCACCCTGCTACAGTCAGGAAGAGGAATGAATTGCTTATCCAGGTGAAACAAGAACAAGAACAGGCTGCTTATAGGCAGCTGTTTAGTACATTATGTTGTTGTAATACAGCAGAAAAACAAACCTAAGTGGGAGCAATGGGCTTGGAACAGGAACAGGAAATCCTGGAGATCTCATAGTCAATGTATCTGGACTACGTATGATTTGGATGCAGAGAATTCAGTGGGTGAAGGATGGAGGCACAGTGGTAGAGCACGTAATTGACATGTAGAAAATTCTATCCTTGGTGACTCCAGCTGAACAAGATGAGCCTGCAGATAATATAGCCCTCCTATACTTGTGGCTCTGGAGAGCTGCTGCCAACCAGAGTAGGTAATGTTGAACTAAAAGGAGAAATAGCTGGAACTAGAATAAGGTGGCTGCCTATGGTCAGGAGTACCATTGATCCTCAATGTCATAAGGAGCATGATTTCACAGGTGAACAGCACACTTTTGGGAAAGCTACTTTTTGGACTGTATCTCTTGTATATTTATTAATCTATATTTTGCACTTGGGACAAACAAAATTAAAACAAATGCCGACAGAGAATGCCTTCTTCTCACCACCCAGTCATTAGAGCCCTGTCCTGTATGTCTGGGTTAAGGGAAAGGGGTCCCAAGTTGGAAGGTGAAACCAACAGTCTTGAATTCTGGCCTGTTTTATTTTAGAAGTCAACCACTATAATCAGGAGAGGGCTAGTGATCCCTCAAAGGCTATTTCTCACATGGCACAGCCCATCTCATTTTCTCAAACTATCCAAGCACCTAAATAGTTATCCATTCTCCTGCAAATCCTCGGGTGCAGTATGTGTGGGTTCCTTCTTCCCTCATCCCCTTGCCTGTTATAATCCAGATGCAATGAATACCTCTTGAGGCTGTTGATTTACGTATAAATGATAAGAGGTTAGAAAGCTATAGAATTTTGGAAGCAGTCCCTAGGACCCTTTCCAGAGCTTCAGGAAACAGTTGCTTTTTTTGGACTACAATAGCTAACTGTAGGAATCTTGGGCATGTTACAGACTGCCCAGAAGGGGCGGTCTGCCACCGCCTTCATTTGCAGTGCGGAGGAGCCCCAGCGTCCAAACCGCGAGACTCCCCCGCGCTGCAAATAAGAAGCGTCAAAATGGCGCTTCTCTTTGCGGCGTGGATATGACACCGCGAGGCACCAATGGTGCACTTGCAGCGTCATATGCGCTGCATAATGTGCGGACGCAGTGCATCCGCTACATAAAGATGGCGGCCCCCATGTGGAACGGGGGCCGCCATTTTGTACAGACTCGGTCCGTATTAGGGTTAGGGGCGTCCTTTCTAACCCTAATACGGACCCAGTCCGTACTATAGGCCCGTTTGTAATGGGCCATAGTCTAAAAAGAGAGAAAAACTTTTCAAGGCTCTGCAGAGAATCCTACTTCAACCCAAAGATCAGTTCCAAAATTCTACAGTCCTATTATTATTTATTATTATTAACATTTATTTATAAAGCGCTGTACATTTACACAGCGCTGTACATACAATCTTTTTAATTGGACGGTTCCCTGCCCTCAGGGAACTATGTCTATGTGTGACATAGACATATGTCTTATCCTATGTATGAGAGAGAGCCAGTGTGTTGTAATGGTTTGATTGTTGGACTATGATTCTGGAGACCAGAGTTTGAATCTTGGCTGAGCCATGAAATCCATGGCGTGACCTTCAGTAAGTCATATTCTCACAGCCTCCGAGAATGACAAGGCAAACCCCTACTGAAAAAAATGTGCCGAGAAAACCCAGTGATACTTGACATGTAGAAAGGTTTGCCTCAGGGTTGCCATAAATGGGACAACAACTTGACGGCACACAACAACAACAACAAATGCTAACCTTGTAGGTGAAGGTCACCAGTTGGACAAGGACAAACAGAGAGCATAGGAGCTAAGGATCCCACTAAATCAAAGCAAAAGAAATGGAGGATTGTTCACAGTGGGTTATATTGGTACTCCACCTCTCCACCTTGATCAGAATAGGGATACACATCTGGCGTAGCCTTGAGATGCGATACCTTCCACACCCCAACTGGAATGTGGACCAAAGGATAAAGAGATGGTAAACACCTCTCTTCACCAGAGAAATCTAATCTTTCCAATTCAGGGCTTTACCTGCTGAACTCAAATATCTGAAACATTCCTTCTTCAAACAACTTGGAAAGGATAAGGAAGAGGAGGAGGAGAAGGGGTTGAGTGGAGGTGAGGGGGGGGGAGTAGGATTATGTAAGAGGAAGCCTAAAGATGCTGAACCACAGTTATTAAAAATACCAGCCCTGTAGGGAAAGGCGAAAGAAACACTCCCTCAGCAGGAAAACAAAGCCCAGAGCAAAGGTTATTTACAAGGAGGATGGAGGGCAACCTTTGACTCACAACAGCAAACATTTCAGCTATATCATTTTTCACACATACATCTCTCTATCTCTCTCTCTCTCACACACACACACACACACACACACAAGAGTCACAAACTCCTAAGGCTCCCAGGCTGCATCCTCACTGCACAATCCAGTTTGACATCACTTTAACTACCATGGCCCAATGCTATGGAATCCTGGGAATTGGAGTTTGTTGCGTCACCAGCGCTCTCTGATAGAGAAGGCTGAATATCTCACAAAACTACGGCTCCATAGCATTGAGCCATGGCAGTGAAAGCAGTATCAAACTGGATTATTCTCTCAGTGTGGATGCAGCCCTAGAGGCTGGCCAACATTTACCATATATACTCGACTATAAGTCAACCTCATGTATAAGTTGAGGGCAGGTTTTGGGGCCAAAATTATGGATTTTTATATGACCCATGGATAAGTCGAGGGTAAAACCTAGGGTCATTTAACAAAGGAACTAAGCGATTAAGAAAAGGAAAATGATGCCAACGAACTTACAAAATTCCAGCAGGCATACTGGTTTGTGCTCACCTGAAAGGCTGGATGGATGAGAGAGGAGGGGGAGGGCAGTGCTTCCAGAACACATTACACTCTTGAGTTTCACCAGGGAATGGTTCCTTTTAAAATAAGAGTTCAAATACAGCGCATACACTGACTTGTGGATAAGTCGACTTAGTTTATTTGGGGTCAATTTTTTGACTCAAATTTCTAGACTTATACACCTTTCACTCTCTTTTCAGGAGGGGGGGAAAACCCCAAACAAACTGGGAGCAGGACTGTGCTTTATTTTTAACTTGCACCCAGAGGCTGCCAAGAGAGCGAGTAAAGAAAGAAACCAAAGCGGGGAGAAGGAATGTATGGGGAAGAAGAGACATCTAATCCTCACCAGTGGAAAGAAAGAAAAGAAAAGCAATCACATTCAGGATCAACTCGAGGGGGGGAGGCATTCCAGACCCAGCAGTGTATTTATGAATACGCAGCCCTTGGCCCATGCAACTTCTCAAAAGTTCTATTATTATTATTATTATTCTTAAAGCCAAAACAGCAAGGACCGTGCCAGCAGCAACCAAGTAGGCAGCTCCCCGCCGTCTCCAAAAAGCTGCTCCGAGTGCCTTGGGGAAAGCCAACTTCTCAACCAGCAATAGTAGGACAAGAGAAGGGGAAAAGTTTCCAAAAAAGGAGAAGCAAAAGGTCGGGGTGGGCGCAGGGTGGCCAGACCTGGCCCTCCTTTTCCAGGACCCGTCCTCCATTCCCACCTTCTGCCCAGGAGGAAGTCCAAGAGGCCCTCCCTCCCTTTTGAGCAGGACTAAGCAGTAGGGCTTTCTCTTTCTATGAGAGTTTGGAACTTTTAGCCATACCCTCCTCCATTTTGCATGAAGGTCCTACAGTTTACGGTACAGATATATGTGAGGTTTTTTGAGCTTTTAGTCATGCCCTCCTTTTCCCCTGAAGGTCCTACATTTTCTGGTATATATCTTTGTGAGAGTTTTGAGCTTTCAGTCATGCCCTCCATTTATCACGAAGGTCCTACATTTTCTCCTATACATCTCCGTGAGCGTTTTGAGCTTTTAGTCATGTCCTCCATATTTTTTCTGGAAGGTCCTACATTTCGTGGGGCCTTGTCCTCTTGTGAGGTGAGGCCATCTGGATCCCCCTGGATGAGAGAGAATGAAGAAAGCCTTTGGGAGGCGAAGGCTTGCAAAGAGATTCCCGCTCCTTCCCTTTGCAGGCATCCGCACTGGAGAAATATTCCGGGTTGACCCCGCTTTTACGGGGCTGCGGAGTTCTGGGAAGGGTAGTTTGTTGTGGCCCCAGAGCGGGGCTCTGAGAAAGGACTCCCTGAGAGGAGAGCAAAGCCCTGGTGCCACAACGAGCGACCATTCCCCCAGAACGCGGGCTCAAACCGGGATATTTCTCCAGTGCGGATGCAAGCCCTTGCTTCCGACCTTCCCTGGCAGAGGGAGCGACACAAAACAAAACACATAAACACAAACAGACTGACTTTCCCCATCGCACAACTCACCTCACCAGGAAGACCTTAGATTCTCAGCCCAGGCAAAGTTGCAGCTCCAAAAGAGAGAAGGCTGAGCCCCGGCCGAGAGAGGCGTCCCTGCTTCCAGGCTCAGCCCAGATGGGGGGGAAGGAAGGCAAGCCCGTCCCCCAAGGGCTCGCCGCCCCCCGCTTTCCCTCACACTCACACCCCAGAAAGGGGTATTATTATTATTATTATTATTATTATTAACCCTTTCCCAGTCAAAGGGAAGGCGGGAAAAGGAAAGGGGTGTGAGTGAAAGAGTCCTTTCTTTCTTTCTTTCTTTCTTTCTTTCTTTCCCAACCAAGTCTAAGGAACCTGAGCCTTCAAGCGGAGGCAAGCTGGCCGGCTCCCCCACCTCTTCCTTCTCCTCCTCCTCCTCTTCTTCTCCTCCCTTTCCAGCTTTTGCATTCTTTTGCTTCCCACTGGAAATGGACGCGGCTGCAAAGTCACCACCTCCAATTCCTCCTCCTCCTCCTCTTCTTCTTCTTCTTGGCTTCCCCCCCCCGACCACCCAGCAACGAGGACCCCCCCCTCAGTCTCAGTTCCTTTTTCCTTCCTCTATGAAGACAGAGACACGAAGCCCGTCCGGTTTTTGTTTTCCCTCCTGATTGGGAAACGGGGGGGGGGGAGGGAGGAAAGGGCGAGCTGGGCAGGGCCAAAGGGAGCCACAAGAGTCCCTAGTCCCGGCTGCCACTCCAGGGATAGAGGTTTGTGTGTTCATGGTTTAAAGGGTTAAGGCCCCCCCTTCCCGCCTTTTTTGGCGGGGGAGTGTTTGGGGACTGTGTTACCTGAGCCATTCAAAAGCATGGGCGCACAGGTAAAACAAGGCCCGGGTGGAGCAGCAGGAGAGGCACTAGGGAAACTCTTGGCTTTGCTTTCTTTCTTTTCTCTTTTCCCCTTCTTTCTTCCCTTCCCTGCTCCTTTCTCTTGTCCAAGTTGACCAGACTTCCTCACCCCCCCCCAGGAGGAGGCACCGCAAAAAATGGAGGGAAACACTCCCCCAGAAATAGCAGGAAATGGAGGGCATGCCCCCCCCCAGGAAAGCTAGAAACACTCCAAGGAATACAGACCCATGCTCCTTCGTCATGCTGGGAAATGGAGTATGTTGGCCAGGGTGGTTTGAGAATGTCGCTTCGAATCCTAGCTTGGCCATGGAAACCCATTGGATGACCTTGGGCAAGTCACACTCTCTCAGCCTCAGAGGAGAGCAAGGGCAAACCCCCTCTCTGAAGAAACATGGCCAAGAAAATCCCATGATAGGGTCACCTTTATTGGTATTGCAGTGTGCCTTTAAGTCATTCCTGACCCTATCATTAGGTTTTCTTGGCAAAATTTGTTTACAGGAGGTTTGCCATTGCCTTCCCCTGAGGCTGAGAGAGTGTGACTTGCCTAAGGTCAACCAATGGGTTTCATGGCCAAGCTGGCAATCAAACTCTGCTCGCCTTAGGGTTACCATAAGTCAGAAACAATTTGGAAGACACACCACCACCACGCCACAACAACAAGCTTGGCCAAGTGAAGTGGCAAGGCATGCTTTGTTAAACTGATGAGAAAAGAAGGAAGGTCAGAGAGGTCTCACAGGTGTCCCTTAGGGCAATAGTTCTCAAATGGTGGAGGTGGACCCCGGGGGGAAGGTGCAAGACTTGCTCAAGGTGGGCACAAGACTGGGAGACCCTGGTCACATGTATATTCATGTGACGTTTTATGTTACTTCTACTTCCCATTGTAATTCTATTTTACTTCCCATGGTAACAATTTTACACATTTCTGTTCGATTGTGTAAACACTTTTATTCTTACCTGTTTATTTGTATATCTTTCAGTACAGATTGTATATTTTTAGATATGTATAGTCTGTATATAAGCTCTGCATGTTTAGGCTATTCATACAGATATATATTGTATTGTGGTTATTGCACTTAGTGCACTATATTAACATTTTATATATGTGTGTGTGGCATTGCTTGTATTACTATGCTTTGAGTATTTTGAAATGGCCCTCGGGCTATTCAATAAACTTGTTTGTGTTTGTATATTCATGTATATTCACACTAAGTGTGGTAAACAAACAAAGTATTTTTATTAATAGACTACGCTGAGTGGTGCAGTGGGGAGAGGCGGGAGCATGTAGATGTAAAAGGGGATTTTTCCTGAATGCCTTCAAGCTGTTTCTGGCTTTAAGTTGTTTCCCCATCATAACAGCCAGTGTGGTGTTGTGGTTTGAGCATTGGACTATGACTTTGCAGAACAGGGTTCGATTCCCAGCTCGACCACAAAACCCACTGGGTGACCTTCGGCAAGTTGTACTCTCTCAGCCTCCAGAAAAGGCAATGGCACACCTCCGAACTAATCCTGCCAAGAAAATACCATGAGAGGTTTGCCTTTGGGTTGCCGTAAGTCAGAAAGAATTTGAAAACACACAACACAGCACATTATGGGGTTTTCTTGGCAAGATTGGTTCAGAGGAGGTTTGCCATTGTCTTCCTCTGAGTCTGGGAGCTTTTGACTTATCCAAGGTCACTCAGTAGGTTAAGCTGGGAATCAAACCCTGGTTTCCAGAGCTGTAGGTTACCACTCAAACCACTACGCCATAAGGGTAAAAAGTTTGAGAAGTACTGCCTTAGGGGCTGCCATGATGTGCTCCCTTCTGCCTCCCTTCTCTGGGTATTGGCTGCCACCTAACACCATGCCAGAAAACTGTTTCCTTCATGAGAAGTTGAAGGCTTTCACAGCCACCATCCATCGTTTTTTGTGGGTTTATGTGGCCGTGTTCTGAAAGAGTTTGTTCCTAACGTTTTGCCAGCATCTGTGGCTGGCATCCTCAGAGAAAGGTGGCATGGAAGTGAGTTGGGTATATATACTGTGTGACCTTTGGTTGAGAGGAAGTGATTTACATGTTGATCTCTGTGCCAGTCTCTTGTTGAATGGCAAGGCCTCAGGGCATCTAATTAGTGCTCCATTGTCTGCTGGGAAAACCCCCTCATCCTGGGTGGTTTTTATTTGCTCTTGCTGCGTCTTGATTAAGGCAGGATAAAAGAAAATAATAACTAACTAACTAACTAATAAATAATTCTTTTTCCTGTTGAAGTTGTCCAGGTGTTTGTGGATTTCTTTCTTTCTTTCTTTCTTTCTTTCTTTCTTTCTTTCTTTTGGGTATATTTTTATTAGTTTTATACATTAAAATATTTACAATACAATCTCTCAGTGTTGTACATCTGTTTCTTTTTCAGTACTTCCTTCATTTTTCTCTCCAGTTTCTTTCCACATTTCCCATTTTGTCGCTACCTTATTTCAAACTCCTGTATTTCATCTCTTAGTGAAGTATCCGATCATAAATTGTCTAGTCAACTTCCATCATATATTTTATCCATATCTTAGTTTCCCCTAAAGAAAGCATTTTGTCATTCTTTCTCCCTTCTATTCCTCTTACTTCAATATTTTCCAAAATACCTCTTAATCTACTCATATAAAATCGCTGCATATTCTCCTTTCCCCCCCTTAAATATTTCATCAAGGATTCCCATGTTTTATAGAACTCCTCTTTAGATTTTCCTCTTAAACTCAATGTTAAATTATCCATCTCCACATAATCATAAACTTTGTATATCCATTGTTCCTGAGTCAGAATTTCTACCCTGCACTGACCATGTAGAATATGAATTTACCATATTTCCTTTCAAGTACCTTGTGATCTAACATGCTTAATAGAAATAGTTTGGGATCCTTGTTCAACTTGTAATATATCTGCTATAGTATCATATATCTCAGTCCAAATTTTTTTTAGCTTTTTTACAATTCCACCAACAGTGATAGTATGTGCCTATTTCTTCACCACATTTCCAGCACAATTTCTTACATTTTTTGTCTATTTTGGCTAGAGTATATGGAGTGAGGTGCCATCTATATTGTATTTTTATCATGTTTTCTCTCAGTCCAAAATTAAGGGTATATTTTATTCATTTTTTCCAATTTTTTCTCATTGAATCAATGGGATATTTTGACCCATGTCTTTGGCCCAGTCTTCTTAATCACTTCTTGCTCCATGTCATATTTAAGTAATAATTTATATAGAAGGGAAATCTCATCTACCCTTTCTTCTTTAATTATTTTTTCAAATTCAGCTTTGCCTTGCTCTATTCCTTGTGTTTTTTGATCCATCATGAATCTCTCCTTCAGTCGGCTATATAAGAAATTTGTGGATTTCCATGGCTTCCCTGTGATAGTTGTTGGCGTGGTCCAGAATTTCAGTGTTTTCAAATAGCATTTTATGCCCAGGTTGGTTTATAATGTGTTCTGCTACTGCTGATTTTTCTGGCTGCAGTATCTCTAGTGCTCCTTGATTTGCATAGTATGTGGTAAACTCTTGTGGCCATGAGACGGTCTCTTCTGTCCTTTGCTGAGCATGGCATATGCTGGATTTTCTTGGTTGGTTTGTAGATTGTTCGGAGGTTGTGTTTCCTCACCAGTTTTCCTATTCTATCTGTGACTCCCTTGATGTATGGTTAAAAAAATATTTTCCCTTTGATTGGTTGTTTGCCTTCACTCCTCTGAGTTTTTCACTCCCCTTCTGATGTCTGAGCTAGAGTAATCACTAGCCTGTAGAGCCCAGTCTAGGTGCTTCAATTCATCTTCCAGGAAGTGAGGTTCACAGATCCCTTTTGCCTGGTCTTCCAGTGTTTTTATTGTGCTTCTTTTTTTGTCCTGGGTGATGGCTGGAGTTCTTGTGTAGGTATCTGTCCATGTATGTAGGTTTTCTGTATACAGTGTGGCCCAAACGTTGGTTCAGTTCAGATATTGGTGAAATGTCAGGAATAACATTTCCAGAACATGCACCATTTGTCTGCTGCAGCCTCCATCCGGGGCAGAAAGGGGTGGTGTTTCGCTGCCCCTTTCTGCCCATCTGCATGCCCCCTATGTTTCCTTCATGGTCTTAGGCAGTGGAGAAGGGGATTGCCCTCTAACAAGAAATCTGTCCCCTCTGAAATTTTCTTTCAGTTCTCAAATTTCTGGCATTGCAAAGAGTGAGACAGAAAACCACTCACCCCTAGAATTTATTTGTTTGCAGTGTTTCCATTGCCTTGGTAACTTTCCTGCCTAAACTGTGTTTTTGTGTCTAATTGCTCAAGGGGAGTTTTAAGTAACTATAATGCTGGATACCTGGAGATTGAAGGTCAATTTTATTTGGGGTGCAAAATTCTTAATTCAGGGGTGGTGATCTAAGTTTGCCCCTTCTTCTCACTACATTAGTGATCTTAGGCCTCTCCATTAATTCAGGTATTACACATGCACACACACACATATATAATTGTTAATTATATAGTTTGGGAAGAGTTACTTGTTCGTAAGTACCTTTTCCTGGAGGTTTGTGTATTTAATGTGTTTATAATCTGTAGAGATTTCTGAGAAGTTTATGCAACTAATTTTAGTGGCACAGATTTCCAAATAGTGACATTATTTGTAAAATCGCCGACTTTGTTCTTTTTGGCTTCCCGCTTTGATGTGTGTTGGCATAGGGGGCAGGCAGGACAAGGCTTTGAAGTGGTTTTTGTATCAAAGCATTTACAAAATTTCTTTCAGGCTGGCTATGGGATTCTGTATGATGTACCCCAGAAAAGTAGCTTTTCCATGCTTGGTTTGGTACAAATGCACCACCCTCTGCTATACAACAAAACAGAAGCCATCACCATACTCTGGTTCAATTGGCACTGCAGAAATAATGCAATTTGACACTGCTTTAACTGCCATGGCGCAATCTTGTGAAGTTCTGGGGTCTTTAGTTTTGTGAGATATTTAGCCTTCTCTGTCAAAGAGCTCTATTGCCACAATAAACTACAAATCCCAGGATTCCATAGGATAGAGCTATGGCAGTTAATGTGTCAAACTGCATTGTTTCTGCATTGCAGATTAGATCTCTGTGACTATGATATTCAAATGGATCATGTAGCACCTTTGAGACTAACTGAATGAAAGACATCATAGCATAAGCTTTCATAGACTTGGTCTACTTCCTCAGGTGCAAGATGGAAACAGTCCAAGTCTTATGCTTAAGCTACAGGCTTCGTTCTTCAATTTGTCTTAAAGGTGCTATAAGATGACTTTATCTTTGATATTCTAGATAACGTGACTATATCTCTGAATTCTATAGGCTTCTGCTTCCTATTTTTTGTCATTAATGCAGTGGCATAGTGATGCTAGGGCTTGGAGGGCCAAAGCCCTGGAATTTTTTTTAGCAAGTACCATGACATTTTTTAATAACAAGTACCCTTATGGGCTTTCCCTTTCCCTTTGAGTTTAACTGCAGTCTGTGCAGTAGCTGGGGGGGAAATGGATTTTTCCAGCAACAATGTGTTTTGTAAGTATTTCTAGCTATATTACAAAATATTTTTGTGTGCCTTAGTCTTGAGTAGTCAAGACTTATAAAAGGCCTACTTCTGCTAGAGTGCCACCCTCACATTTGGCCTCTTTTTGCTGTTATAGGGACAGATATGATGAGAATCTGCACTTCAAAATTTATCATTACACCACTGCATGGATGTTATCACCTTATGTTATCTGTCTGTTTCAGACATGGTTAGGTTGGATATGAAGGATAGGCATGCAGCCTTAGACTATGTCCACTCCAGGGCATTCCATTCTTTGCCACCTTTCCTTGTGTAAGAAATGACAGTTCCACTTTTAAAACTCCTGGTCTTCAGTGTGCTAGCTAGGTCACATCTACCTATGCAAGAGGAAGATAAGAGGTAAGAGGTGGGAGGTAAGAGTGTACCATTTTAGATTGCAGGCGGATGTTAACTATGGAGCTCTCCAGACTGCCCCTAAGGGGTGGCATGTAGGCGCCCCTTTCCTGGCCAGATTGGGGCTGTGGCAACTCATGCTGTGGCCCTGATCTGGCCTCTGAAGAGTTAAAAAAAGCAGCTGCAAAAACTAGCTGCAAAAAGCAGTTCCTTTTTGTGCCCTCCAAGGGGCACCATAGCTGCAGAGGTGCAGCTTTATGACACCCCTTCAGTGTTGATGCAGTGCCGGAGGTGTGTCATGATGGCGTGCAGTGTGTGGACCAGTGCACTCCAAAATGGTGCCATGGGGGCGGAGTTAGGGCATCCAGCGTGAGAATGCTGTGCCCTGACGTTGCCCACAGGCCAGCACAAAGTGTTGGTCTGCATAGGCCCTATATTTCAGTGGTCTAATCATAAACTCACACTGCCTGCATGTAATATGATTCTGAAACTGCAATAGTGTGCAGTTTAGCTGCTGCTTTAAACTTTTGGTTGCTCTGTTCAAGGGTTGCCTACATAGAGCACACTACAGTAGGCAGGACATGGTGTAGCCAAGTCTTGAACAATGTTGCCAAATCTGACTGACTTTCAGGAAATGCTGTAACTGGACTGGTGCATGAAACTGTGCCAGTAAATTCTTTGCCACCACTACCAGGGGAAATTCAGGGATGATACAGGAACAAGAAAAACTTTCAGACACTGAACCTTTTCTTTAAGGGAGGAACACAATTTCTTCAAGAACAAGTTGAATCCTAATCCCCAAATCAGACTTTACTAACATGTGATTCTTCCTCACCTCATTCTTATGCTGCACTTATAGATCCAATCTTAGAGTTTCAAATTTCCTACAATTTAACACTTGCCAATATTCTGTAACCCACAGACTTTCGTGATAAGACAACCTGTCAAAACTTGAACAATCAGAACTGTGTCCAAATTCCTCTGATAGGATTATGACCTGCAGTATGCCACTGTCACACATTGGAGTGTATGTACTTGCATATACAAGTGAATTAGAAACTGAGTAATTTTACATTGTCAATAATTCCTTGCTTTTCTTTTAAAATATTTCAGGCAGGCACAACATTAAAAGTACTTCTTAAAATTATTTTAATATCAGCTTTGGTCACCTGGAATACTGTGTCCAGTTCTGGGCACCACAATTCAAAAAGGATGTTGAGAAGCTGGAGCATGTCCAGAGGAGGGCGACTAAAATAGTGAAAGGTCTGGAAACTATGCCCTATGAGGAGCAAGCAACCTAGGGAGCTGGTAATGTTTATCCTGGAGAAGAGAAGATTAAGAGGTGACGTGATAGCCCTGTTTAAATATTTGAGGGGGTGTCATACTAAGAAAATAGCAAGCTTTCTTTCTGCTGTTCCAGAGAACAAGACCCAGAGCAATGAATTCAAGCCCCAGAAAAAGAGATTCCACTTCAACATTAGGAGGAGCTTCCTGACAGTAAGGGCTGTTCGACAGTGGAACACATTCCCCCAGAGAGTGGTTGAGTCTCATTCTTTGGAAGTTTTTAAACGGAGACTGGGTGGCCATCTGTCAGGGATGCTTTGTTTAATTTCCACCATGGCAGGGGGTTGGACTGGATGGCTCTTGTGGTCTCTTTCAATTCCATGAGTCTGATATGTATGTGATGTCTTAGAATTATGAGCCTTTGTAGAGTGGGAGTGTTTGGTTAGGATAGCGGAGCAACAAAGGTTCAAATTCTTGTTCAGCCATGAAGCTCACTGGGTAATTTTAGGCCTAACCCTACTTCACAGGGTTTATAAGTGTGAAATGAATAGGGGTGGATGTGAGAAATACAATTCCAATAAAATGATAAATAATGTTTAAATATTATTTTGTAAAATGTGTTTTTACTCACTTGTACAGGTTGAGTCTCTGAAATGCTTGGGACCAGAAGTGTTTTGGATTTTGATTTTTTAAAATTTTAGAATACCCATCTCTATATATACATACATAATGAGATATCTTGGGGACTGGACCCATGTCTAAACACAGAATTCATGTATGTTTGATATACACTTTATACACATAGTCTGAAGGTAATTTTATGTAATGTTTTAAGTTATTTTGTGCATGAAACAAAGTTTGTGTACCCAGAACCATCAGAAAGCGAAGGTGGCATTGTCTCGGCAACCCATGTAGACAATTTAGGTTTTGGAATATTTCAGATTTCGGAAATCTGGATAAGGGAGACTCAACCTGCATCTGTTCTTGTTAATATATTGTGATTTTAGGGAAATGATGCAACAAATTATGGGGCTCATTCTCACATTTGCTGGGAAATCTGTCTCTCTTCATGTATTAATGAATTACTACTCCTGTCATTCCTCAACAGAGTTCACGCTAATGGGAATAGAAGTCCTCTCTCATGTGGGGAGCCATAGCTTCTCCTGCCCTCAATTAAAGACCCAGTAAAATGCAAGATGCAAGGAACGTCTGGGATGGTAAGGAGGCAAGAGGAAAGTAGCTTTTTAATTTTTGCAATATGAAGTCTCTGTGTGGATTCTCATAGCCCTCTATGTTTGTGACATGTCTCTTTGCCCTCATGCCTTGTCACAGCAGTTGTCCCCTTGACACAGAAGACTTCAACCCAAAACTGTTGCAATAAAAAACTTTAGCTTTTCTTTAGCTTGTTTCCTCTGCAAACACTTTTTTAAAATTCAACAGACTAGAGGTTTTCATTAAATGTTTATCACTTGCTGTCTAGGTAGAACATACCTCTCACCAATCCTCTGAAATGAAAAACATTTTGGCTTCTGGGGAATGTACCTTCTGAGTTGTTTTGATCATCTGTAAAGGAATGATCTCATTCTGTGACCATGCAGTAGACCTGTTTGTCATAAGCACCAGCAGTATTTTTAAGCAAAGTGATTATTTAGCTTTGTCAGAGGACGGTGACCTTGTTAATGGCTTTGGTGACCCCATCAAGGCTATTTCTGCAGGTAGTAAGGTCATAAGTAGATGAATAACTTATCCATATCTAGGGCAGCCATTGGTCTGGTCCAGGTGAGGGAATCATGTGGCCCTGATAGACAGCTGAGGGAGGGCTTTTACAATTTGCAGCTCGAGCACTCCACTGCTGCCTCAACCGATTACCAGTCCCAGGATTCCATAGGATGAAACCATGGCAGTTCAAGCAGAATAATAGCAGTGTTGTTCTTTAGTGTGAATGAGACCCACTTGTTGCAGCTTCCATCTGCCCTAGCCAGTACGGGTAATGGTGAGGGATGATGGGAAATTCAATCCAACAACATCGGAAGTGTCATAGGTTTCCCAACCTAACATTAATGTGGCCCTAGCATTCTGTATGTGTGATTGTGCAACAGACTGTTTGCTTTTTGGAAATTCTGATCATGCTCAGTGTTCTCATAAATCCTGCTGTCAGATTCCTGCTTCTTCCCAAATCCCTTTTGGGAGCCAATGGTTTTGTTAAAGAGATCCTCCTCCTCTTCCTCCAGGATCATCATCATCAGCTTAAATGTAGGAATGAAGAAATCCACATAGCTTTGACAGACCACTTTCACTTTGTTGTCTTTTTCCCAGTCAGCCATAATGTAACTGTGTCATTTTCTTTACTGGGGTGTGTGTGTCTTCAGACCAGGAGTCCCATCAGCTTGATTCTGTGATCTAGTATGCAATCACACTGGTGTATAGGATCAAATGCTCCATTCCACTTTTGTAAGAATGCTATCTTTTGGAGCAGATAGTGCAGTGGTAAATTCTAAAGCACAAGTGGTCCTCAGTATAGCCACCATATCTGTACCCGCAAGGAGGATTCAAAATGAAGATATCTGTGTTGATCTGTCTCTTCCACTGTACTCATACATATGTGTGGATAAACATACATACTCACCCAAGGTGAAGATTTTACAGGGTTCCCAGCACCAGGAATAAATACTTTATCTCAAAGGCAACAAATGATTTGTTGCAGTTTTCTCTTCCGATACTATGAAAATTGTAGCTAAGCTCCAAAGAGAACAGGGAGATCTGAGGAGGTGACAGATGATGTCTTGTTGTTGTGTGTCTTCAAGTAATTTCCAATTTATGGCAATTTGACTAAGGCAAACCTATCACAGGGTTTTCTTGCCATTGTCTTCCTCTGAAGCTGAGAGAGTGTGACTTGCCCAAGGTCACCCAGTGAGTTTCCATGGCAGACCAGGGATTTCGGTTTTGGTCTCCCAGAGTGCTTGTCTAACACTCAAACCACTACAGCATGCTGGCTGTGATGACATCTGAAATACCTGACAATAAAAAAATCTTGGTGCTTTGATCCAGGTTTTGACTGCTACACTGCTGTTCACAGTATGGTTCATGCAAATATCAACATGTGGGAATGTTAGAGTCCTATATTTTTACCTCCTTGAGACAGAAAGATGAGATGATTCCTTTGTTTAAAAAAATCTGCATGTCCAGTGGAAACAGAAGAATTCTGCATAACAATGTAGTCTACAACAAGCAGAGTCAAATTCTGTGAACAGAACCCACAAGCGTTGCCATCTGTGGATTTGCAGGTAGAATGAAATAGCTAGATACACGTACCAGTGGGTGGTATTGTGCCAGGGAAAATTATATCCATAAGGTTATAAAGATTAGAATGTTGCAGGCACCATGGCACCATCCTACAGAATCTTGGGATTTGTAGTTTTGTGAGGCATCAGTACTTGTCAGTACTAAAGACCCTGTAAAACTACATCTCCCACAATTTCATAGGATGGAGCTACATCACTTCAAGTGGTGTCAAACTGCATTATCTCTACAGTGTAGAGGCACCTCAGGCCAGTCAATCTCAGGCTAACTTGTTTCAGAGGACTGTTGTGAGGATAGGAACGAAGATGTGGGTCATGGAGACTGCCTTAAGCTCCAAAGAAGGCTATAAATGGAGGGTGGGATGGATTGATTATAAGGGCCACAACCCTAGCTAGTACTGAATGTTAGGTTCTAAGCTTATATCCTACTTGAGTTTATTGGCAGGGTTTGGGGTTAACTGTCTTTTTATTCATTAACACAATGAGGCAGGAATTGTTACAAACAAACAAAAGAATACAGTGAGGCCTATATTTTGCAAAAGCCAATGTCCCTTGGACTTTTCTTGCACATAGGCTAGGTCAGTAGGCTAAGTTGATAGTGTAGCCCAGTCTTAACCAATTTTACTTTGAAGGAGTATGTGGAGAGATCTTGTAGTACCTTTGAGACTATCTGAAAGAAAGAAATTGTCAGCAATATTTTAGTCTACTTCCTCTGGTGCATTTGTAAGAGTAGACCTGATGTCAGTGAAATTTGCTTTCTAATAAACATGCTTCAGGATGCATACAAAGCAGTCTAATGGTGTATCAGCCCTGCTTCATGCAGAAAGCACTACTTCACACAGTGGATAAATAAACTATGGGTTTCACTGTCACAGGATGTAGTGACAGCTGTCAAATTAGATGGCTTTAAATGTGTGTATGATAAATTCATGGAGATTAGGAACATCAGTGGCTACTAATTAGATCATCTAACAGATCACTGCTGGTATCAGAGGCAGTCTGCCCCCAGATTCTAGTCACTGGGGGACACAGGCAGGATACAGCTGCTGCCTTCATGACCTGCTTTTGAGATGTAAACCTTTGTTCTGATCCAGCAGCACTCTTCTAAATGTCTTATGTATAGAGTCTTATGTGAAGTGCTGTATGGTTGCATTCAGTGGAGCTAATTCCCATTTAAGTGAAATCTGAGATGTTAGCCTTAGATGTTTAAAGTTTGCCTCCTAACAAAAGAGAGTTAGATCCAGCATTTATTCATACAGCTGGAGCAACCACAGGGCAGACTTCTGCTGAATATGGTCCCACTGGTAATCTTCAACAATTGCCCAGTGCTACCTCCCTTGGGGAATCTTCCAAGGATTTCCCAGCTCAACAAATCAAAGTACTGGTTGTGACCTATAAAGCCCTGTGCTGCTTGGCTTTGAACTATCCGAACAACTGTGTTCTCCTATACAAATCTATCTTGGCTCTGAGATCTTATGGGGAAGTCCTCATCTTGGTCCCATTACATGATTGATAAGGGCTTTTTCAGCTCCTAGCCTTTGGATGTCCCTTTTAAGGGAAGATAGGATGCCCCTGTTAGTCATTCCACTGGCAGGCAAAGACAGGCCTTTGACAGGTGAGCTGGGTTGCTGTGGAAGGTGCTTTTAACTGGGTAGGTGGTATTTTTTCCCTTTAGGGATGAGTCTCTAATCTGTGTTTGCCTTATTTGATTGTTTCACCACCATTTGCTGCCTTGAGTGTCATTCCTGGGGTGGGGGAGAAAGATATACATCCAACAATCAAACAAACACTCTTCAGAGCATATTTCTAAGACTATGTAATGAGACTGTAGAGAAAGTGGGGAAATCAATCAAGAGCAGCTCTGTCCTTCCCTACACTTCTGTCAAAAGAATTCTTCCACTGGATCAGAGATTTCTTGCATATTATTATAACCAGAAAAAGCTCTCCAGGGTCTGAAGTAGACCATGGCATTTTAGAAAGACTTCAGGGTTGAAGAACACAGCCTTCTTTTAGGTGTGTGACGACAGGCATTTTCCAAAGGAATTTGTACAGTTCGTAGCATGATACCATTGGGATCTGCACTCGGAGATAATGCAAGTCTCTTTCCCAGCCAGGAGGTGGTGGGACTTCAAAAAGGAGGGAGCTTTGGGAAGAGGCTTTGGATCTTCATAGGCCAGAGGTGTGCTTTCCCCATCTCTACTGGCTCTTACTAGATTATGGGGAGCAAATAAAACGTCTCAGACTGGGTTTTATTGTACAAGGAGTGATCCTGAGAAATATCAAGAGCCCATAATTTCTGCTGACATCCATTGCAATCGGCTCCTCTCTCTGAGTGTTAGGAAATTATCCTAAACTGGGACTTATTGAGCCTGGTGAATTTCCATAAAGATAAATGGGGGCGGAGTGGGATCCCATTTTCTGAGACACACCCTGTCTTTTTACACTTCCCCATAAAGAGATTACTGTATTATGCATCATTGATTATAAATGTCAGCATTTATGGCTGTTATTTTGAGGCACCATATCTATAAGTAGACTGGCTTGGGAACATCACAAAGCTAAAGGTCTTGTTATTCATTATCTGACTTTGGCAGAGCTTGTAAAGTGCACTGACATTTATAATGATTCTCTGAATTTATGTGGCACCCTTTGTCCTTTTAAGGATCTTAATTAAGCTTCGCAATTCCCCAAGGAACAGATAAGCCCATTTTGAAGAGGTGTGAAAGCTTAATACACCAAAATCAAGGCCATCCGTGGATTAAAATCAGGACATCTCTAAGAAGACACCTTGATAACTGGCCTGATTTGTTAAAGGAGTGTGTCTCACAACTTTCTAATGTTAATTTCAGTTTTGAGATGAGGCCCAGTATCCACACATCTTGGGCAGCTGTGAGGGCTCCGGCAGAACCTATCACTGATACCTCCCTTGGGAGACCCTTACAATGGTTATTCATGTTTTTGAAATTGATATCTATCCTTCCCTGTCTCACAAAAGCTCATAATAGCTAAGAGTCTATTTAAAAACATGCATGTAAAATTACACATCTGAGACCACAAGTGACAAATATCTAAAATAAGGAATTAGAAATATCTGCTAAATTGCAATACAAACAATACAGACCCACAATTGTAAAAGATAAAATCAGACACTAGCTTATTCCTTGCATGAATAAATACACTTTCAATTGATGTCTGAAAAGCAAGAATGTGGAGTACAACTGGCTCTCTGATGGAGAGGAATATCATAACCACAATGCCATCACCCAAAAAATCCTGCCATGAGTAGTAACTCTGTGGGCCACACTAGAAAGTTGTTCTAAGTGCTTTGATGAGCACGTGTTCCGAGAACTGAAAGCCATAATTTATCTAGTGATGTTAGGCTTTTAGCACTGTGGAAAATTAATTGGCATTTCCTAGCCCCAGGTGCTTAAAACTGATTGTATTGCTGATACAACCAGCTGCTTCTGTTGTCAGGTAAAACTGCCATGATCCTCCACTGAAGGAGAGGCACTCAGACTGGTGCTATCTAAGATTATATTCCTAAAAATGCTTGTACACAGAACATCAAATCTGTTTTGTTATGCAGTATTCCAGGATTCAGTAGGGAGGCAAAATATTAGAATTGTTTACTTCTATATTATCCCAGGCAGTTGTTGTTGTTAGGTTCCTTCAAGCCAACAACAACTTATGGTGACCTTATCATAGCATTTTCTTGGCAAGTTTATTGGGGGGGGGAGGGCAGGCTGGTATGACTTTTCTCTAGGACTGAGAGTGTGTCACTTGCTTGCCCAAGGTTGCTTGGTGGGTTTATATGTTAGCAGGGATTTGAACTCTGATCCCCCAGAGTCCTAGCAGAAGATTGAAACGACTACACCACAATGGCACTCATTTCCCCAAGGCAGATTATGAAATAGGAAATGAACCAAATGGGAAGAAATTGAGGGGAAAGGTAGATGAGTGTGAAACTTCTACTACCTCTGTATTATATGTACTCTTGCTGCCTTTAATGTCTGGGAATCAGGGACAGCGTGGCCTGGCCTGTAGGGACAGTAAGTCATAGCATAGTGCTCTTAACTTACATTTTTTAGTACATCACTGTAATCCCCCACCTGTCTGCCCCTTGTCATGATTTCAGTCAACAATACAGACTGTGGGTGAGATCCTTTCCCAGAAAGTGTTAGTCATGTATTCCATGGAGCACTGATTAATGAAGAGTGGCTCACATGGATTCTGGGAGAGTAGTTAGTGGATCAAGTGAGCAGCACCAGCACAGGGGAGTAAAGCAAAGTAGCTTGAAACAAAAGCAAAACTCTTTGGAGGGTCATATGGATGTGGTGTAATGATAGGAGGCTGAAGCTGGGAAATGGGAGATCCAGGCTCAAGTATCTCTGAGGCCTGAAATCTTATGGGGTGACCTGGGGCAAGTTGCTCCTCCTCTCAGCCTTACTTACACTGCAGGGTTCTTGAGAGAATAAAAAGAAGGGGAGAGTCATGTGTTCACCTTGAGCTCATGGGGGGTGGGGGAAAGAAGGCTATAGGCATGAAGAAGAAGAGGAAGAAGAAAGCATGGACATGTAGATAACACTTCTGTAGACAGTTGCCCCCCCCCCCCCCTTTGTGGATTTGACTTTGTGCATTTAATTATTTGTGGTTTTGATTAATATGTTCTCTCTAGGAATCTCTAAGTCTTCCAGAACAATTCTGCTAGAAGCTGACCATACGTTGTGCTTCTACTGAGAAGTTCTTAGAGAAAACACTTCTCTAGCATTTATAGTTCCTCCAGCATGATTCTATGATCAACTTCTGGCAGATGTTGACCACAGAGTTACACTGGAGGGCTTGGAGAGCCCTAGAGAGGTGTTATCTTAGGTTAAAAGAATAGTGTTTTTTGCTTGCGGTTTTTCCACAATCATGGGGTCCTTCACCCCTAACCTCAGTAAATGCAGAGGGATCACTTTAAATGTTCTGGAACAAAATATGGATGGTACTTGGAAGTATTTCTACAACATCTTTACACATTTGCAACTATAGCTGCTGCCACGTTGCACAACTGATGCAGTTTGACACAACATTATCTTCCATTCCTATGGAATCTTGGGATTTGTGGTTTGTCATGACATTCGTTATTAAAGCTCTTTGTTGTGGCATCAGAGCTTCTTCTGACAGAGAAGGCTAAGTATCTCATAAAACTACAGATGCCAGATTTCCATAGTATTGAGACATGGCAATTAATGTGGTGTGAAACTGTTTTAATTCTCCAGTGTGGCAGCACCTGCATCATTTTAGACCTTAGGCTACCAGGTATATTACATATTTTTGAAGCATTTAACAAACGCTTATCTCTCATCATTAGTATGCACTGTATGCTTTATCACTACTTCACCTTCTTGATATTTTAGAGCCAGAAAACAAAACATAACTGTTTGCTAATCCTTTGCTAGTACTTGAAAAAAGAGACAAACAAACCCTGAGCATTTGCAGTTTTGCATTTTCAAGTCATAGCTGAGCTGACCCTATCATGGGGTTTTCTTGAAAGAATTTGTTCAGAAGATCTTTGTCCTTGCCTTCCTCTGAGGCTGAGAGAGTGTGACTTGCCCAGGATCATCCAGTGGGTTTCCATGACCGAATGGGGATTCAGATCCTGGTCTCCCAATACAACACTCAAACCATTCTGCCATGCTAGCTCTCAAGAGATATTGTTTTGGAAAGAGGTAAAAAGACGGTTGCATTAGCTGAGAATTGAATTCAGGCCTCCTGCACGGCAGGCGAGAATGCTGCCATTGAGTCAGCAATGCTTTGATAACCACCAATGCTCTGCATTTTAAATTTAGTTGAAGTATAGCACTATCAGTATTGCTGGAATCCACTGCTCTGATAATCAACACATTTACCTGAAAACAAACAATTTTGTTGCAGAAAAGGATAAAACATCTTGGATGAAAAAATAACTGACTTGGAAGTTTATAATCATTTGTTGTTGTTAGCTGCCCTCAAGTTGACTTCAACTCATGGTGACCCTGTGGATGAAACATCTCCAAGATTCCCTATCCTCAGCTGCTCTGCTTAGGTGCCGCAGGCTCAG
Source organism: Sceloporus undulatus (assembly GCF_019175285.1). Lineage (NCBI taxonomy): Eukaryota > Metazoa > Chordata > Lepidosauria > Squamata > Phrynosomatidae > Sceloporus > Sceloporus undulatus. The sequence continues at coordinate 139,008,358 of NC_056523.1, read as the reverse complement.
TCCCATGGTCTCCCTGGTCCAGTCTAGCCATCTGGTATGTGGTCTTTTTCTCTTTCTATTGCCCTCTACTTTTCCCACTATCATTGTCTTTTGTAATGATTCATGCCTTCTCATGATGTTACCAAAATTATGACAGTCTCAGTTTAGTCATCCTGGCTTCCAGGGAGAGTTCAGGCTTGATCTGTTCTAGAACCCATTTGTTTTCTTCTTTGATGCCTATGGTATCTTCCACATGCTTCTCTAGAACCTCAACTCAAAAGAATTGGTTTTCTTTCTTCACTGTTTAGCTCTCATATGCATACATTGTGATGAAGGATACAGGGGCTTAGACTATCTGTACTTTAGTGTTCAGAGTTAGTGTTCAGACTGTGTGAAAAGTATCTAGGAGTCCTAGTAGACCACAAGTTGAACATGAGTCAACAGTGTGATGCAGCAGCTAAAAAGGCCAATGTGATTCTAGGCTGTATCAATAGAAGTATAGTGTCTAGAATAAGGGATGTAATAGTGCCACTCTATTTTGCTTTGGTCAGGTCTCACCTGGAATACTGTGTCCAGTTCTGGGCACCACAATTCAAAAAGAATGTTAACAAGCTGGAGTGTGTCCAAAGGAGCACGACTAAAATGGTGAAAGGTTAGGAAACCAAACTCTATGAGGAACAACTTAGGGAGCTGGGTATGTTTAGCCTGGAGAAGTGAAGGCTAAGAGGTGATGGTTATAACCCTGTTTAACTATTGGAAGGGATGTCATATGGAGCAAGCTTGTTTTCTGCTGCTCCAGAGAATAGGACATGGAACAATGGATGGAAGCTACAGGAAAAGAGATTACACCTAAATATTAGGAGGAACTTCCTGACAGTAAAAGCTGTTTGACAGTGGAACACACTGCCTTGAAGAGTGGTGGAGACTCCTTCTTTGGAGGTCTTTAAACAAAGGCTGGATGGCCATCTGTTGAAGATGCTTTGACTGAGAGTTCCTGCATGGCAGGGGCTTGGACTGGATGGCCTTTGTGGTCCCTTCCAATGCAATGATTCTATGATTCTGTATCTTTGCACTTTAGGATTTTATCCAGTTCTTTCATAGCTGCCCTTCCCAATCCTTGACTTCTAATTTCTTGACTGTAGTCTCCGCCCTAGTTAATGTTTGAACCAAGGTATGGGAACTCTTTGACTATTTCAATTTTCTCATTGTTAGGATGAATTCTTCTCACTTTTCCATGACCATTTTTTTAAAATGTTCAGCATGAAACCTACCTTGGCACTTTTCTCCTTAACCTTCTTCAATAATTGTTCCAGATCCTTGTTGGTTTCTGATATTAGTATTGTGTTATCTTTGTATATTAGGTTGCTAATGTTCCTTTCCCCAATCCTGACTCCTCCTGCCTCTGACTCTAAACCTGCTGTGCCAACAGTATAAGGTGACAGTATACAACCTTGCCTTACCCCTTTGCTGATTGGAACCATTCTGTCTCTGTATTCTGTTCTAACAGCAACCTCTTGTACTGAGTAAAGGTGACACATAAAGATGATCAGATATTGTGGCACTCCCATTCCTCTAAGAGCAAACCAAACTTTTCAGAATCTATGCTGTTGAAGGCTTTGCTGCAGTCAATAAAGAGCATGCAGATTTTCTTCTAGAATTCCTTGGTGCATTCCATTATCCAACGTATACTTGCAGTGTGATCCCTAGTGTCTCTTTCTTTCTTTCTAAATCCAGCTTGCACCTCTGCAGTTTCTCACTCCATATATGGTTGGAGTCTTTGTTGAAGAATTTTGAGTATGACTAGCAAAATGACTGCAGGTTGTAATGCCCTTATTTCAAATTTCGAAACATTTGAAAACCCATTGTTTTTTCATGAGTGGCTGAGATAGTGACACCTTTGCTTTCTAATGGTTCAGTGTACACAAATTTTCTTACATGCACAAAATCATTGAAAATGTATATGAAACCTATATATGTATATAAGGTATATATGAAACATAATATGTGTATAAGGTGTATATGAAACATAAATGAATTTTGTATTTAGTCTTGGGTAGCATCTCTAAGATATCTCATTATGTAGGTATATGTTCCAAAATTGAAAACACTTCTGGTTCCAAGCATTTTGGATAAGGGAGACTCAACCTGTATAACATGTTTTACAAGAAGAAGAAGAAGAAGAAGAAGAAGAAGAAACAACCAACCAACAGTGATCCAGCAAGTAGGAACAGCCCTGGTGGGCTCCAACATGTCTGTGCAGGAGCTTTTCTATCACCTGCAGCTTTTTGCATGAGCTGTGAGGCCCTGAATTTTGATTCCAAGGTCTAGCTGAACACTCTGCCTTTATATATTTCTAGGGAGAGATTCTTAAGAAGAGGAATATGTCCTTTCTCTCCAATCCAGAGGCTTGCATCATGGGTTATATGTGTAGATTCACTTGACACACACACACACACACACACACACACACACCACATATTATTCAGGTAGCTGTGCTAAGGAGCCAGAGTTAGCCTCACTTCTCAGCTATGCCTATACTGTGTGTACATGAGATGACAAACATGACAGCCTAGCCTAAGGGCTATTGTCAAACCAAATGGCATTGATTAGATTCTTATGGCACAAATACATACAACCTTCTATGTTATTTCTGTAGCAATGCTAAGTGATCATCAGCAGAGACAGGATACTGGGTAAGACCTGATGAACTTTTTTTCTTTCAATAATATTTTATTTATATAATACCAATTTAAAGAAAGGAAAATTAATCATTGCCACAATATACCACATATAGATTTTAGAGGCAAATTAACATCCAACAAATAAGTGAGGCATCCAAGTCAAATTAGCCCAGAAACCATTCATCCAAGAGACAGCAGATGGACTGCTGATCAGACCCATTATATTGTTCACCCCAAATGACTGAGACTCTATGTGTGTCTATAGGGAGGGAATTGTGAGGCCCTCCAGATGCAGTTGGATTGGAAGTACCAGAAGCTCCTAGCCAGAATAAACAATAGTAAGTAATGCTGGGATGTGTGGTCCAATAACATCTGGAGGGCTGCATGATTCTCGCCCTGGTCAGTGAGATGCTGCTAAATAACTAATGATAATTTCAGCCTGATGATGCGATAGCCTTCAGAGTTCAATTCCTTGCTCAGCCTTATAATCCATTATCATACAACTAATTAAAACTTAATATCACTATTTTTCAGTCACCAGGTGGGATTTCCTTTCACCCTTGGTGATAAGTAGGGTAAATCTCCTTGTAGAGAGTACTGTAATTTAAAAGCAGACCAGGGTGCGTTACACACCGCCACGTCCCAGTTTGAAAAAGAGACGTCTCTTCTAGATGCCCCTACTCCTATTACAGACAGAGTCTGTAACAAATGGCGGCGGCCATTCCACACGGCCGCCGCCATTTTGACATAGCGGACGCTTTGTGTCCGCACGTCGCAGCCCAGAAGTGACGCCGCAAGTGCACACTTTGGCACTTGCGGCGTCTCTTCTGGGTTGCCGGAAGGAGCGCGATTTTCGCACTCCTTCTTTGCAGCGCGGAGGAGTCGCACAGTTTGGCTGCTGTGACTCCTCCACGCTGCAACCAGCAGCGGCCCAAGACCACCCCTTTCGGGCGGTCTGTAACGGGCCTAAAGAAGGTTGCCTCCACTTAGGTGGACATCAGGTATGCATTGAACAGTACAGTCCTCAATGACGCAAAAACAATGGAAGCAGAATCCATGTGGACAGGGAGAGAGAAAACAGAACAGGAGTATACCTACACAAGAAGCACCAGAAGAGGCCAGTAGCAGGGGATGCATATTACAAGCTGTAATAACCTAGATAGGAGTGAGAACCATGTCGCCCTCCAAATGTTATTGGACTGCAAATCTCAGCAGTCCTAGCAAGCACAACAAATAGTGAGGAGGACTGGGAGTTGCAGTCCAGCAGTCCCTGGAAGGCTACAGGTTTCTTACTCCTGCTTGATTTCCTGATCATTCATTTCAAAATCAGCATTTCAAAAATAAGAACAACAGGAAATTGTGGTGTCTGTTTTAAGGAATGGTATGTGCTGAAATACAAAGCATCCATTACATGTTGACAATTCAATATCCTCAGATGAAGTTGATTTTCCTCCCAGAAGTGGTAATGGAATTGCTACTATTTAGGCTCATTTTTCTTGAATGAAAGATAAAATCTTTTAGATTTTGTCTAAAAGAGCCCCAGAAAATGTCGCTTGATCAGCATCTTGTGAGATCAACAGATACCTAACACCTGGTGAATGCTAGTGAATCATGATGATTGACTTATTTCACAGAGTGCTTGCCATGAAGGAATCATCAAACACATGAAATACACATACGTGATCTTTCACAAAATCCCTTGCTTAGTACCTGTCTGTAGTTGTACTATAGTTACCTCTCAGTAGGAGATCTCACTTATATGAGATACATAAGGCTACACATGAAAACCACTGGGGAAACTCCCACAAGTGCAGCAGAATGCTGCTGCTAGAATTTGACAGAAAATACTGGGAATATTTACAGATTCCATTTAGCTGACCTTTTTGCTGAATCAGTTGCATGGTGGCTGTCAGTTCAATTCAAGATGCTAATTGAAAACCCAGGATATGTCTTCTTGAAGTGCTGCCTCCTCCCTTGGGTGCCTCTAAGACCAGCTGTTGTGCTCCTTTTGCCCATGATGTTGCCAGAGCTAACACAAGATATGATATTGGCCTATGAATCCCAGAATTCCCCCAGCCTCTGTAATGCAAAAAATTTAAACTTTCCTAACTCTGACAATGGGTAATACAAAAGAACCACAGCAGCTAAACTGAAAGGATGGACAGCTTCACAAGAGAGAAGGCAGATGTACTGAGTCCTCTTCATAGATATTAACGGCAGTAATAGCAAATAGAATGAATAAATGTATGTACAAATATATAGGAAAAGATCAATGTGGATTTGTGAAAGAAAGGAAGACAAATGTCTAATTTCGTAGGAAGAGTTTTGAGTAAAATACATGTAATTTTTTGGGGGGGATTAAAAGCAGGAATTTTGGCATTAGATATATTTAAAGCTTTTGACTGTGTGGAATGGCTAACATTAAAAATAATAATGAAAAAGTTTGGAATGGGAGAAAAAATAAGGGGATTAATAGATCAATTATATAGTAATAATTCAATAAAAGTAATAGTTAATGATGGAATTACAAAGGAAATGAAAGTAACGAGAGGTACAAGACATGGATGCCCGCTTTCACCAATAATGTTAGCAAATGCTATAAGGAAAGATAGTTGTTTGGAAGGAATAGGATTGGGAAAAAACCCATAAAATCAGTTTATTTGCTGACGACACGTTATTAACTATTAAAGATTTAAAGGACAAAATAGGAAAAATTAAAGAACATTTGAATCTATTTGGAGAGATAACAGGACTTCAAATTAATTGGAATAAATCAGAAATGATGTTATTTAATTATACAAAAATAGAAGAATTGGAGTTTATGAAACAAAAAGAGTTAGGGATAAGAATAAAAAGTAATATAAAATTTAGGAATTAATATAACGAAAGACTTAAAAGAAATGGAAAGGGAAATTTTTATAGTACTACGGAAAGAAGTTTTTAAAAAATTAGTAGAATATAAGAAAATTCATTTATCATGGTTTGGAAGAATAGCATTAGTCAAAATGAAAATTTTACCAAAATTAAATTTTTTATTCAGAATGATACCACTAAAAATATCAGAGGTAGAATTAAGTAAATGGCAACAGTTACTAAATGTATATTGTAATGGAGGAAAAAGAAGCAGATTAAACAATTTTGGTACGAGTCTCAGAAAAAGGGAGGGTTAGGCCTCCCTAATATAAAAGGATATTATGAAGCCAACCACTTAAGATATGTAATAGAAGGTATGTTGGATGTACCAGATCTGGATTGGTTAGAAATGGGGAAAAAGAGATAGATATGAAAATAGAGAATTTTTAAAAAAGAATTTAGTAGGAAAGAAATGAAGAAAATTGAAAACCCATTTAAGAAAAATATATTAGAAATATGGAATAAATATAAAAAAGGATTAATGAATGAAAACTCAATGCTAACACCAATAATAATGGAAAAATCTTTCCCAAAAATTTAAAAGATTTATTAGATAAAGAATTAAAGGAAAGGAAAATAGATAAAATAGAAAATTGGATGGAATTAAAAATAGGAAAAGAAAATAAGGATGTAAAATTTGTGATAATGAATGGAATAAGATTTGGGAACAAAGACGTTTGAAAAATTTATCGGTGTGAATTAAGGAAAATTATTAGAAATTGATTTGGAAATGGTATTTGACACCAGTGAGACTACATAATATAAACAAAGTTAATTCAAAATATTGTTTGAGAGGCTGTCAGGATCATAACTACATATGTGGTGGCAATGTAAATATGTACAAAAATTTTGGGAAATAGTAATATTAGAGATAGAAAATGTTATGAATATAAAGATAGATAGAAAACCAAACATAGTATTGTTATCAATATACAGTGAAGTAGAATGGAAAGAAGAAAAAAAACCTTGTAACAAATTTGTTTACTGCTGCGTGATTAATCATAGCAAGAAATTGGAAAACAAATATGAATGTGAAATTGGAGGATTGGTATAAAGAAGTTTGGAAGTTAGCAATGACAAATTAACATGTAAACTGAAAGTAAAAAAAGGATTATGGAAAAGAAATAATTTTGATGAAATATGGAAAAAAATTATTAAAAATGTATTAAGAAAAGAAGACGGGAAATTACCTCCACAAGAGGAGTTAAAATTTTGGATGGAGTATAAAGAAGGGAATGGCTCCAGGGGTGGGGTGCATTGAGGTGATATTTAGGATTTTTTAAAAAAATGAATAAGATGCAAAAGTACCTGTATGTATGGAAAGAATATTAAATCTGTTTTGTTTTGTAAAATTTCAAAAATACTAAATAAAAACAACAACAAAAACAAAAACAAGGACTCCTCTTTTGCATTCTAATAAGTCTCCATTCCAGTGAGGTCATAGGCCTCTTTGTAGGCATAGGACAATGGATTCCTCAAGATGTCTCCGTGTTTTTGCATCAGTAACATTTTGGTAGTTGTTGAGGTAAAATATGCCAATCCGGTCCAAATTTGAGTAGAAAAAAATTGTTTTGCCTTGGTTGATGGTCCCAGTCCACTGGCTCATGCATCAAGGTTACCCTGTTGCAGCTACAATGCTGTTACAGTCCGTCCTCGCCTTACGCGGGGGATCCGTTCCGGATCCCTCCGTGTAAGGCGAATTCCGCCTATGCTCGAGCCTCATTGGAAACAATGGGGCTCGTGCGCGGCGGCGTGCGGGGCGTAACGGGCGCATGCGCCCATTCAATTGAATGGGACGCGCCGCCCCTTCTGCCCCGCGGCTTGAGCATGTATGCTCAAGGCCGCGTATGGCGCACCCGCGTATGGCGCAGGCGCACTGTAGTGAAGTCTGCAGGTATAATTCCAACTGACATATGTGCATTTTTTTTTGTTTTGTCATGGCAGAGTTTGTTAATCTCTACCTCCCTCCTCAATGATCACAGCTGACTCAGGACTTACAGTGTTCCTGTGATAGCCACCTTGAGTTGCCATTCCATTGCTGATGGAGAGTGGAAGAAATCGGGAAAGTGTCTGGATGTCTTCCCACAGCCAGATGCAGACACTTGACGTCATCTCTTGAGACCTCTGAAGTACTCCAGTGAATCTTGGTGGGAGATTTCCTCAGTCTAAATCTGAATATGGGGACCTAATCAGATTCTTCTCCAATTTTCCTGTTCTCCCTCAGCCATGGAATGTCTGTTGGGGATTCCTGCAGTGAGCTAGGGTCCATTCACACTGCAGAACTATCACACTCTTACTCCACTGTTCCATCCTGTGGCAACTGGAATTGGCACTTTAGGGGTAGCCCTTCAGAATTCTCAACCAGAGTCCTCAGAATTCCAACCCCATTATTCCATATGATACTAAAATGGCATTTAAAGTGACATAATTGGAACCAGCATGGTGTAGAGGTTTGAGTGTTGGACTACGACTTTGGGGACCAGGGTTCGATTTCCTGCTGGATCATGAAACCCACTGGGTAACCTTGGACGAGTCACATTCTCTCAGCCTCAGGGGAAAGTAATGGCAAACCTCCTCTGAAAAAAATCTTGCTAGGAAAACCTCACAACAGGGTTGCCTTAGGCTTGCCTTGAGTTAGAAACTACCTGGAGGCACACAAGAACAACAAGAACAATTATGCTATAAATGTGTAGTGTGAAAGGTAACAAGGGAGCCATAGTGAAGTTCTGCCCACCATGGAACTCTTAACCTACATGCAACCATGTAGCATCTGGGCCATAGCCTTCGTTTTTGGCTCTTTCCTTTGCTGACTGATGGTGCACTGGTAGCTATGTTTGACCGTAACTGATTCTGTGGATGTTTATCCCTTTCATAAATAAGGCTCTTTTTAAAACAGTAATGCGGTAGCTCAAATCAGAAGAAACTTACAAGTGTGCAGAAATACACTCAAGCACCTTCTCCACATGTTTGTGTAAAAAAAAAAAATCCAGTCCAGAGTGAAGGGGAGAAGTTATCTCGATGGGTAACTGTTGCCATCCAGAGGCTAGTATCAGCACTACAATCACATTTCAGGTTGTGACAGTTGGGGAGAAGAAAGTGCCAGGATCAATTAATCTCCCAGGAGTTTTACTCCCCAGTTGGATCTAGCAGAATACATGTCGGGCTTGACACAGTTGCTCTAAGGGACTCTCAGCCAGCAGGCATCCTTCTGATACTTACATAATACACCAGGCAGAATAATGATTTTGCAGAGGATTAAATTAAAGTATATATGTAGAAACAGAATTAGCAGAGGAAAAATTGACTGAATCATTAAAGTGCACTGCCAGGGCTAGCCCTAACATTAGGCAGAGTAAGATGGATGCCTCAGGCAGCAGTTTTTGGGTGTTGGGAAAAGGCAGCCAATTGCTAGTTTATTTTCTGGTTGTTGTATTTTTATTGTCAGAGAGGGGAAGAAATGCTTGTGAGATTTTCTGCCTCATGAAAACAAAACAAAACTTGCTTCATGATGGTTCAAAAAAAGTTAAGTTTCCCCAGTCATGATCTCTTGCAGAATCCCTCTTGTGGAACCCTAGTGTTCCAGGGAACCCCCATTGAGAAACATTGAGTTAGATTGCTCCCTTTAGTTTATGGAGGATCTGGGTTACTAATTAGAATGCGACTAGAGGATTTTTTTTAAAAACTCATGTTGCTGAATTGTGAAATGGACACATACAGAGGCTGGATGGCCATCTGTTGGAAATGCTTTGATTGTGTATTCTTGCATGTCAGGGGGTTGGATTTGATGGCCACGGTGCTCTCTTCCAACTCTATGATTTTATGAGTATCTATGGTGCTTTACAGACTGCCCAAAAGGGCGGTCTGCCGCCGCCCGTGTTTGCTGCATGAAGGAGCCACAGCGGACAAACCGCATGGCTCCTCCGCGCAGCAAAAAGAACCTGCAAAAAGCCGGTTCTTCTTGCAGCGCCATTGTGACATCGCAAGGCGCCAATGGCGTCATTGCAGCATCACAAGGACACCGAGACGTGTGGATGCTATGTGTCCATCACATCAAAATGGCAGCGCCCATCTATATAGGGCGCCACCATTTTGATGCCCTCGTTACGTGCAAGGGGCAAGGCGCATCAGGAAGCGCCGCCCCTCACGTGTACCAACGGCGCCCCATAGGGCCTGTCCAGAATGTGCCTATGAGTAGATTGGCTGTCTTAAGATACAATGTGCTTTGACTAGTGTCTCCAGGAGGCACCATTTTTTGTTCTGTCTCAGGCATGAAAATGTAATGAGTGGTCCCTCTGTGTTGCATTTTTCATCCTCCTCCTCCCTGATCTGAAAGGGGCATTAAGGGAGACCCTGAAAAACAGTCTGAGAAACCACTGAAAAATCTGCAGTGTTATAGATCCACTATATATTAGCTGAAGTAGCCCCATGCAACAATAAGATGATAGGCATTGATCAATTCCCTACTTAACACCACCTACTTTCTCTTCAATCTTCATAAGATAAGAAAGGGACATCTTATTCAAATTTTGCTGATTCAAATTTCTTTCAGTGGAAGGTGAATGGGACTGCTGATATTTCAGCAATCACATTTATCCTCAGCACTGTCTCTATTCAACATCTTCTGAATGATACAAATTATTTCTTAAATGTTGTTTTTAAATTTTTAAATTTTTATTGTGAAGTTAGTAACCAAGTTTATCTGTGAGACACCTTGGTCCCCTTTCTGGGAGGCAGTCACATATAAATAAAATAAATGATAAATAATCACAATAAATAAATACTTTTCTTCTTTACAAATTAAACAACCTGGGTCCCTAACTGTGTTAGGGCATCTCTCTCTCTCTCTTTGTGTGTGGGTGCAATTCCATGAATTTCATAGAGTTTTCTTAGTCCAGGCATACAGTATTCAGAGGCAGTTCTGTCAGTTCCTACCTCTGAAATATAGCAAACAGCACCTGGTGTTCATTGGCAATCTCCCATCCAAGTGCTAACCATGGCTGACTCTGCTTAGTTTCCCAGATCAGATAGGATCTTGTGTCTTCAAGATATTTAGGCCCCAATCATGCTATATGATCTTGTTGTTGATATTAATTGTCATCAAGCTGGTTTTGAGCTTATGGGAACCCCTATGACTGAGAGACTCCCAAGAGCCCTGGTCATCAACAGGCCTGCTCAGGTTTCTTGTGAACACACAGGGTAGCCCTGTCTTCCTTGGTTGAGTCAGTCCATTTGTAATGCAGTCTTCCTTCCTTCCTACTCTGGGCCTTAGGGCCATTCCAAGAAATGATTTGGAGGCATACAACAACAACTTCCTTCCTTCCTACTCCCTTCTATGTTACCAAGTAATACATACATCATGTCTTCTCATGATGTGTCCAAAGTACAACAACCTCAGGTTTTTTAAAGTCTTCTTGGCTTCCAGGGAGAGTTCTGGCTTGATTTGTTCCGACACTCATTTATTTGCCTTTTTAGCAGTCCACAGTATCCGCAGAACTCTTCTCCAGCAGCACATTTCAAATGAGTTGATTTTCTCCCTATCAGCTTTCTCCACCGTCCACTTTTCATAACCGTACATAGAAACTAAAAATACTATGGCATGGACAATCTTGTGTGACACTCTGCCAAAATGTTGACATGGGTTTCTCCCAGCTTTTCCCATCTTATTTCTTCAACTGCTGTATACAGGGACAGCCCCAGACATTTAGCTGCCTGAGGGTTTCATGATGCCTCCCTCTGTTTCATATATACAAGCTAATTAGACGGGACATTGTTTCAGCACTGGTAATTGGGAGAACATCCTTCCTTATACATGTGGTTTGGGTGGGGTGGGTGGTTGGGAAGGTTGGCTTAGAAAGGGGCAAAAAGACCCATGTGGTATACAGTTAGCACTGTTCTCCCAGAGAGGGGAACAATTGGCCAGGGGGAGTTTGGAAGGCACAATTTGGGGGTTACCCTGGATGATCATCCATCGGGCATGCTTTGATTGTGTATTCCTGCATGGCAGGGGGTTGGATTGGATGGCCCTTGGGGTCTCTTCCAACTCTATGTTTCGGATATCACTTCCACTTCCTGGCATTTTCTACCTGAAGATGATTGGATTTGCTCTGCAATTATTAGAAAGATGGGGGAAGCTTCTTCAGAAGGGATAAGCAAGTAATTTTCCATTAAAATAAAACTGCTTTCTTAACACCGTAACCACAAGCAACACTCAGCAATTTGACAGATTAAGGACACTGGCTCAGAAAAAAACAACCATATGGATCCCTTCTCTATCCCTCCTCTGAGAACCTCTTGGTTTAAGATAACACACAAGAGAGGACTGCTTATGTCATGGAAATGAATGAAAGCAAGGAACAGGGCTGCAGAGATAAGCCTGTAAAAAAACTCACAAGCCTTGCAAACCAACAAGGGTTGTGGGGTTCTGAGAGTGTGTTTTGCCACTGATCTCAGGAGCCAGAAATTTTTGTGTTCTTTTAAAAATGCAATGAGGAGATTGCTATATTCACAGATAATCTGTGCTCCTCAGTAATTCAAGTGCAAAGAAATGTCCCAAGTGCTCAAAAGGTTATTGACTAGTTTGATGTATTTGGTATGGCCATTAGTCTCAAGAAATAGAATAATAGAATCTTGTGCCACTGCCACACTTCAGAATTATACAGTTTGACACCACTTTAAATGCCATAGTCCCATCCTATGGAATCCTAGGATTTGTAGATTGTTGTGGCACCAGAGCACTTTGACAAACAACGCTAAATATCTCTACAAATCCTAGAATCCATAGCATTGAGCCATGGGAGTTAAAGTGTTGTCAACCTGCATTAATTCTGCAGTGTAGATGCAGCCTTAGAGTTGGAAGGGACCACTTCTGCCATGCAAGAATACATATTAAAAAACAAACAAACAATAAAAACACACATTTCCAAATGCACCATACTGAAATAACAGGAATGGACTTTTGGCTAACTGCCCCAGATTAGATGCCAGTATGTTAATCAAATACAGTTATAAAAACCCTTTCAGTGACTTAATGATTGCCTTCTGGTCTGCCATGGACTTTGGGCTATCAACAATATCTTTAACAGGGGGCTGATGTAGGAATGAAGAGATAGAGTTTTGAATAGCATGGAGTACAATGTTAGCACCTACTAATTACTTTAGATCAAACTCCAGCTTAAAGGGACAACTTAAGGAATCAATTCAAAAGCTGGCAGCCCTGTTATGGACTATTTGCTGAAAAGCTGTTCTCATTCCCAGAATACTTTCATCAAATGTCCTCTAGTTACGGATGCATGTATACTGAGAGTTACACACAGGCCTAGAAAAGGCAAGTGCAAGAGAGTTAACTATTTCTACCTTCCTGGGAATATCATCTTTTGTGTTAGTTCCCACATTCCTGTTCTAGTCAATATGGTTGTAAACATAAGCTTGGTGATGTGTGGGAAATGGCAAGTAAAATCTTAGTATCTGGAGGTATGGTCAATAGGGTTGCCATGTGCCCTGACTTCCAAGATACAGTCCTGTGGCTGAAGGGCTGTCAAAAGTTAACCTTTTTGTAGATGTCCTCTACTTGGAGGAGCTGTTTAAGCCATAGCAAGGGAAAACAGTGCCTTGAATGTGCCCCTTCTGGGACACCAAGCAAACAGCCACAGGCCACAGTGACACTCACTGTATTACTTCTTAAAATTATGAGTAGCTATTTCAAAATTAATATCTATATAGCATGGTGTAGTGGTTTGAGCATTGGATTATGACACTGGAGACCAGGGTTCAAATCCCCATTCAGCCATGGAAATCCACTGGGTGAACTTGGGAAAGGCATACTCTCTCAGCCGCAGAGGAGGGCAATGGCAAACTGTCTCTGAAGAAATGTGCCAAGAAAACCCCATTATAGGTTCACCTAGAGTCACCATAAGTTGGAAATAACTTGAAGGCACATAACAACAACACATTTCAAAATTGGCATCTATGTGGATAAATTAGCACATGCATATTTTAGTAAAGTTGTATCCTCTTTTGATCTTTTGCTCACAATTCACTTGCTTGCTTGTTTGGTTGTTTCTTTTTAAATTTGCAAAGTGCTGAGCTCTTTGCAAGTGTCTACCATATTGGCCAGATAGGCCAAATCCACAGCAATTAGCAGGTGATTATTAGCACTCTGTTACCAAAAGCTGCATATGCTGGTTTCTAGACATCAGGACACTGTTAAAGGAATAGGAGGCCAGTTTTTCTGCAGTCAGTTGTCAATTCTAGATTTTTTAAAAATTTTTTTTGCTGGGGGGGATGATTTTCACTTTGCCCTTTTTCGTGATTGGGAAAAGGTGGGTACACACTACTTAAAATGTACCAGTTGCCACTGCTGTAGACTTTCTGAAGCACTGTACAGTACTTGTGTTTGTTGTTGTTGTTGTTGCTTTGTTGTTGTGTGCCTTCACATCATTTCTGACTTACGGTGACTTAGGGCATCATTTCTGACTTAGGGCAATTTAGGGCGAACCTAACAAGGGTTTTTCTTGGCAAGATTTGTCCAGAGCAGGTTTGCCATTGCTTTCCCCTACTTTGTTGCAATACTTACAACAATAACTCTGGAAGGTAGGACAGAATTATTATCCCCATATTGCAGATGAGTGGCTAAAAGAGAGCAACTTTCTTTACACAATAGCAGAGGAAAGGTTCAAACCAGAGAACTGCCAAATCCAAAGTTATGCTATATTAGCTCTAAGTAAAATAGGGGAAATTATTTACATATTTGCATTCTACTTGCACGACTAGGCCATGTGAGCACAGAAGCTGTATTCCTTTGGTACACAGTTTATCTTTTACTACACTGTGTGCTCCAGTGGCTCAAAACAAACCAGACTCCAAAATGAAAGCCTTACTGTGCAATCATACACAAGTTTTATGTCGGTTTTTGGGCTATGTGGCCATGTTCTAAAAGAGTTTATTCCTGACGTTTCACCAGCATCTGTGGCTGACATCTTCAGAGAATCCTACACAACTTTATTTTTTTAAAAAAACAAGTTCACACTGTGTTCAGTATGGCCTACTTACAGATTTAGCCTTGGATTAATTATCTGCATCTTTTGAAAGCAGTATTTACACCTGTCACAATCTAGTGTGACCAGGTGGGGCAAATTCACTTGTGCAAGATTTGCTGGATTAGATTCAAAATTAGTCATACTTAGAGTTGACCCTTTTAAAATAAAGGCGGGGTACAGACCGCCGCTTTGCGGCGGTCTGCCGCCGCCGCCAGCTAGTCCATGGCGGAGCCGGAGCCTCCATACGGCGCGGCTCCCCTGCGGACTGAAAAAGAAGCTCCAAAATGGAGCTTCTTTTTCTGTCGCGTTTGCGACATAGTGAGGCGCCAGGGGCGCACTCGCTATGTCACAAGCGACGCGACGTGTACGGACGCTCAGCGTCCGATACGCAAAGATGGCGCCGGCCATGTAGAAGGGCCGGCGCCATCTTGTACGGACGGAGTCCGTACTAGGCCCAGGGGCGTCTATAAGAGACGCCCCTTTTTTAAAATGGGACATCCTCCGGACATCCCAAAGGGCAATATAGAAAACCTAAACATGCTATGATTTCTAAACAATTGAAATGACCGAGGTTTGGAGGAAGAAAGCCACCTGTCAGATTCAGGAGATGATTTAGAGCAGTGGTTCCCAACCTGTGGGTCAGGACCCCTTTGGGGGTTGAATGACCCTTTCATGGGGGTCGCCTAAGACCATTGGAAAACACCTATTTAATTACAGTTATTAAGTAGCAACAAAAATAATTTCATGGGTTTGGGTCACCACAACATGAGGAACTGTATTAAAGGGTCTCGGCATTAGGAAGGTTGGGAACCACTGATTTAGAGCATTCCCAAAGGGGACAGGAAGGACAATCACAAACTGTTTTTGCTTGCAATTCACTCTGGTTTTGACAAGACAGTTTCATGCTGCTTCTTATGATCAGGTGCAAGACCATTTGGAAACTGGCAAAACCACTCTGAGAATTCCTTGCCTAAGAAAATCCTATGAAATTCATAAGGTCACCATAAGTCGGCAGGCGAAGTGAAAGCACGTATACACATGCACACACACACACACACCACTTGATAGCAGCCCAAGGGGTATAGATCAGGCAAATTGATATTCAGAGTTTGGAACTAATGCATTATAAATAATAAATGGCTTGTAATCAAGTTCTTTCCCACCAACAATGAAGGTATAATTATGCACTGTAGCATAACAAGGCATAACTTTTGCAGTGTGATGGTAAATACTGCATAGCATAATAATAACTTAACAAAATATGACATTAGTCAATCATCAGGATAACTAACTTTTAGTGAACTCTTTGAGGGATGAGGATGTAGTATCACTAAAAGTTGGAGGAGAAGTATCACAAGGTTCAAATACTGGCTCATGGTGCCTCCTTGTGCTCTGATGGGGGTACCAAAAGGAAGACTAGGTAGATTGGAAAGTGTATTTTGTTTCTCATGGCCGCAGCTGCTAGCATTCAGGGCTCCTCCAAACTGCCCAAAAGTCTTCAAATTTATCAGAAGTTATAACTGTACTTATTAGAAATTTCCCTCAGTATCCATACCACATTCTTCCTGTCTCAGTATTTTTCTTGTGAATTTCCAGTATTAGCCTCAATGTTTAATTCCCTCTGCAGGGTATTGGGGTTTGTTTTTTCATCCCAGGAGTTTCCAATATTGGCTAAAGTAAATGTCACATATCTGTACCCATTATCTTGGCTTCTCCTGCTGTAATTTTGGGCAGTCCCACAGTTTGTGAAGTTTTGAATGGGGATGTGAGCTTTGCCATGGATATTTTCAACTGACCTTCATTTCCTCATTATATATGCGGTTAGTGGATTAAACGTGCCCCTACTATAACCAGAGTTATAGTAATATATGTTATATACTATATACACTAAGTTATATACAATAGTTATGTAAATTATATTCTATACATTATATAAGTCATATACTATGATTTATATAATATATACTATAACCTGCGAAATAAAGTGTGTGTTTCGTCCACTTTGGTCCACTTTTTACTTTCGGAAAAATTCCGAAAGTAAAAAGAGGCATGGTTTGGCCACTTTAATCATGGGTTAAGTCCAGGATAATGGTGATGTCAAGAGATATCATCTGAAATCAATCCCACTTTTGTGGAATATTCCTGGATTTAATCCCTGATTATTCAAGGGATTTGTGCGCTTTGCCTCCCTTAAGAGTTATATTGCTAAAGTAGACTGAGTTTTGTTATTGTAGTTGCATTTGACAATGCAAAATCTTGGCCATAACACATGAGGGTTACAAGGAAAAGAGATTCCACCTCAACATTAGGATGAACTTCCTGACAGTAAGAGCTGTTCAACAGTGGAACACGTCCTTTGGAGAGTGGTGGGGTCTCCTTCTTTAAACATCTTTAAACAGAGTCTGGAAGGCCTTCTGTCAGCGTGCATTGATTGTGAGTTCCTGCATGGCATGGCCTTGGACTGGAGGGCCCTTGTGGTTTCTTCCAACTCTATGATTCTATGAATACTAAAGATTTCTCCCCCCACACACTTCTTTTTAGATATATAGTGCTGAAGTGGTATACCTTTACATTGCTTTGGCACTATCACTATATAAAAAACCATTGGGGGAGGAGCATATGGGGAAGTGTTGAGTTCATAGAGGGAATGGTGGGAAACCACACCCACACTACACTACTTCCATACTTCAAAGAAAAGAAAAGAAAAGAAAAGAAAAGGAGTATTTTAAAAGAAAAGGCTGTAGCACTGCAACTAGCAAAAAATCAAGGCCAAAACCCCAGTTGTTTAGGAAATGATACCCATTACAAGACATGAAATCCAGAAAGTGAATGCCCTGACATTTCCTGAAATAATTTTCTTGTCTGGAGGAGCTAGGGTTGCCATATCCCGCTGGGGGGGCGGGACAATCCCGGTTTGGGAGGGGCCAACCCGGTCCGGGTTGGTGCCCAAACCGGGACGGCCCCGCCCACCGCGGCCACCTCAGCCCCCGCGGCGGCTCCAAGGCCTTGCTGAGGCCTGGGAAGGCTCTCCGCGGTTGGAGCTCCAGCCGTGGAGACACTCCTTCCTGGGCCCCAGCGAGGCCTTCGAGGCGGTTCCGCGGTCGGAGCTCCGGCCGCGGGGTCCTCAAGGCCTCCGCGAGGCCAGGGAGGAGGAGGAGGCCGCTTCCCACCGCGGCGATCGCCGCTATGAGGAGCGGCCCCTGCCTCTTTCCCGGCTGAGGCTTCCTCCCACACCGGGAGGAGGAGCAGGCCGCTTCCACTTGCGGCGATCACCGGGATGAGGGGCGGCCCCCGCCTCCTTCCCGGCCTGGGAGCCGGCCGAGGCTTCTTCCCAGGCCAGGAGGAGGAGCAGGC
>NC_056523.1:138983738-138989996 GCF_019175285.1 Sceloporus undulatus | reverse complement strand
TTTTTTTTTTAATTTCCTAGCCAGGAAATTTAAAAAAAAAAGTCCTACATTTTCAAACCTTGTCCTACATTTGTCCTGGTTTCGAGGTCCTCCATTATGGCAACCCTAGGAGGAGCCCATAATATCATTTAAAAGTAATTAATAACTAATGGTAGCTTTAGTTACCTTTGTGAAAGAGGCTACTGAAGTTTTAAAAACTCGACTGTAATAGTAGTTCAGTACTTTTTGAGTCTTGGAACAATAACTGTAACAAAGTATTTTTAGAATATAACTTTCCAACTTCTGATTTTATTTTAAATTCATACTGGCAAGCATTTAAACCAAAAGAGCCAGTGTAGTGCAGTGGTTTGTGTGATGGGCTAGGTTGCCCAGAGACCTGGCTTTGAATCTCCACTCAGTTATGGAAACACACTGGGTAACCTTGGACAAATGACACTTTCTCAGTCTCTAGCCTTTTAACACTACACAGTTATAGCACTGTGATCCCAGTTTAACTTCCATGCTTCCATCTCATGAAATTCTGACATATGTGTTGGACTATGGAGACCAGGATTCAGTTCCCAGCTCAACCATACAACCCACTGGGTGATCTTGGGCAAGTCACATACTCTCAGCCTCAGGGGAAGGCAACAGCAAATTTCCTCTAAACAAATCTTGCCAAGAAAACCCCATGATAGGTTCACCTTAAGATCACTGTAAGTATCAAAAATGACTTGAAGGCACACAACAACAACAACATTTAGAATCCTCAGCCAGAGAGCTTCTGTGTCTCCCTAAACTACAAACCCCAGGATTCCTTAGCATGAAGCCATGAGAGTTAAAAGTGGAATAATAGTGCATAGTGTGAAAGGGCTCTGAAGAAGGCAATGACAAACATCCTGTGAATAAATCCTGCCAAGAAAAAGCTATGATAGTGTCACCATAAGCTGGAGTCAACTTGACAACATATAACAACAACCATTTAAACCACGGATAAAATTATCAGTCAATCAATCTTATTTAGAAGTATACATTCTAAAGGAGCCCTGGTGGCGCAGTGGTTAAATGCCTGTACTGCAGCCATTCACTCAAAATCACAAGGTTGCGAGTTCAAGACCAGCAAAAGGGCCCATGCTCGACTCAGGCTTGCATTCTTCCGAGGTCGCTAAAATGAGTACCCAGACTGTTAGGGGCAAATTAGCTTACTTGCTAATTAGCTTACTTGCTGTTCACCGCTATGATCTTTGGAATAGCGGTATATAAATAAAACAAATTTTTATTTATTATTATTACATATTTCTGATCCCACTTGTAAAAACTCTACTTTGCTTGATGTGTGTATTTTTAAAAGTCATCCCTTTAATATTTTAAATTGCTTGTTTCTATGGTTTAATGAGTTCATAAACTGCTGCATTGCTGCAAATCATTAGCTCTCAGATGGTATGTATTTGGAGAGATCTATATATTGAAGCCAAAGCTTTAAAGAAAAATGGCAGTTCCTCACTTGGATTTTCCCTAGTCTTGGGTTTATCTGATGTACATGTTACAACAGGTCTATAGAAAGCTGGAGAGTGTTGCTTTCTTTCACAATTACTTACTCAGATTAATCAAATACACCTGTAGTAATAACCTGTTGGCAAATGTTGTACATATAAATTCTGCTTCAGGGACAGAAATGAGCTTTATGAACTTATTTCCACTGACTTTTCATGTTCACCGGAAAGGGTTCTGGTTCATCTTTGTAAGATATGAATTTCAGAATCTCTGGATGTCCCCAAATCTGGCAAAAGCCAGAGAATTTGCACAAAGTAGAATCATAAATCTGTCTACTTGTCAAAGGCTGCATCTTCACTGCAGAAATAATCCAATTTGACACCACTTTAACTACCATGGTTCAATCCTATGAAATCCTGTGAATTGTACTTTGTGGCACCAAAGCTCTCTGACACAGAAGGTTAAATATCTCACAAAACTACAGTTTCCAGAATTCCATATCACTGAGCCAAGGCAGTTTAAGTGGTGTCAAACTGGATTGTTTCTGCAGTGTGGATGCATCCAAAATCAATAACACTGATTCCTGAAAATTGATTTCTCATAGAGCTCAGCATTAGAGAAGGAGGGGAGCCATGAAAGGGTGATGGAAGGGAGTAAGGCGGGTTACAAACTGCCATAAAATACGTATTGACTACGTATTAGGGTTAGGAAGGGGTGGTGCTTCCGCACCCTCCTAACCCTACTATGTAGTCAATACGTATAATATGGCGGCGGCCGTTCCACACGGCCGCCGCCATATTGACGTAGCGGATGCTGTGCGTCCGCACATCACGCGGCGCTTATGATGTCGCGAGTGCGCCATTGGCGCCTCACGGCATCATAATCACGCCACAGGAAGAAGCTCCATTTTGGAGCTTCTTTTTTGCTCCGCAAGGCAAACAGCAGCGCCGGCAGACTGCTGCAAAGCGGCGGTCTGTAATGCTCCTAAGACATGGGAATGTTATAAATATAATCCAGAGTTTGGAAAATTACAGTTCTTAGAATCCCACAGCCATAACCATGTTCTCTGAAGTTCTGATACTGAACTTCAAGCTTTGGAATATGTGGGAGGGAAAGGGCCTAGAGATCTGAGGAAGACAGAGGAATATGCAAGTGTATTGCTCCCCTGGGCTGAAACTCTTTGCACACCTCTTTATATTTTTAGGACCATATTGCCTGTTAGTTCTCACACACTTCCCACCAGTCTGAAATGAGGGCTGGAACTATGTATAAAAGAATAAAAAATAAAGCTGCTATTTCAGTTATGCATGCTATTCTGATTTTTTTCTGTTGTGTGACTGGATTCTAGTTGTGCAATTTGATAGCACTGATGCAGATTGCTGTATATGACATCTTTGGGCTAGTACTTCTGACTGGCAGAGAGGAAATCTGCTGAATGAATAAGTCAAACAGCACTAAAAGTATGCCTGCTGTGAGTCAGATGCCCCCTATTTGCAGAGTATGCTCCTATTCCAGGACATCATTGTTCCATAAAACATGTTTACGTTCCATTCATTTCTGAAAGCTTAAAAGACACTGCACTTTCTCAAATAAAGCTTGACCTGGCCGCCTAAGGGTGCCATTGTGTGTCTAGTGCAGAAGTGGGAAATGTGTGGTCCTTTAGATATTGTTCAGCTGCAACTTCTAGCATTTCTCCCAATGGCTATGCTGCCTAGAGCTTAGGTACTGCATTCCAATAATATCTGGAGGGCTATATTTGTTTCAGTTAGCACACTTTTCATGACCATCCTCATTAATTGTTAATTTGCATGTTATTCTTTAGGCATTTAGGCACATCATATATTTATGGTAACTCCCTGTTTGTTCAAGTTCCTCCCCACCGAGTTCCTGCATTGCTCTAACCTGAAGTCGTTTTACCCTTCTCTCTGGCTTCTCCACTAAACTATATATTTCAGTATGTACAAATAATTTATAAGTAAATCTACTGCATATGTTTTACAAAGAAGCTTAAGTTTTGAAAGATCTTCATTGGCTACCTATTAGCTTCTGGGTGCAATACAAGGTATTGGTTATCACCTATAAACCCCTACATGGCTCGGGCCTGAGTTACTTAAAGGAACGCCTCTCCCTGTATAATCCGCCCCGCACTCTCAGAATCTCTGGGAAAAATCTGCTGGAAGCACATCAAACCAGACTGGTCTCAACCTCCCAAAGAACCTTTACCTCAGTGGCTCCTAAACTATCAAACAACCTCCCGGATGAGATCTGTCTTATTACCTCCTTGGAGGGTTTCAAGAGGGCAGTTAAGATGGATCTTTTCCAGCAAGCCTATCCACCCAGTCTTCTGTAACGACATCATTCACTCTTCTATCCAGGATTAGAACATTTTATCTTATAAAAGTGACTGCATTGT
The DNA here is from genome assembly GCF_019175285.1 of Sceloporus undulatus. NCBI lineage: Eukaryota > Metazoa > Chordata > Lepidosauria > Squamata > Phrynosomatidae > Sceloporus > Sceloporus undulatus. The sequence continues at coordinate 138,986,110 of NC_056523.1, read as the reverse complement.
TTTTAACTGTTTTAATGATTGAAATTATATGTTTTATTCTTGTATTTTATTGTTACTGTTAGGCTGTAATCCCACCTTGATCCACCTGGAAGAGGCGGGAAAATACAAATAAATAATATTTATTTATTTATTTCTCTGCTAGGCCCCAGATGGGTAGAAGTGAGACTGGCGGTGGTTCAGCTTCTGCCATGCAAATTTTGATTACTTTGTTAAAGAGATACACTGGTTTCACTGATATTTTCCAACAACATGATGCCCACCTCTGGATGAATACCTGCTAAAATATTTTTTACTCATCATCCTCATAACTGATCACAAAGACCTCTGATGAGATTTTGGAACCAAGCAAAAATATGCTAGGTTCAGATGGATACTTGGAAACAATTACTTCAAGGACCTAAGAGGTTTCCTCATCTTGCTTAATTAGTGTCCTAACACCCAAAGAGGTTTTGAACCTCGCAAAAACTCCGTGAGGTACATTAAGCACACTGTCCCTGTACAAACAAGAATCAGAAGGCTTTAAACTGGTAGATACAGACCTTTTCTGTTCTATATATTATTAACATGATTTAAAACCATTGAAAACCAGGATGGCAGGAACTCTGAGCCAGTTAGCTGTAGAGGCCTGCAAAGCCATAATCAGGAATTTCCTTCTGTTGCATAGTAAGGTTCAACTGGCTAGCTCTACAGTTAGGCCAATGGTAGGGAACTCTTGGGCTGAAGACTGAGTTTTGGAGAAGTTCTTGGGTTGATGCATTCTAGTGGGAGGGAGTGGGACCAAAAACAAAAGGGTGAGTCCTAAAATATGAGCCTTTGTAAATTAGGTTCTTACACCAATAATTAAACTTTAGGAGATGCATTTCAGAATTACAGAAACAGAGATGGGGAATGGAGGTGGCAGGAACCATAAAAATGCTGGGAAACCGCACAACAATTGTGTCATGGAGAAGGGCATGGAACCAATCAGGTTGAGTCTCCAGGAGGACTGCATCCTCAGGGCCTGAAGTTCCTCACTCCATATTAGACAAAGTGAGTATACTCTCTAGATTTTCACAGATGAAATCTGGGACATGTGTGACCAAGGAACATCAGAGTGCAGTCAAGATGGCAAAAGTTTTTAATTAGGAAGAATGGGCAAGCTAGCAGCAGTTTGCTTTTGCATATGGGAAAGGCAAGGTTCTGCCTGCTATTCTTCTCAGTGTTGCCAATTTCGCGACTTTCACACGAAAACGGGGACTTTTCAGAGCTTTTCGTGTGATTTTCGCGCCTTGCTCTAATTCAGTGCCTTTTCCGTGCCTTTGGCCAGTTTCAGCTGCAGCCTGCTGCAGAGCAACCTAAACCCTTTGGAGTGTAACAGTTTTCAGCCAAGAGGGCTGGAGAAATCTCTCTCTCTCTCTCTCATGACTGACTCCCTCTGAGAGCCAGGACGGAGCAAGCCCGTTTGGAGGAATAGTTCAGCCAATCAGAGAGAGGACAGTGATTGCCCCCCCCCTCCCTCAGGCATTCTCAGGCTCCAGGGGAAACAAAGTGGCTGCAGTGCTGGAGAGAGGCAGGGAGTGAGGGATCTTGGCTGGCTTAATCCCAATTGCCTTGGATTTCCAAGTAAGAAATAAGTTTTAAGGCACACAAAGGCAATACTTGATCATGGTATCATGGCTTGATGTTGTGGACTTCTGTGTGTGCCTGAGAGGGACATTTGAATTTCTGAATTCCTGAGCTTGGGCAGAGTGCCCCAAGCCTACCTCTCAGGGTTGTTGTTGTACTGTGAGGACCATTTGGGTTGTGTGATGTGAATGCGATGTCCCTGAGTGTGTGTGTGTGTGTGTGTGTGTGTGTGTTAGTGATTAAATATGCCTCTGAGCATGGGCAGAGCACCTGGTAAGTTGGCATCCCTGCCCTGTCTTCCCAGAATTTTGTTTTGTGGCTCTCTTTTCATTCCCTTTTCCATTGCCATCCATACTGCAGAAATAATCCAGTTTGGCACTGCTTCTAACTGCAAGGCTCCCTGCGATGATGGGATTCTGGGCAAACCACCAAGCCCAGAATTCCATGCATGGAGCCCTGGCTGCCAGTAAAAGCAGTGTTTCAACATGTCACAACAAACTACAATTCCCAGGATTCCCTGGTTTGACAAGGGCATTGCCTCCACGCTTCCAGATCACAGCCCCAGAGAATGAATCTACAGGATATCAGTGTTGCCAATTTAAGTCCACTTCTTCAGCTGCATTTAGATTTAATAATGATAATAATAATGGTGATGATGATAGTGAGATAGATCTTGTAGCACCTTTGAGTCTCACTGAAAGAAAAGTTGGCAGCATGAGCTTTCCTAGACTTAAGTGTATTTCCTCCGATGCATGGGAATTGTAGTT
>NC_056523.1:138966351-138983638 GCF_019175285.1 Sceloporus undulatus | reverse complement strand
TGGGAATTGTAGTTTATTGTGGCACCAGAGCTCTTTCTCATAAAACTACAATTCCCAGGGTTCCCTAGCACTGAGCCAGGAGAGTTAAAGCGGTCACAAACTGGATTATTTCTGCAGTGTGTCTTGGACCCAACTCAGGCTGCATCTTCACTCCAGACTCCAGAGACAATTCCCAGGATTCCCTAGTACTGAGCCAGGGCAACTAAAAGGGTTTCAAACTGGATTTATTTCTGCAATGTGGTTGCATCTGAACACATTTCTATTTGGCACAAAGCTTCCTGAACCTCCTTCATGTCAAAATAAATATCTTAAAAGGACTGAAAGATTCTTTGTTTGGTTCAGTGGTGATTTTGAGGGTTGAAATAAGTTACAATTATTTTTATTCAATTATATTTACGTTGATTTGCAAAACATCTACCATTTTAACATTATGGGAATTTTCCGGGAATTGTGACTGAATATTCCGTGTGATCTGGGGGGATTCAGCGGGTTTTGGACAGACATTTCCGGGAATTATCTTCGAGGCTTGTTGGCAACACTGATTCTTCTCTTCCCCCTGCTGTGTATTAACTACTCAGTGCAAACTACTTTGGCCCTTTGAACTCAGTTTGCAGCAATGGAAGTAAGCTGGGGGAAAAGGGGGAAGTGGGAGGAGGACAGAGAAACAGGAACATTTTAAAAGCTGCTGAAAAAATGAGATGGCAGAGAATTAATTGGGACTGTCCCTGCCAAGTTGGGACAGTTGGATGTGTGAATGAAGTGGCCCAGATTTAACATCATTGCCCAGAACAAACAAACTATCAATCATCTGCTTTAATCCTTTGTGGTAGATGTGTCTGTGCCCTTCATTGAGACAGGAATGCTGTCAAATGATTTTATGACAACAAAACCTCTCAGTGTTAATCCATGTTAACCAAGCATATTTTGGATTTACAGCTGTAATTCCACAAAACTGAAAGACTGCAGGGCCATTTCTCGATGCTCAACAGAGCTGTGCTATCATGGAGCCAATACCTAAATAATGGATCAAGGTCAAGGAAGCTTTGCAACTCAATTAAGTGAAAATGCCACTGATTTCCTTTATCATAAAATCATAGAGGTGGAAGGGGCCTCATGGGCCACTGAGTCTAGGCCCCTGCTCAATATGGGACCCACAGCAAGTAGCTGTCCAGCCTCCAACCAGAGAAGGGGACCCCATCACCTCTCTTGGCACTTCCAATGCCTGACTGCTCTCACTGTCATGAAGCGCCTTTTAATGTTCAATCAAAATCTCCTTTCCTGTAACTTAAAACCATTAGACCTAGCACTACCCTCTACCCAGTAGAGAACAAGTCTGTGCCCTCCTCTTTGTGGCCACCCCTGAAGTATTTAAAGAGTGTGATCATGTCACCTTTCAGTTATCTGTCCACTGTAAGTTACCCAGAACATTAAAAAAAGCTTCTGTAGATTTCTGGCTCAGTGGTTATGGGACTAGTGTGTTATGTCCTTAGCCTCGTAATAAACAACACACATCCTATTTTTACATAATTTGCATACATATTTGCAAAAACAAAGCCCTCTGCTGTTAAAAAGAAAGAAAAAAGTAAATTTTAATGTGAAAAATCAAATTTCCCATTAGGCATAGCCCAAGCTGTAGCACCATTAATAAACAGGGTTGTCAAATTCACATCCAGCTGGAGCTTCTGTAGTTGAAGTTCAAAACATCTGAGGCCCATTCATACTATATAATTATAACATGATTATACCATTTTAACTGCCATAACTACATCCCGTGGAATCTTCCTGGGGTTTGTAGTTTGGTCAGAGGCACTAGAAGAGCCCTTTGGCTAGAATTTCTTAATGCTCATCCTTTAACTGCCAATTCCAGGATCCCATAGGGAAGAGCCATGGCAATTAAATAATAGCACTATAATTCTGCCCCAGGATTTTGTAGGACCAAAGGATCCCCAGTGGAGTTATACCACTCTCCTTATTAAGTCTTCTTTCTTGCCTGCCTTAACAAGAACCTTATAGGAGGCAGGAAGAGAGGGACACTAGAGGGGAAGAATTCTGATGGTGTATTTTCCTTTGCATCTTATTAAAATGCCATGCACTATCTCCAGGTTAGGATCTGTGAAACTTCTGATTTAATGGTTACCCCCCTTCCCAGCACATTGTTCCACAACATACTCCAAGCATCTGCTTTTCAACTTTGTGAATAAAAAGAAAGCTTTCTGTACTCAGTTCTCTACTTCCCAGTCACTGGGCACAACTTAATTCCTAGTTCTGCAAAAGAATAATCACCAGCAGCAGAAACTACGGAGCAGCTTTCCCCAATCTGGTGGCTCCATAGATGTGTTGGACTACAGCCTTAATATCCCTCACTATGTGGCAAGGGATAATAAGAGTCATAGTCCAACACGTCCTAAGGACTGCAAGGTAGAGGAAGAACTGTTCTAGAGTAAAGAACAAGATTCACTGATGCAACTGTTTCCCACTATTAAGGGATGGAGCATGAAACCCCACGATGGAGGGGTTTCATGTGTGCTCCTCATGAAGAGACTAGTTCTTTCCTTTCCAAACTTCCTCACACTCCCGGCCAAGTAGCAAGCACTGCCTTTAGGAATTCGTCATCCTGCCTTTTCCTAAATCCAAGAAGTGGGCCCCAAAGCAACTCCAAGAAAGGAAATTGCATGTCACTCTGTTAGCAGGTTCATATTGGATGGAACTAAGTTTTGAAATGGAGAAAATCAGGAGGGCTACTCAAAAAAGGCTCTAGTGCTTCATTGGACCTCTCGCCAACCAGCACCTGCCGCTTGTTAGTTCCAAGCATTGTAACTCACCTTTCCATAAGTTGTTGTGACCATCTCTTTCTCTGTCTCTGGCTTGCCTTTGGTTTTTCCCTCTCCTCTGCTTTCTTCCACCACCCCTCATGTGTCAGTCTGGCTGTGCGCACTTGGTTGTTCTTCTTCTGAGTCTGTTTCCATCTCTTCTTTCCCGCTCTACCTCCTTTTGCTGACTCTCTCAGGAAATTAAAGATAATCCCCCCACCTCTTGTCGTACTGGTGGATTCCCTGTTTAACATTCTCTGCATGTACTAGGGCTGATTCAAAACAGGATTAGACATTCTGTTGCTTTGATGTCAGCTGAGCTTTGCACTTGAGGCAAAGTGGTGATGTGTGTGTGTGTGTGTTAGGGGGAGACTTGTATGTGTGGAGAAAACTGTCTGTTAATGAGCCCTCCAGGTTCCACACACACATTTCTACAAGTTGACAAAGCAAAGGTCAAAATCACTCCTCAGAAACACAGATAACAACTTTGGTCAAACATCCTTAAATTTTGTCTGTCTGATGAGAAACTGGAGGGGAGTGGGACATGCAGACTGGAGACACTCAGCTTGACTCCTTGACAAGAGGTTATGTTTCTCCCCCCCCCCCCCAACAGTCCTTCTTCTGTTAGTAGCTGACAATGACAACTAAGCCATATCGCTTCTCTGCCCCCTCCTCTTGATGAAGCAGTTTAAAGGCTTATGGGGTTGACTCTTGTTAGGAGAAGAGGAGTACCGTAATTAATCATATAAGGAGAAATGACTTGTTAGACTTTTATCTATTATAACATAAAAGACACCATGCTGTGGGGAGTAAACAAATCATGGGTGTCAGGTTTAATAGCCAAAAAGCTGTTCTTTAGAATCCCTGTGGTGAACAAAGGCCTGGAGTTATAATGGCTGAGCTGGCTGCTCTGAGCAGCATGGAGATATCGTGTACCATCACCCCTTGAGTGAAGCTCACAGACGGCAACAAAGTGCAATAAATGCATTCCCAATATTTCGTAATTGCTTTCACTAAGAACCCTAACATTTGGCTGTTACTTACCTCGCATACGCATGACTCCTTACCTGGGATTCCCTGTGCACATTTAGAAATATTCTTAAATTATGCTCACTTTTAGATGCTACTTGCCAAGATATTTTACACTGACCAAGCAGGGCCAGCCCTACTATTAAGAGGAGTGAGGTAACTGCTCTTTCCTCTGTTGGAGGAGAGTTGTATTATCATATATAGCATCAAAAAAACTTTGCAATTTCCCTGCTTCAGCATGTTTCCTATTGTAAAACTCTCTGAGGTGGTTTTGGGGATGTAGGGAATCCAACAGGATACATAAAACCCAATTGTGAGTCACTGTTTCTCCTTCAGTATATACAGAAAAGTGTAGTCCTGGGATTAGTTTAAAGCTGCTTCTCTCTATCCTTCCCTGAGATATACATAAAATGTTAGTCAGAAAAGGGCCTGATAAAATAATCCCAGGTGGGAATTCCTTCTGCACATGCCTATAGTGGGATTACTGAAGATTTATTTAATGCATTTAAAATGCTGACTACATCTAAGAGGAAAGCCTGTCTTGTTCTCCCCTCGTATCCATCTATCGTATCTGGAGACACACATCTCCCATTCCTTATGGTAGAGAGCACCACATGTGCAGCTCTTAAACTTGCAGCAAGAATACTTACTGTATTTTGACATGACCAAAAGAAACCCAGTGGCTTCTGGGTACAACCTGTCAGACTGTGGGCCCAGGCAAGTTTTGTCTCAGTGCTAAAAACAGTCATGAGTTGGAGACTTACAATACTGGTCTTCTTTCATCCAGTGACTAATTCTGATTGATGGGGCAGGCTTCTCTCTGTAATGCAGGCTGTCACAGATATTTTGAGACAGTGTCAAGCATATCAGTGGCAGGCAACATTATCACTGTTCTGGGCAGCTTATCAGGCATTTGTGTGCGTGTGCATGTGCGTGCATCCACAGACTCCAAGGTCTGTACTCATCACATGCAGACTCTGGTGATGTTGAAAATTAGATGTATGCATCTGTTTTTGCTCAGCTGGCTGGCCTTAGACTATCACCAGACGTTCTTCCTTTTCCTTTAGATTAGAGACTGATTTGCAGCTGGCTTAGGATGGCCAGGAATCACCAGCACTCCTCAACCTGGTGCCCTCTGGATATATACTTTCCAGGTCCCTCCAGTCAATAAGTTGGGGAAAAACATACATCCTCAGTATTTATGCATATAAGTATTTCTGCACCAGGTAACTATGGCTTCCAGTAAGCTGAAAGTAGTTTATTTGAACACCTCCTTTTTAAAAATCAAACCAACAATAACCATGTTGTAGCTCTACAGAAAGACAAAGTGGCCAGGCTAGATTTTTTTACACTCTTATCCCTTTCTCTCTCATTATGCCTTATTCATTTTTGTAACACCCTCCTCTGATTTTAATTTTTACTTTTAAATTACACAGCTATTTTCTTCTTTCATCTTGTTTGTTGTTGTTGTTGCTGCTGTGTGCCTTCAAGTCATATGAGCCCTAAGACCTTATCATTTTCACGGGGGTTTCTTGGCAGAATTTTTTCAGAGAGGGTTGACCCTTTCCTTTACCTGAAAGTGTGACTTGCCTAAGGTCACTCAGTGGGTCTCCCTGGCCAGGTGGTGATTCAAACCCCAGTTGCTCAGTATCCAAGTCCAATATTCAAAATACTGTGCCATGCTGGCTTTCCTTTTATTGTATCTCACATCATTTAAATTCTTGATCTTGGTTTCTTTTTGTCAGTTCTTTTTAGGGGGATGAGTCTTTCTACCTGCCTGACACTATGGCAGAATGGAGCAGACAAAATAATTTTCTTTGTTTAACTAATGTTATGGTTTCTTCTGTTTTTATTAGATCTATTTTAACCTGATCCTGATAGACCTGTAAAAAGAAGGAGGTTCCTTATAGGGTGTTACAGTCCTGGACTTGGTAGATCCATTTGTAACAAATAAAATAATGTAAAATAAAATTTAACAAGGAAATTCAATTGTAAATCTTTTCTGAATAAACTGTAATGTTGATATATCTGACCCAGATTATGCATAATTATTTTGATGTTTCTAAAATAACAAAGTGATTTTATTCTCAAAATGGTACTTCTTGTTGTGTGCCTCCAAGTTGCTTCCAACTTATAGCAACCCTAAAGTGACCTTATGAAGGGATTTTCTTGGCAAGATCTGTTCAGAGGTTTTGCCTTCTTCTGAGACTGCGAAAATGAAGGTAATAACAGGGCCAGCATACCTTGACTACCCCTGACCTGGAGTTATCCATGAATCTCTGCTCCATCTACCTCATGCAAAAAAGAGTTGACCTAGTAGGCTCCAGAGGTATGTGGGAGTTCCTTTTTGGACTAGAAATCTCAGCATCCCCTAGCTAGCACAGACCATGCTGTATAGAAGGTTCTGGGAACTGAAGTCCAAAAAAGTAAGTCTTCCAAGATCTCACAATTTTGGGGTGAGGTGTACCTTCCTGCTTGAACTACTGAAAGTAAGCATTGTTTTCATTCTCCTCCTTCATTAATATAGCAAGTTTGTGAATTAAATAGATCAAACAGCCTAATACAACTGAAAATGCAAGCAGTCAGTGATTTCTTAACATCCAGCTTGTGTGCTTCATGCCAGACAATGAGTGTTCAGTTACTTCAACAAGTCAAAACAAATTATCCTCAGTTATCCAAAAAGTAACAAAAATGCAAGATGAATGTGCAAGTGTTCCATTTTAGAATGGAAATGTACATGCTAGTAAATTGCTGACGGGTTCTCCTCTTTATTTGTGACAGTATGCAGTTTTTAGAATGAGGACTGTTTGAAAAACAGTGCAGCCAAAATGAAGTATAAAAGAAGATAAAAGGACAAAATGGAACTGTTAGCAAAGTGATAAAAGTGTTAAAATTCTTCTTCCCTCCCTGAAACACATACACACACATAAAACACAACTATTTTGTATTTGATTTTTAAAAAAGCAAAACTATGCTGCTATCCATGTAAACCAAACAGTGGTTGAGATCCTACATCTGCACATAGCTCCATGTGCATTGTTCCATGTTCTTCCCAGCAGCTGCCAAGTCCTGAGAGAGGCCCTTGTTACTGTCACTTAATGGTGGGGAGGGAAGAGCAGGAGAAGTGATTCAAACCACAGAGAAGCAGCTGGTCTTGGCTTGGTGCAGGGGAGAATGACATTGCCCTGTCAAATTAAGTGTACCCACCTTTTCTTTTTTCTAGGAAACCAATGGCACCACTAGGGGTGTGTGGGGATGAGAACCACACCAGATGACACTATCAGATGACACTGAAATGACTTTCTATAAAATGAAATTTTCAAGGTTTTTGGACTCCCTTGCAACTAATATTGAACTAGGATAAAATATTGACCAGGAGGGTGATGAACGCCAGATGACGTTCCCAGAGACTGTCTGTTTTTCCCTCCCATTCAGCCACCAAGGCCCTTTTGTAGGTGGAAAAAAGGAAAAAGACCAGCATGATGCTTCTCCTACCCACTGCTATGGCCACCAGTGTGGTAACACGGCTGAATAGAAAAATTGAAGTGTAGCTGTAGGAGCCCACTACTGCCCTACCCTGCCCTGTGTTGGGGGGAAGTGAGTAGGAAGAGGAGAAGAAGAGGTCCATGGGGGTGGCACCATGAGTTACCACATTGGATGACACCAAGCCTAGTGATGCCACTGTTGAGAGCTCAGAGGAGGTAGCCTTCATGGTTTGAACCTCTTCCCCCCTCCTTCCCTTTCCTCATGGTCAGAGACAGCATCAGAGGTCCCTCCCAGGGCTTGAGGCAGGCTAGGTGGTGAGGAGATGTTTAGGTGGGACACCAGGGTAAGTGAATAGCTCTCTGTGCCTCATTCAAAATGGGATTTAATGGGCACATAAATCACTAATGGGATGCTGGCCAGTAGGTCCCACTGAAGTGGATCACATGTTGTGGAATCCAGGGAATCATAGAATCATAGAGTTGGAAGAGACCACAAGGACCATCTACTCTAACCCCTGCATTGCAGGAACTCTCGATCAAAGCATACCTGACAGATGGTCATCCTGCCTTAAAACCGCCAAGGGGGGGACTCCACCACACTCTGAGGGAGATGTTCCACTGTCAAACAGCCCTTACGGTCAGGAAGTCCTCCTAATGTAGAGGTGGAATCTTTTTTTCCTGTAGCTTGCATCCATTATCCCAGGTCCTGTTCTCTGGAGCAGCAGAAACAAGCTCGCTCTCTTCCAATATGACATCCCTTCACTTATTAAACAGGGCATCATATCACCTCTTAACCTTCTCTTCTGCAGGCTAAACATCCCCAGCTCCTCATCTTTTCCCATAGGACATGGTTTCCAGACCTTTCACTTATTTGAAATGATGGAATGTAAGAAAAGCTTGGATGAAAAAGTCTGAAGCCATTGATAGAAGCATTGGAATCTCTTGGGCTGGTGAAAACTCATCCTGGTAGATCGGTCCAATAATCCACTCGCTCTCCCCTGGTAAATGTGCTGCGGGTGGTGGAGGTGGCAGGCTAATCCATTTTCTTCAGAGAATATATGGAGACTTGATTAGATCTGGAATGAGCCCCACTATCATCAGAGAAAAACAGATTACCCCCGACATCACAGATACATCTGAATCTCTTTTAGAGCTTCTAATAATAAAACAATCTCAACTTATTTACCAGTCGGATCTGAGTTATGGATATGTGAATTAAGCAAAGGTTAACTTATTTTCCTTGGTTATTTCCTCACTTTAAAGACAAATGATCCATAGGCAGGAAGAGACTGCTGTCACACACGGCATAATTATGCAATTTGACACTGCTTTAACTGTCATAGCTCCATCCTATGGTCTCCTGGGATTGTAGTTTGAGACACCAGAGTTTCCTGACAGTGAAGGCTAAATGTTTTACAAAACTACAAATCCTTGGATTCCATAAACAATGGAACCATGGTGATTAAAATGGTATCAACTGTATTAATTCGCAGTTTAGATGCAGGTGAGGCCAATCTCCAGCAGAACAGACAACACTTCCAGTCTTATTTGAGTACCTTTTCCGACTGTGTTTATGGGGCAAGGAATGCATACATACTTCTCAACAGTTAAATACAGTACAATCTGCACACCAGATTCCAAGGCGGTGCCAGAGCTATGAAGAAGATGGCATTTCCTCAGCCCTCTTGGAAGTGCAATAGTTCTTCTATTGCATAGAGGAATGAATACAACACTCTCCGAAGTTAGCCCATTTGGCATACTGCAAGTGTTGTGTTGGAAGGTTGTCACGCTGGGCTTGCCTACTGATTGGTATGTTTATGAAGTGAATAGTTGCTTGAAACAGCAGCTTAAATCCTTTTGCCTTGTGCCCACCATTTGTGTAACTCCAACAGCCTCCTCACCTAATTCATTCTTTGGCAGCTCGTCTTCTTTCCTCTCCCAGGTCCAACAACATCACATGGAAGTGCTTATTGGGACCAGAGGTGGAACACTGGAGAATTCTAGTCTACAGATGTTTTAGACTCAGCTGGCAGAAGCTCCAGGCAGCAGGCAAGGCAAAGGATTATGAAGAGTTATAATCAAAACATCTGGAGGGTTAAACACCCCCCCGACCCCAATCTACACATTTATGTGGTACATTCCCTCTGGGACAGTAGCCTGCAATTTTGGTGAATCCTGGAGGTGTTTTTCGAGCTTTATTCAAGGCTGTGTCCTCCCCCTTTCCTTTGCTGGAGTAAATATCTATTCTAGAGGAACAAGAGACTCTGAGTTGGGTAGGAGAACATAGAAACCAAACTGTCAGAAGGCAGAGGGAGGGGGAAAAAAAGAAATGTGGCAGCTCCTTTACGACAACTGGTTTTTATTTTCACATGTGTTTTTCATGGGTATAAACCACTTCTTTGGATACAGATAGACTTTGTGCAACCCTAAATGTTACACTGCCACACCCATACTCCTTCACAGTTACAAAAGGCTGTTTAATTGATGGCACCAAGGCAGCTCTTCAACCTGGAGTAGGAAACTGTGCGCTTACTCCCAGATGTTGTTGGACATAGCCCCTATCAGCAGAGCCAGTGATGAAGACACGTGGAGTTGCAATTCAGAAACATCTAGAGCAATGGTCCCCAAAGTTTTTTCCACACTGCCCCTTTCCTCTTGGATGACAACTCAGTGTCGCCCCCCCCCCAATTTCTGGATATTAGGTCTACTGTTCTAATGTAAATTCAAACAACCATCTCAATTGCGGCTCCATTTGCCACCGAGTCACCCTTGGAGCAGCAACCAAGTTACTGGCTAAGAACGGAGAAGTGACTCAGAAGACCTTGCCCTGCTTGCCTTGTGGCACAGGTGTCACTAGGGGCATGCAAAACATAGGCCCACTGGGTAACACCTGAAGTAGTGTGACACCACAATCAGCATCCTAACAATGCAACTCGCTCTAAACATCTGCCTTTTTGAAGAAATGGGACATAGCATTAGTGTACCTTGTAAGACATGAGGGGCCCAGTGGAAGATGTGAGTGGAAAGTGGGGTAAACAAGGCTTTCTCCTACCACTGGACTTCAACACACTCTGGGATAAGTGAAGGAGACATGGTAGGACTTTCTGGGTTCCTCCATCCTCCTGGCATGGCCTGGTCCCATCATGAGAGAAGGAGAAACAGTGAACCAGTGAGTGGGAGGAATGCTGCTGTCAGCAGTGACACAAGATCCTCTAGCTTCAGGAGTGGGACCCTGAAAAGAGGTTTCATGCAACCCTCACCCCACCATGATCCTAAAGGCCACTGTTCCCCTTGTCTTTCTTGCACATCAGTACTTGACTGAAACCCCCCCTACCCCCCTCCCCCCCCCCTCCACTCCCCCCTGCTGATCCCTTTCGTCCTCACCACCCCTGGATCTTTCCACCGCCGCCAGGGGGCATACTGCCCACTTTGGGAATCACTGATCTAGATATGCAAGTTTCCCACTCCATCTTAAATTCTCCCTTGCCAGTTGCTTTTCCAGTAAAGTTTTCCTTCCTCTTGCTTGGCAGCTCCTTTCCCTTTGCATCTAATATGATCTTACTTGATACCTCTTAGGAACTGTGTGTCTTGGACATTATAAAAAATGTTGTGATAGGTGCAAACCAGTGGTTCTCAATCTTTTTACCCTTGTGACCTCTTTTAGATATCTCACACACTCCTGCTCAAGATAGTAGATATGAATAAAATTTTTGGTTTGTTCAGTGTGCATATTTTCATTCACACACATGTACATTCATATTTAACATTTTATAAGGAAATAAAACCATTAATTAGAAGTTTTATTTAAATAAATCCACACTTAACACATGTGTAAATTTAACACATACTTTCCAGACATAGTCAAACTCACATTCACCAATGCCCACAGATATGTACACACTCAGTCATGCTCTTCATTCTTACTTTCACTTCCACACATAATCATTTATTTATTTTATTTTATTTTTAAAATAATTTTTTTAAATTTGAACTTTGACATTTTAATTTTAAAAAAAATCCTGGAGCTCTCTTTTCTTCTTCCACTGACTTAACCCCATTCACAAACCATCTTTTAAAACATGTTAAAGGAAAAGGCAATTGGCCACAGCTCATTTCTCCAAAAACACAGATGTTTGAGAGCAATGGTGCACCCCCTAGTGAAGCCACTGCCCTCCAGTACTTGCACAAAGTGGAGCTTCTCCTCAACCAGCTGGTCAACATGCCGTTTGTTTAGGAGTGGAGCCACAAGGCCGCTTCCCCTCTACCTCTGAGGGAGATGAAGTCAGATGATGCCAGCAGCCCTGAGCAAGAAATGCACTGGCCTCCACTGGTGCCAGAGCCATTGTGATGCTGGTTCTTCTTTTGCTGCCATGCACCGATGGCTGACTGGGACTGAGCAGGTACGCGGTAAGAGGCTAAAGCAGGGTCTCATCCCAAGAACCAGGGCAGTGATGGGGGTGGGGAAGAAGAAGCAGTGGCGTGGGATGTGCCTAATCAGAGCCATGATCCTGTGAGCTTCCCTGCTCTCCTCTTCCTTGTCCTCTCCTCCCACCCCAAGGCAGAGGTGCGGCTCCAGCCACTCTCCTCGCTTTCCTCTTTTTGCTCCAGAGAGGAAAGGGGTGGAGGAGGAGGAGGAGGAGGAAATCATGGCCTCCAAGTCTCAACACCCCTTGGAGCAGCTCATCGACCCATTCTGAAGTCCTACCCCACAGTTTGAGAACCAGTGCTAATAAACTATATCTATATATCTAATATGTATCTATCAGTGTATCTACCCTGTACAAAATAATGCAGTTTGACAGCACTTTAACTACATGGTTCCATCCTACAGAATCCTTTGGTGAGGAGGAGCACGCTTCAGCGAGAGAGGATAAAGACTTGAAAAACTACAATCCCAGGATTCCAACACGCAATAAAGTGGTGTTAATCTGCACTATACTATTTCTATACACACATACATGTGGGGTGTGTGTGTGCGCGCACGTGTGTGACAATGTGTCTCTGTATAGTGTGTATTTAGAGAAATTAGATCATATTGGAATCTTTGTCCCTCCATACGTTATGGACTGCAACTCACAACATCCCTCGCCTTTGACTGTATTAATAGGGTGCTGGGAACTGGAGTTCAGTAACATTTGCAAGGCTGCACTGTTCTGATCCTTATCACAACAAACCAACAAAGCAACAAATACCTATACACAGTGGTCATTCATAAAATAAAACTTCATTTAAAAGATGGCACAATAGAGAAGAAAAAAAGTAATGGGGAAAAGCCTTACAACTTAAAATCACTCTTACAGCATTTCATTTGATGCCCATGTGGGCCAGTGGCAATGAGTCTCTGCTTGCAAATAAAACAATCTGATAGTACACAGCAGGGAAAATCTCTTTTCACCCTGCCCTTTTGTCACCCTCAATTTAATGTCATTTCTTTGGGACTGCAATTGACCAAATCCTATCAAGTACCCACGAGTCTTCTAATGCTCTCAGCACCTAGCAGTTTTAAGGGTCATGACTTCCTGTAACAGAGATCAAATCTTTGCACAACATCTGTTTTCCCTCATTATTATGGGGAGAAAAACCTGCAGTACTCATTATTGTATTTATTGTTGATTTCTCATTCAAATAGGATATTACAAACCAACTTTCAGAGAGGGAGATTGTTTGAACGGTAACCCACAGAGACCCATTTTGCCTCCAGCACAAAAAGGAATATATTATTTTATAGTTTTTGTGGGGTTTTCTGGGCTATGAGCCCTGGTGGCGCAGTGGTTAAATGCCTGTACTGCAGCCATTCACTCAAAACCACAAGGTTGCAAGTTCAAGGACCAGCAAGGGCCCAAGCTCGACTCAGGCTTGCATCCTTCCCGAGGAGGGAGCTAAAATGAGTACCCAGACTGTTGGGGGCAAATTAGCTTACTTGCTAATTAGCTTACTTGCTGTTCACCGCATGATCTTGGAATAGCGTATAAAAAAAACAAAACAAACAAACAAATTATGAGGCTGTGTTTCTAGATGAGTTTATTCCTGACATTTTGCCAGCAACTGTGGCTAGCATTTTTATTTTATTTATATCCTGCCTTCCCTGGCATGGAATCCATAAGCAGGGGTCTGTACTGCTTTAAACATCAAGATCCCACCGCTCCTCACTCCTTAGTCCTTGAATGGGGAAGTAAGACAGGATACTACACTTGAGCAGTTAAAATGAAATGCCCAGATATAGGATGGATGATACCTGTCTTGTCAGCAGTACATGCAAAAGGGCTCAGGACCAAGGGTGAACATGAATCAACAGTGTGATGCGACAGTCAAGAAAGCAATGCAATTCTAAACTGCATCAATAGGAGTATAGTGTCTAGATCAAGGGAAGTGATAGTATCACTCTGCTGCTTTGGTGAGACCTCATCTGTAATATTGTGTCCAATCTGGTCTCCACAATTCAAAAAGCAGTCCTGAGGTGGGCAGCCAAAATCCTTCTTTTAATAGCCTGTTCTTTCTAATCATCCAAACCAAAGGTACCAAGTCATTTTCCCTCCCCCCCCCCCACCCCAAAAAGTCTATAAGGGGTTTCCATGTCCCCTAATAAAATCAGACAAGGTGCAATTTCTACTAAATCTATTAGTTTCAATAACCATTCCCCATAGTAGATAGTGGGGATTCTTCCATCTTTGTGCATACAACAGTCTTGGTGTCATGGTCATATGTTGAACTAATCGTCCATGACGTTTTCCAATTATTCACCATCAATCCCAAAAGAAAAAGTCCTGGTTTTAGTTGAATATTAATTTTTAAAAATCCATTACATAACTTTGTGGATTTGAAACCAACTTAATTTTTTCCCCTGCATGTCCACCACAACGAGGTAAAAGCCCCTTCAGGTTCATAATTTCCAACATATATTAAAATACCGCTAATAACATTCTAGACCATGGTTCCCAACCTTTTTGGCCACGACCGCCATTGGGAATGAAAGTCCCTGCCCATGGCCTCCCTGATCAGTTGGGAGGCTGGGAGGGGCAGGAACTTTCAGCTGCCTACAAGCCCCAGCGGCCTTTGGGGCAGAAGTCCCGCCCCTTCCTGGCCTCCCACCAATTAGGGAGGCCGCTGAGGGAGAAGGGGCGGACTTCCGTCCCACAAATGTTGCTGGGCTTGCTCCCGTCCCTCTCCCTGCGGGTGCCTGGCAGCCACAAGGAGAAGAGGAGGAGGTGGCCCCCCGTCCCTTTCTCACCGTGGGTGCCTGTAGCCGTGGGAAGGAAGGAAGGTGGAGGAGGAGGAGGCGCCCCCCGGCCCTTCCTCACCGCGGTGCCTCCAGCCATGGAAGGAAGAGAGGAGGAGGAGGCGCCCCCCCCGTCCCTTCCTCACCTCGGATGCCTGCAGCCGCGGGGAAGGAAGGAGGAGGGAGGCGCCCCCCGTCCCTTCCTCACTGCAGGTGCCTGCGCCGCGGAAGGAAGGGGAGAGGAGGAGCCGCCCCCCGTCATCCCTTTTTCACCACAGGTGCCTGCGCCCGCGCCGGCACTTGCAGGGAGAAGGGAAAGGAGAGAAGCCCCGCCCCTCCCCTTTCCCTGCGGCGTGCCTGCGCCAGCCGGGCACCCACGAGAATGGGAGGGGGGAGGCAGGGGGATTCCCAACCGGCGAACCCCTGAGAAGGGTTGTTGCGCGACCCCAAGGGGTTGCGACCCCCAGGTTTGGGAACACTCTGTTCTAGACAATTAATCTGGCATCATATACCACCATACATCATTTGGTGAAAATTCTCTTTAAGATCATAACGTAATGTAAATGGTCACACCTCTTAAAAACATTTTTTTTTTCCTACGGATCCATCTGTACATTGTAACCAAAATTCTTAGCCCATGTTATCACACTCTTTACTTGTCTTTTCGTTCAAATTTCAACAAAAGTTTATACAGTGCACCCGTTTTAGGGGCGGCGCACCATACGTGGCTTTCAGCATATGCTGAAAGCTGCACGGGAAAAGCCTGTTGCACACCCCAGGAAAACGAATGGGGGGACATGCCCATGGTGCGGTACGCCCCCCGCACACAAGCAGAAGCCCCATACTTCATATGGGGCTTCAGCATACACACTGGATTTCCCCTTATGTGGAGGGATTGGAACAGATCCCGTGTAAGGGGAGGGTGTCTGTACCTATAAGCATTACAGTGGGCCCTGGTATCTGCTGGGGTTTGGTCCAGGACCACCTGTGTATGCCAAATCCATGGATGCCATATACAACGGTGTAATAATGGTCCCCTTATATAAAATGGCAAAATCAAGAGTTCCTTTCAGAATAGTTTGGGATTTTCAAGCTGTGGAGTTTGAACCATAGATGCAGAATCCATGGATCAGAGGCCTGACTGCACATGTTCGTCATTTGTACACAAGTGGCATTTCAAATTCTGGCTTATTTGTTCAAAACCCATAAATCTTTTTATTAAATATTCGGATATCTGAAGAAAACTGTGAAAACTATATCCCCTCTACTAGAACTACTCTCTTAATTTAATTTATATATTCCCTTTAGAAATCTTTCAAGAAGAATCTGATACATTAGACCTTTCGTTACGTGTTGTTCTCTTTGTAAAAAGATTCGTGTCCGGAGAAACTTAAGATGCATTTTCAGGCATAATCCTGGGTTTATATACTATATCATAAAGTTTCAACAAACACACTTGACAAATAATTTTGAAACGACATTAACTAGTTGATTTCATCCTTAAATATCAATGTCACCAAACCTCAATCATGCCCTCCAACTGTAAGCAAGTCTTTATTCGCAACAGCACCATTCGGTCATCCAAATCAAAAGCAATTTGCAAAATACAATTCAAACTGGTAAGCCAATCGCCTCTTCCTTTGATCTTAAAACTTTATAATTTACTTGGATTTTTTCTTCTCCGGCCTATAAGCTAGAAACAAAACTTGGATATATCTTTTTTTTTCTGTTGCTTTGGTTGTACATCAGTAGTCAAAACAGGTATCATCCAACAAAAACAATCATCTAGGCAAAATCTTCCAAACTACCACCAGCCTGAATGATTATCAGATGTTGGGGGGGGTAAGGTTCGTCAACCCCGGTGTCAGTCTCCACAGTGAGTTTTTTCTTTTGTTTAATCAGTGTAATCTTAAGCCGTTGGAAGAAACAAAAACAGTTTTGAGTTAATCTAAGAGTACGGCATCCACTGTAGTGAACAACTGGCATGAGGCACGTAGCTAGGCACAAGGAGAGGTTTCCTACTAACAAGGCTGCTTGGAATGATCAGATTCCTGTTCTTACTTTGTCCAAAAGAACAGGGCAGCAACATTCAAACTAAGGCTGCAAAGGCCCTTCTTAGAATTAAGAAGTCCGTTAGTCAATATCACGTACTTTGCCTCCGAGGAGATTTAGGGCCTTAAACACTAGGGGCCAAAAGGCCATGTTCCCCCCGGGCCGTGTTTGTCCTGTCTTGATGACACAAGCCATTAGCCCCAGGCCAGGGCCAGGCAGACCAGATGCGGATTTGATGGAGACCAGCTATTCTGTGGAGTTTCTAGAAACTCAGTGGTGACAGCTGCATACAGCCCCCAGCACGCCGTACCTGCCGCAGCCATAACATCTGCTGGTAAGAATCCCCCATCCTGGCTTGTCACATATAAGGAGTGCCTGGCTATGGGGGTATGGCGCAGGCAGCCCGTGTCCTATCCTTATGGATGCTACAGGGGTCTTCAGTGAAGACAAACGGGGCAAGAGGCAGGGAATGGACATGCAGCAGTAGTGGGTCATGGGCGCAGCTGCAGGTAGGCATGTAAATACTTGCCCATCACCACAATGGACCAGAAAGAGACTGACCCAGTCCAGGAACCTGGGGCAGAGTAGCAAGTGCGTGGACCACTATCCTGCCCATATGCTTTGGGCTGCTAGATGAGATCATATTGTAAATCCCTCTTACTTTTTGAGTGTTCCTGGGTCTGAATTTTGGCTGA